>NC_081845.1:22287870-22601124 GCF_963259705.1 Myotis daubentonii | reverse complement strand
TTGATGGATAAAATGTAAACAATAAAATGCTAGAGACAATTTTAAATTGAACAGTATATATCAGTATATAATCTATAAACTAATCTAAAGATGGTTTTATATGATGTAAATATTTCTGACACAGCATGTGGGTAAAAGAAGTATATAAAAAGATTTATATTTTAAATTTTATAAATTTTAGATTCTTGATATTCCATTAAAACAGCAACTTTTATAAGAAGAAAATTCTGGAGTGTTGGCAGCAAGTTTATGTTTTTTAAATTAAAGTATATATAATAAGAAAAAATGGATCTGTAGCATGCTGCCTTTTCATCTGATATTTTTACAATATTTTAGCCACATTTTGAGTTTACAAATTTATTCTAAAGTAGTTTTATAATAAATCCATCTTGCATAATCATTGTTATAAAAAGCTGATAATTTAACTTTCTTAGGTTTTAATCGTAAGTGAAATTCTTCATTAGCAGATTTAATAAAACACAGATTATAGTATAATTACACACTAAAAAAATACAAGTTATAGAATTCCTGTTTGAGTAGATTTTCTATCAACCCGAAGTAACATTTTGAATCACAAGGCTAACAGCATAAGATAAAACAGCTCCATGGGAGGCATATTTCATACAAACAAATATGTGGTTAGAAGAAATAGTTCCATTAACTGTGCAAGTTCAAGTAAAAATTATGCAATTTATTATAAACTTTTTAAGTGCCAAAATTGATTCATTAGATGCAAGTTACATTTAGTCAGATGATTTCACCATTTTTGTGGTCCTAAATACTTGTTTATCACGAAGAAGGAAGTACCCTTTGCAATCTCAATGTAAAATGGATCTACACAGTGGTTAAACGCAAGAGTTAAACAGTAAAGAAATTATAGATTAGGTCTGTCTGCAGTGAAGGTCTCATTCTAGATAAACCTAATAAATAATTGAGATATACTTACGATTTTTTCCTCTTTGACCTCAATTAAAATGGCTAGAGCAGGTTCTGAGGACAGTTTATCCTGGTTTCCTCAATACACACTTATGAAGTCATCTGGCTTTTGTATTTCTTTCACAGCTGCATTGCCTTCAAAATTGGCTTGCACCATTTCCCCAAAGCAAAATGTGAGACTGCCCCGGACACACACAACCACCTTCCTTCTGCGGGTGGCTGTGAGCTCAAAAAGTCAGATCAAACAATTTCGAAAAGTCTAAGAGCACTTTATAAAGAACTAGGAGGACAAAAGAGAAAAATCAAAGTAGAAATTAAAAAAAAAAAAATTGGCCTCTCTCCCACCCTTCTACCCTTCCTCTCTTTAAGAAGTTATAACACAAAACATTATATGGTTATTGGTATTTGCTTTTGTTGCCATTTTGACAAATAATCTTTTTATAGCTTAGGAAACTTTTGACAAAAAATAATGAACACTCAATAAGCAAAATAAGGTAGTGCAACATCATTATTCAATTACGCAGGATTCAGAAAACAGTAACTGCAACTAAGAAAAGGAGCAGGAAACTGGATAGTGCTGACTGATGCTCAGTAGACCCTGGAAACCAAACTGGAAAACTTATTGGCTGTGATAATTCATCTTCCCTTTCTTCAAACAGGTTCTCTAAACAATCTAACTCTGGCAGTAAATCAGTTTTCACAGACACTTAGAACTAGAGGATATTTTCTCCTCCTGAACTGTGTTTTTCTCACAAGAATAATGTAATAGTACCAACAGAGCAAAGCTCTCCTCAGTTGTCTTGGATGAAAAGAAATCTTTAAGATACCGTAATTATTGTGACAATTCACCCACATCTTAACCCTTTGCTGCAGCAAAACAGCAATTCACACTCTTTCTTCATGAGATTCAAAGGTACAAAAATGTGTTTAAACAATCAGCGTTACCAAGGTCTTCCATATAAAGCTTTCAAATCAAAGCTCATCTTAAGTGCACATCCAAACAAAGGTAAAACCAAATAGAAGTAAATAGTTTTTAAAAAATTTAAAATTCAACTTGATCTTACTTTTATAGTTTTGGAAAAAATAATAAAGTTTCATAAATAGAAATATTTGCTCTCTTACAAATATAAAACACTCCTCATTGAGATGAATACATTTGCAATCTAATGAAAAATCCAAACTCAGCACAAAATTTCTAAATAGAAATTATTTTTTTAAAAGCCTTTCATTTAAATAGCTGGTATTAATTTTTAAAATCCTGCAGCACAACCCCATAAGGAAAAACTACTCAAAGTCAACTATTAACAGTTTCTAATAAAGTGTAATTGATCAATTATTACATCACCTGCATTGCTTTGAGCATGAACATAATGAAATTCTAGCAGTTAAATTTTATGAACTAAAGACAAATGTATTTACAAGTTTCAGCATGGGCAGAAGTAGGGATTTTCTCTATATTAACCTACTTGCTCAATTTTTATGTACATATTTCTTCTATCATCCTGGTGCCCAAAATGAGAAAAATCCATACGACTTAGTCTCACTAATACTTTTGTCTGAGCTAGAACTGCCTATACTTAAAGGTATCACTTACCACCTAACCTAATAATAATTATAACGCTTCAATCAAAAGCTAAATACAACTTACCTCATTCAAAGTCCAAAAACCTGAAACTAATTCCAGTTTTATTTGGAAGTAAGTTGTGTGTGTGCGCGTGTGTGTGAAGTTCAACAGCCAATAAATTCCACTCTCCAGTGTGAGCAGAGTGAAACGCGGTTAGAGGATTACGGAACACTCTGAGAGGTTTATTGTCTCTAACCAACATGCAGGTAGCCTTGAAAACACCTTGCTCTGGCAGGAGCCTGCCGGCTCCCGAGTGGTGCAGTTATTTAGGTTAACGAGGAGGAGACCTGGGGAGTAAACACTCTTGGCTCCGACCAATAGCTTTCCACGACCTTCTGGTTACAGTGAGAGGACTTGCTGTTAGAGGTGGCCCCCATCAGCAGCTCCTGTCTTTCCGTGGATTCTAAGGTACAGCATTTATCCTGATTGCTAGGCTGTCAACCTGCTGCCATGGTGACACGCTCACAAACCACTGGCGCAGTTACGCAGAGAGTTAAATCCCTGCCTCAAGTTTCCTAAAAGCAAATTTTAGTTTTATTTCTTTTGAAGCAAAACATTTCTGTAGAAAAAATACCTCCTGGCAGGTTAAGGAATGGGACTTATTTAAATATAAGGATTAAATAAGCTTTGGTACTCAGTTAAAGTGTCCAACCAAATATTTCATGTTATTTGTTTGTTCATTTTGTTTTTTTGGTTTTCTCTTTTGGATGAGGGAGAGAGCCTGTAAGAGTTCACTTTCATTATTATATCATTCCATTAAGTACAAAATTTTCTTCCTCCTCTAAGCGCGCGCGCGCACACACACACACACACACACACACACACACACCTATGCCGACAAAGTGGTAAGATAATGATAGGCATTTTTATTTAATTAAACTTTTGTGTATTTGTATTTCAGGTAGGTGAAGGGATGGACAAACACAATTAGCAATGCTCACAAAGATGTTTTCTAACATAAAGCCTTTTACAGAAGAAGAAATATGTTAGGTTCTAATGAAATGAGAAGTAAACAAGAATTGTTAAGTTCAAGAAAAGGGATAATGCAAAAAAGTCTGTTTTCTGGCACTGAGGTTCCCTTTTATCTAATGATTTATAAAAAAAAGGGATTGTTTTCTTTAAAGAAAAACAATATTATGCAACTTTTCCAATTCATCCCTTATAAAATGTGTCTCAGAGATGTCAACAGAAAGACAACTCATTTCATAAGTTCCTCCTACAACATTCCCACTTAGCATTTACAGGCATTATGGGAATTACTGCCTCTAAACTGTCTGCATAATTCTGGGATGATTTCTTTTTCCTCCTTTTTCTTTTCTTTTCTTGATCTTCACAGTCTAGCTCTAAATGACAGTGGGGCGAAGAGTTCAAAATAAAGACTTAGAGAGCCAAGAGGTAAAAATACCTCATTCGGAGTCGTTTGTAGCACAGGTGGTTCCTGAAGTCGTTTTCATTTTCAAGAAAGGGACTCAGTGAAAAGCCATTACCTATTTCAGGTTTGGGCAGGACTACAGAAAGCTCAGTGCCCTTAGGAACTGAAGACGGCGCTGTCTCCCCACAGTAAGGCGGCTGCTGCTGCTGCTGCTGCTGCTGCGAAACTGGATTAGCTCAAATGTTCCACCTGCAGCACATTTCAGCCCAGGTTGTGATGCCAATACTTACTTGACAGCTGCCTGGCTCTATCAGAGTTAATAAAACATGTCGATTAATTATTTTAGAGATGCCATTCTGACAGTTCAGTTCTTCTTTCCTGGTAGGGTTAGGATCACTAAAAGGGATGTCTCCTTTGCAGTCAAATCTCAAGCAGTTAGAGCTTCTTGAGTATTGTGCTATAAATTTGAATTCTTAAGTTCTACAGAATGTGCTTTTGAAATGGCTACTTTCTTAAGGGATTAGAAGTCATTCAATATTTTCTAAACTCAAGAGCTCAAGAAACATTCACTGAAGCAGCATCTATGTCTGTTCCTGTACAATAGAGATCCAACGGACCATACCTAATACCCTGAAGAGTACAAAATAAATTCTTCATGAAGTAAAGAGGGCTGGCTGGAGGGTAATTTTCTTTCCCAATCTTTGGGGGTGGGGACAGGGATTGGTAGCAGGGGCAACGAGCAATATGTGGTGAAAACTTTGTAAATAAGGGAAATATAAACATCAAAAATAAATATCTGTAGCTTCAACTTTTAAAGAGTACAAAAATCTACAATTTTTCTGATGAGAAATATGATCTTTATCTCAGCATACATCAGGGCATCAAAGTGTTCCTGAAGTCATAAAAGCAAACTGTACATCTTTACTTCAGGCTATTAAACAAAGGGGGAAATTGCAGCCATGTTTTCTTAATACCATCTATAAACAGATAATGGTTGGGATGCCCTTCAAGTCTCAATGTACCACCACTAATAAATGACTTGGAACAAATAGATAAACCATTCTTTCTAAGCATCCATTTCTCCAACTGTGAGATAAAGATTTCCACCTCAGAGTGTCAATGGTACAGTATTTATTTTTTCAATGTGAACTACGTATTTTTGAAGGCTCCATCTACCAAATGTATTTCATTTAACTCTAATTGTTTTCATTTCCCCTGCTTAAAATCGGGCATACAGCTGTCCATTAATGCTGCTAATTATTATGACATTACCCTGTAGGTACAAATGAGTTAATAAAATTGCCAAAATCAAAGGAACTGGACGTTTTTAAAAGCTAGTAGAGCCTTATTTGGGGTAAAGGCGTGTTTTCTCTTGCATTTGAAAATCCTGAAAGTGGCACTTAGACCTCTAGAAACTCTATATAGTTGCCTTAGGTCTACCTTTCAGTGATTTAAGTGCAATCAATGAGGCCTGCCTCACATTCTGATAAAAGCGAAGCTACTATGAACTGCTGACAGCTGATACATTACAGCAGTAACTTGCACGGTGTCGATGCTGCACTAGTATTCGTTAAATGCATGAATATCCTTCAAAGTAATATGTAAAACAAGATTAATTTAATCAATCCTGACAATTCTCAGGTTTGGTAAAAATCACATAAACATTTTTTAAATGGAAAAAACAAGTCAGTTACTGCACTTCCATGGGGTGCATCCTTCATATCCGCCTTGACTATTCACTCCCATAAGCAGCACAAGGTTGGTGCTTTGCAGTCTTCTTCACTTTTCCCCATCTTTTTTTGTATATTATCTAGCAATCTATCAAGCACCCTCCTTCTCCAAAGTTATAAAATGCTTCCAGGCTCTTATGTATAGCATTCCCTGCTACTTCTCATTATTGGCTAAGTAACTATAAGACAGCTTTGTGAAAAATGCCAAAGAAAGATATTAGAAATCTAGAGAGAAAACAAAGGGAGAACAAAAGAAAACCAAAAGTACACTCATATAATTCTGACAACTTAAAACCGTAGAGAATGGAGAGGAAAGTAATTTAAAATTTTTTATGTATACTAAGCTTTCAAATTGTTGGTTTGAAAAAGACCATATGGAACCAAAACTAAACAGCCACCACAGATTTATAACAGCCTCTTTAGCCAGGTTATTGATATGGTATCTATATTAGAATATAAAATCCAAAGCCTAAGAGCATATTTTTCAATAAACATTTAGCAAATTATGTCTATACCACTGTATAACAAACGCCATATAGTAATCAATGCAGTAATCGTATTTGCCATTTGTTTAATAGTCTTCCTTCTTTTTCTGTTAAGGCTGTCAAATCCAAGTACATCAAGAGCCAAGTGGGTAATCTGAAGGAGTAAAACCAATTGGGTGGAGGTGAGGCTACTGGCAAAATTCATGACCTGCCCCAAACTATTCAAGTTCTATACTTCCTCCCTAGATAACTCAAGTATTTGTATGTCTTAAATACCATCTATATGCTTTAGATTCCTATTTTTTTCACCTCCTGAGATCTTTCAGCTGAGTTCCAAATGCTCAGATACTCCTAACTTATATCGCTATATAAATGTCTCACAACCATATCAAACTTTAGCATGTCTAGTGCTAGGCTCTATTACTTCTCCACTAATTTTATCTTTAATGTCCAATATTTTCCTTCTAAATAAAGCTAGAAACCAGAGTCATTGGGTCTTTCATTTCCTCCAACTCTATATCTAAATTTATGTGAGCAGCAGGGTTACACCAACCTGAAAAACTGACCTCAACCATGCGTTCCAGAGTACTAGACCAAATCAGCTCAACAAATCTCATAAGCCATCAAAGTCAGCCTGTAGAGGGTCTGACAGCTTTATCCTTATGTTTCTGTATTAACCTTTCCACCTGGTCTGCAGATACCAATGTACCCTATAGGAAGAACTCTTAGGACAATTCTGTCATCTATAACAACTGTGGCTAGTGAGTTGTGCCTTGGCTGAATGCATTCCAGGGCCAAGGTGCTGTTATTGGTTACTTCAGCTAAAATTGGGACAAATTTGCTATCATCTTTTCTAACTGGAGATAGAGATCATGGTCCACAGGGCACACAATTATGAGTCAGTTTACCCCTCCATGAAATGCCCCTGCGTGGACCAAAAGTAGCTTTATTTTGGACAGAGGTCCACATTTGACAAGTATATGATTTATCATCCTTAAACACGTGAAGCATATTATGATATCCCTAACATAAAAGTGTCCTATACAAATACAGTTCCAAGGTGCACAGAGCCTGCAGATATAAAGTGTTTTTAACAATTTGTGGGGCCCTACAAGTAGAACCGACATCAGTTGGGAAGGCACGGGTGGATGGTGCCTCCAACGTGGCTCCTAGGTCAGTTGATAGGCCTTAAAATTCCCAGACAGCTTCAATAACTGTGTCTAGTCTCGCGTTGGTGACCAGTCATTTCAATCTTTGCTTATCCACACCATTAACCAGGTGCACTTATCTGCCCCATGGAATGAATGAATAACAGTTCTGAGAAAGATGGGGAAGACATCTAAAAGTGTTCGCAAGCCCTTTGCATGAGAGATGAAGGAGACGGGTCACTTCTGCTGTGGTTTACAGACTTGGTAAGGTTAAAGAAAATGTTGTTCAAATCATGTGGGAGCTGTTGGGGTTACCAGACCAGAAGTCAGTTAAATTTAACAGTATTCTAACAGTATTGGAGGGCATTTTCCTTCAAGAGGAAGGTTCTAAGAGTGGCTCTGAAAGACAAAAACCATGAATGTTTTTCCAAACACTACAACTCTACGGTTTTCTATCCACACATTCAGACTTGTTGCTCTGCCTCCATCACTAAAAAATCATGTGTCATGTTTCAGTAGCTACACTTCACTTTCCGATCATCTCCTACTTGCACATAGACCTTTCATCCGGAGATGTCATGAGCAAGAGGGCCAAGGCCATATGTTCTCCACTTTGCCTACAAGATCCATTCTGGGGGGACTCAAGAGAGCAGTTTACTCAATCAAGTGATCCATATTATTAGTATTAGGATGATTCAACCCAACAAGAAAATTCAAGTGGCTGAATTAGAATAAGTTTGAACCCTCTATTCCAACTTTTTTTTTTACTAGACCACCACCGAGAAGGTGTAACAAACAGGCTTATCTAGGGTAGCTATTAGGGGGAAAGAAAGACTCATCTATATCTAGAAATAGGATGACATATCACATTTTCAAAACATAAAATTTGATATAAACTCTCACCCCTTTCATCCTCATTACAACCCAGGAAGTGGCTAAGAAATTATCCCTAATGGACCAGTTGGATTCAGTAACCAAAAATTGTCTTACTAGTGAACAGGGACTAGAATGTGATCAGGGAGGCAGCATTATAAATCATTTAGTTGATTTTAAGGAACTGTTCCAATGCTCATCAGAGAATAGGTACTCACCATAAGTGTATTCATGAAATGCTTATGGATGATAGGAAGCAGAGAAGGGCCACTGAATACCTTGCCTATCAGCCTTGGCTTTTGGGATAGAAGGTGCATCACTGTCAGACTTATATAGATCAATTTCAAGGGTCACAATGGTGTGGCTGGAGTTAGCTGATTGAAATGGGCCAGCAAAACCATAGCCTGAGAAAGTGTCAATAGCAGTGAGGCACTACCAATAGTCCTGCAGTGGTTCTCAACCTTCCTAATGCCGCGACCCTTTAATACAGTTCCTCATGTTGTGGTGACCCCCAACCATAAAATTATTTTCGTTGCTACTTCATAACTGTAATTTTGCTGCTGTTATGAATCGTAATGTAAATATCTGATATGCTATATGTGTTTTCTGATGGTCGCAACCCACAGGTTGAGAACCACTGCCTTAGAGGGAATCCAATGCTTTCGACCTGTCCAGGATGCTAGGGGTAAACACCCATAAAACGTCTTCCCTCACTGAGACAAACAGGTCCACTGTTAGCAGGAGTTACCAACCTTCAATGCCAGTCACCCCTACATCTGAGACACAGAGTGCTTTACTTTGTGCCTGTGACTATGGGTATGCTACAAGTCCAGTACAATAATGAATCTAGGCAGCAATGGCGGCAGTCTGGTTGGTGCAGCTGAACCAGCAGCTTGATTCCAGTTGGTTCTCATCAGAGAATAGGTGCTCACCATAAGTGTCTTCATGAATGACCCTGACAGCTTAACCATTTCCACAGCTTGTGGCCCCTGAGAGGGATGTTTTTAATCTGCCAGTTGGTAGTTTTTCAAGTGGCAGACCAAACAACTAGGTCACTGGCAACATTCCCAGAGACAATAAATATATAACAAGATTCATTAGAGGAAATACTGGCCAGCACTATGAGAACTGCCTTGAATTCTGCATACTGAGCAGAGACAATATCCATTCTGCATAGCTGATGGTCAGGCTGAACAGCTACAGCAGCCCAGTGGATATCATTAGGTTTCAATTTAGCCAAACCATCACTGAATCAGGCCCAGGCACTTAACAAAACCTCCTGTGAATCACGAGGATAAAACTTTCCCCAAAGGGAGAGCTGCCACTTTTTCATGTGAAGTGAAGATGTTGCTGGTGTCAGCCCAGCTGCATCCCTGACCGTACTATTTCCATTTGCCAATCCAGGCTTGTTGGGCTCTCCCCACCTTCTATGCATTGACTATGAGCTGAACCACTCCAAAATGAGAATATCAGGCTGAGGAGTTACAAGGCTTCCATGGGCCAGATTTTCAGTTGACTCTAAAGGACTGTACCTGGTATCCATGTCATGGATGGGATGAGTCCAGAACTCCAAGTGATAACCTCTAGGTGGAGGCTGCCTACTTTTGCCAGAGGCTCCAAGCAGGAACCTCATAGTGACTTGAAGCTCAAAGAGGTCACTAGGGTTGTGGGGCCCCAAACATATCTACATGGAGCTCTTCTGGATCAGGAGAATCCCTGCTGAATTTTATAAACATTTACAGTGCAAACACGAACAACTCAGCAGTGAAAGCTACAACAATGCTACATTGAATTGGCCCAATGTGCCTCCCCACAAGGTCTGTTAGCTTCCTCCCCCCCCCCACTGTAAACCCTGCAAACCATGTTCACTGAATTTAGTCATCCCCTCCCTCTATGAGATGGGTAGAATAGTGATTTGTTGAATTTAGAAGTCCCTCCCCTCCCCAGAGCTCCCCAGTATATAACACTTCTTAAATACCATTTGGATGAGCACATATGCATTTTGGCCCACAATCAGGACAGGGAGACCTCAGCCTCATTACTAAACTATATCTTTTTCCTTAAAGAAACTGAAGTTGTGGTAGAGAGAGAGGGAAAAATCTAGGATCACTGAGGGAGAGAACAGCTCCTTGTTAGTAAACAAGGTGCACTTACTTTCAGTTTTGATTGACAGTTGGCTCAGGGCTCAATCATATGAATTTCTAAAAGTTTCAGCCCATCCAATGAATGTTCTTTATTGGGTAGCAAGATCTGTGTCACTGACATAATCTATTTCAGCTTGAGGACCCTTAGACTTAATAGCCATACCACTTTGTCTGTGGCTATGGTATTCACTCCTTTTGAATGACTCGAGCTTGATTTGCACAGCAGTGATTGTTTTGAGGCGTCTGTTTTAATTGAGAGTATTTACTTCCCAACTATTATGATAACATCTCTAAAGTTCTATCCTTATTTCAACATAATTATTGGAATTTTCCAAGGCAAATGGGATGACTTCTAGAATTTGTCTCCTAGAACTTGTTTGGTTCAATTTCTCATTTTCTAACATATCATCTTCACCAGCATTCCAACACAGTCAGAGCCTAATACAAGTCAACACCTCATCTATGGTTTCCATAGGAGCTTTTTGTTTCAGGGAAATTTTCCCAAGAAGGCTAAAGCTCCTTTATAGCATCTCAGACTCACCACAAGAACTCTTTTACTGTCTACTAATAAATATAAGGTTGCTATAATAGACTACAGGAGTGAACTATAAAATGGACCAATTATTGCCATTCTTTTTTATTATACACCGAGTGGCCAGATTATTATGACCACCCCATCAGTACTTTGTTGGGCCACCTTCTGCCTTCAATACTGCAGTGATTTTTCTTGGCATTGACTCCACAAGATATTGAAAGGTGATGTGATGAATCTGACACCATGCCTGATGAATAGCACTGTCCAGTTCTGTGAGATTTGATGGTTTGTGGAACCAGCTGCCTGATGGCTCTTTTAACTTTGTCCCACAAATGCTCAGTTGGATTGAGATCTGGTGATTGTGGGGACCACCTAAGCAAGGTAAAGTCTCCCTCATGTTCTTGAAACCACTCCTGCACAATACGAGCACCGTGGCATGGCGCATTGTCTTGTTGGAAGAAGCCATCACAATTGGGATATGCCATCAACATGATAGGATGAACTTGATCAGCAACCATACTTAGGTATGTTGTGCTATTCAGACGTTGTTGCACAAGAATTAAAGGGCCCAAATCATGCCAGGAAAACATGCCCCAAACCATGACACTGCCCCCACCAGCTTGAAGGGTTGTACTCATGCATGTGGGGTGCATGCTTTCATGCTGTTTCCGCCAAATTCTCACTCTGCCATCTGCATGATGCAACTGGAAACATGATTCATCGGACCATATGACGTTTTTCCAATGCTCGACTGTCCAATCCTTGTGTTCCTGTGCTTGGGTAACTGTCGTGGTAAACCATCTGCTTCCCTATTTATAATGGTCTGGCCCTCTACAACTTCAGCATGAAATTATAGCTAATTTGCCTACAAACGTCAGGTGGTCATAATAATCTGGCCACTCAGTGTATATACCAAACCTTCATATTTCAAGTGAACCAGTCAAAATTCTAGCTATTTGATTGGCTCCTCCCTAAAATGGTTTCAAATTCTCTCCTTTCATACTTAGCACATGAAATTATAACTATATTTGGAAGAGGGTCAGAACTATCCTTCAGACCAGATGAGTCTTGTCACAATTCACTACTTGTCACAATGGGGCAAATCTAAAGTTGCCTCAGATATTTGCAAGGAAGTCCCGAGGAAATTTGAACTGATTTCTGAATACTTAGGTTATGGCCACCTCCACAATTCATTGCCATTAACTGGCAAAAAATGGACCATTTATTCCCTGATTGACCAAACAAGTTGGTCAACATGTTCATTAATGATGCCCATGAATTTCTCTCATATTCCATTAATTACCCATGAGGTCTTCATCATTCTTCACAGGGACATGACATCTGCACTTGCAATGAGTTGCATTACAGCAAAACAATCCTGAGATAAGGAAACCCAAACCTTTCATAATGGCAGCAAGCATTCTGCCCTTTGCTACAGAGGAATGTGTTGTATTTTATATGAAAATATTTCCAATGTAAAATCAATTTTACAAGTAGGAATAATTAAACATTACTGCCAGGTCTATGGAGACAACAAAATAATGGGCAAAACACAGTTTCCCTCCCAAACACCAGTAATGCCTCAACTGTCTACTACTGGACCTTCACAACTTCATCTATCAGGAAAATACCTACGTATGGACCAAAAGAACTTTATTATGAACAGTCATAAAACATATCAAAGTCTACACACCTGAGTTCATTGACTATACTAATACAACAGTCCAATGAACTCTTACTCAGAGGCTATTTATGATTACTCATACTTAAGAAACTAAATATGCTAATTACTATGTTGTTGCTCCTCAGAATGAAAGAAAAGGACATAGTTGACATCATGTGACAGAGTTTCCCAACAGCAGAGAAAATAGAAAACTATGATTCAAATACAAGAATCTAAAAGGCTAGCCTTCCACACTCCAACTTCCCTCTTATGGTTGTAATTCATTAACTGATTACACAATGATGACCTTGGGCATTAGAAAAGTCAGATTTTCACAGGAGAAAGAGCTCGGGACTAGGTATCAGACACTGGAGCTCTAATGTAAGCTGCTGATAAGGTTACCTCAGTCAAGTCATCCACCTTTGCCCTCCGTTTCTATATTTGTCAAATAAAAAAACAACAACAATGTCTTATGTAGCTCAACTGGTTGCCTTATGCTATTTTCGATAACGTGCTTTATAATCTGTATAGGACTCTAAATCTATGTCAGATAATTCTCTGTGTCACTGTGTTCCAGCCACCATGCATTTGTCAGTTTCCTTGAAAACAAAAAGAGCACTTTTTCTACAAAGCCTCTCATCCATGTTTCCAGTGCCTGGAATGCTCTCCCTCACGTTCTGTAAGACTCCGTATCTCTCATCCTTCAGATCTCAGCTTAAATTTCACTTTCTCAGAGAGACCTTTCTTGGTCTCCCCTATTCTTTCTTGTAGTACTCTCTTGTTTTCCGTATAGCATGTATCACAATTTGTATGCACTTATTTGTTGGATTGTTCTTACCTGTCTAATGCCTGTCTTCCTACTAGTTCTTACACACTTTGTGAAAACTGGACCAATATCTGTGTTTTCGTGAGTTTATATACAGATTCTAGCAAAGAGCATGGCATAGAACTGCTCAACTACTCTCAACAAATTTTTATTAATGATTGAATATGAAAATATAAACAATTCTATCTATACATTTTATTATACATATGTGACTCTATATGTGGAATATTTTTGAAAAATTCTCAGTCAAAAATGTTCAACTAGAAAAATATTTGTTACTTTAAATGGGCAAAACCTAGGATATCTGAAAAACCCAATGAAAATGCATGACTCCTTTTATATGGGAGTTTCATATAGAAAGATGACTTTATAGATGCATTTTCAGTCCAAAAATAGTTTTTGAATCACCTATTCATTTTCTCATTTGATCCTGTGAGAGATTTGTCATCTCAATTTCACAAAAGAAAATAACTGAAGATTTAGATATCTAGCAACTTTTTTGTCACAAAAATAATACTCAATCGTCAAGATTCAAATTCACATCCTTTGATGCAAGTCCAGTGGCCTCCAGTATACTATACTACATCTGCTTTAAAGAGAAGTCTCTGATCAAAAGGTTGACTAAGAACATTTTGGTTTATTATTTTAAAATGAGTTTCAGACCATTGAGTTTCACTGTGGTAAAGCAAGAACTTCAATAAAATTAACAGTAGGTCAACAAAAACTATGAATTTAACAGTGGAGTTCACTGAAGTGTTTGTTTTATCTTTAATATTTGCTTTAATTCAAACCACATTAAAAAGAAAATATCAGTAACAAGACTTAGTACTTCAGGTAAACTATATATATCTCACATATAGAATCAATGTTCCTAAATACAATATATAAATATATTAACAAAAATATAAATAGAAATATATATATATATATATATATATATATATATATATATATATATATATATATATATACTAGGGGCCCGGTGCACGAAATTCGTGCACTGGGTGTGTGTGGGGAGGGGAGTGTCCCTCAGCCCAGCCTGCCCCCTCTCACATACTGGGAGCCCTCAGGCGTTGACCCCCATCACCCTCCAATCACAGGATCGGCCCCTTGCCCAGGCCTGACACCTCTGACAGAGGCATAGACCCCCATCACCCTCCGATCGCCTGATCGGCCCCTTGCCCAGGCCTGACGCCTCTGCCAGAGGTGTCAGGCTTGGACAGGGGACCCCCATCTCCCCCCGATCACTGGCTCTGGCCCCCGCCCAGGCCTGAGGCCTCTGGCCCAGGAATCATGCCTGGGCAGGGGACCCCCATCTCCCTCTGATCGCTTGCTCCACCCCCCGCCCAAGCCTGACGCCTCTGACCCAGGCTTCAGGCCTGGGCAAGGGGACCATCATATCACCCCAATCGCCGGCTCCGCCCCCCACCCAGGCCTGATGCCTTGGCCAGAGGAGTTGACCCTCATCACCCTCCAATCACCAATCACCGGATCGGCCCCTTGACCAGGCCTGAGGCCTCTGGCAGAGGTGTCAGGCCTGGGTAGGGGACCCCCAGCTCCCCGCGGTTGCAGGCTCCGCCCCTTGCCCAGGCCTAATGCCTCTGGCTGAGGCGTCCGCCCCGGGCAGCGGGGACCCGCAGCTGCAGCGGCCCCGCGATCGTGGGCTTCGCTTTAGGCCCAGGCAAGGGACCCCTAGCTCCCGGGACTGCCAGCTTCCACCGTGCCCAGCTCCCATTGCTGGCTCCACCCCTACTTCCTGCTATCACTGGCCAGGGCGGAAAAGGCGCCTGATTCTCCGATCATGTCTGGGGGGCAGGGCAAAGGCGGCCCCAGGGCTGCCTTTGCCCTGCCCCCCAGCTCTTAGCTCCCCCCTGGGTTTCCGATCACTGTCAGTGGCAGGGGGCTTCTTCCTGCTTTCCCTTTCACCTCCCTGCATTGTGCCTCCATATGCAAATTAACCGCCATCTTGTTGGCAGTTAACTGCCAATCTTAGTTGGCAGTTAATTTGCATATAGCCCTGATTAGCCAATGAAAAGGGTATCGTCGTACGCCAATTACCATTTTTCTCTTTTATTAGATAGGATATATATTACTGTCCCCAAAATAATAATAAGTATTACCATAATATGAAATCAGTCCCCCAGGTAAAACTATTAAAAAGACAGCTTTATCCTCCCCCTTAATGACAAAACAAACAGCCCATTGATGAAGGGCCTCATTTGTGCGAATGCATCCTTAGTGTTGATAAGAAAAGAGCTACTCTAGATAATAGGCTTCATGTCTTTGAAAACTACTGCAAAACAGTTTAGATTTTTTGACATGACCTGGAAATGGGAGTGTTTAGATTTATGTCAATTCTGAAATGTATGGTGCAAGAGTGGAAAGATATCTTAGAAATATTTCCAAATGATTTCTTTAGTTCAAACATCATCTGGTTCCAGCACTGAATTAGATTGAAAACAACTGAGTCCTACAGAATTCATTTTGCTATTTTAACAACATTAACATTAAAACATCTGTAAGACAGATTTTGTGAGAATGCAAAGGTCCTCCCTATTCTTTGCAGAAAATGAACCTCAGTTCAGAAAGGCTGAGAAGAAAGAAGAAAAATAAAAGAGGAATAAAAGATAGCTTAAGAGCTAGTAAACAAAGACTATGAAATATATTGATTGTAAATATACAGGAAAAATTACCAATTTAACTCTAAATATATAACTATTCCTAACCAAGTTTAGCATGAATGAAAAGAGGGATTTGAGCTCAATTCATGGTTTAAATAAACAACTGAGTTTGACTGACAGGAGAATTACTTGAGTCTAATGAAAAGTTTGGAGTTAATTTTTCTTAAACACTACTCCACTACACATTAGTTCTATAGATATTTAAGGCCATTACTATGTAAGTATTTACTATATTCTTAGAATATATTTTCCTATTACTTATTATAATGCCATGATATGATAAATGTTCTTGCATTTAAAAACTCACTGGATTAACCAATTTCTTCACCCCCTTTTAAAAACATATTGAATAATACTTTGACACTGAATGCTAACAGACACTAGTCTAATCTTTAGTAGGCTCATTCTTAAAACTCTTTCACATTCATAATACCATTGATCCTGATGGTATTAAAGTGGCTGGCTTCATAATAGCTATCATTTCCAAATCGAAACTGAGTAGACATCACTATTACCTCAGTAGCAGTCAACTTCTGTTGTCTTCTGCATAATTCTCATAGTAACAGCCATAAGCAATAAAAAAAACCCCTCATAAATCAAAGAATTTCAGAATAAGTCACACAGAGAGTTCTGATCAAGCAGATTTCCCTAACATCATCATCACATCCATCGAAATATGTATTAAAACAATGAGTAAAATATGCCAATTTAAATAATTCACATGTGTTATTCCACTTGAGTGAAAACTGTAAATAAGTGGTGTAACTCTTGACCTTAAAGTTGATGATATATGTTACGGACTAAATGTTTGTATCCCTCCAAAATTCATATGCTGAAGACCTAACTTCCAATGTGATGGTATCTAGAGATGAGGTCAGATGAGAGTAGGGCCCTCCTGATGGGATTAACACCCTTACAAAAATATCACCTGGTCCCATTTGTTTATTTTCTCCTTAATTTCCATTGCCCTAGGAGCTGTATCAGTAAAGATATTGCTATGACAAATGTCTGCTATTTTGCTGTCTATGGCTTCTTCTAAGATTTTTATGGTTTCCTGTCTTACGTTTTAAGACCTTTATCTGTTTTGAGTTTATTCTTGTGTATGGTGTAAGTTGGTGGTCGAGTTTCATTTTTTTTTTTTGCATGTATCTGTTCAATTTTCCCCACATCATTTATTGAAGAGACTCTCTTGACTCCATTGTATACTCTTGCCTCCTTTGTCAAATGTTAATTGAGCAAAATGGCTTGGGTCCATCTCTGGGTTCTCTGTTCTATTCCATTGGTTTATATGTCTGTTCTTGTGCCAGTACCAGGCAGTTTTGAGAACAGTGGCTTTGCAGTATAGCTTGATATCTGGTATTGTGATCCCTCCAACTTTGTTCTTCTTTCTCAAGATTGCTTCAGCTATTCGGGGTCTTTTTTTATTACAGATGAATTTTTGTAGAGTTTGTTCTAGGTCTTTGAAGTATGCCTTTGGTATTTTAATGGGGACTGCATTGAATCTATAGACTGCTTTGGGTAGTATGGACATTTTAATAGTGTTGATTCTACCAATCCATGAACACGGTATATTCTTCCATTTGTTTATGTCTTCCTCTATCTCTTTTTTCAGCGTCCTGTAATTTTCTGAGTACAGGTCCTTTACCTCCTTGGTTAAAATTATTCCTAAGTATCTTATTTTTTTGTTGTTGCAATGGTAAATGAGATTGTTTTTTGTTTTTTTTTTTAGTTTCTCTTTCTGTGAGTTCATTATTGGTGTATAAAAAGCTATAGATTTCTGGGTGTTAATTTTGTATTCTGCTACATTGCCAAATTCATTTATTAGTTCTAGTAGTTTTTTGATAGAATCTTTAGGGTTTTTTCTGTACAATATCATGTCAACTGTGAATAATGACAATTTTACTTCTTCTTTTCCAATTTGGATGCCTTTTATTTCTTCCTCTTGTCTGATTGCTATGGCTAGCACTTCCAGTACTATGTTGAACAGGATTGGTGAAAGTGGCATCCCTGTCCTGTTCCTATTCTTAGGGGAAATGGTTTTAGTTTTTGCCCACTGAGTATGATGTTGACTGTAGGTTTGTCATATAAGGCTTTTATTGTGTTGAGATATGATCCCTCTATTCCTACTTTGCTGAGAGTTTTTATCAGGAAAGGGTGTTGGATTTTGTCAAATGCTTTTTCTGTATCATGATATGATCATGTGATTTTTGTCTCTCAATTTGTTTATGTGATGCATCACATTTATTGACTTGCAGATATTGTACCAGCTTTGCATCCCTGGAATAAATCGCACTTGGTCATGGTATATGTAATGCTGGATCCGATTCAATAAAAAAGCTTCTGTATAGCTAAAGACACCATCAACAAAACAACAAGAAAGCCCACTACAATGGAGAACATATTTGCCAATGTTATCTTCGATAAGGGTTTAATCTCCAAAATTTATAGGAAACTCATACAACATAACCAAAGGAAGATAAACAATCCAATCAAAAAATGGGCAATGGACCTAAATAGACACTTTTCAAAAGAAGACATACAGAAGGCCGAGAGACATATGAAAATATGCTCAAAGTCACTAAGCATCCAAGAGATTCAAATCAAAACAACAATGAGATACCAGCCACACCTGTCAGAATGGCTATTATCAACAAATCAACAAATGACAAGTGCTGATGAGGATGCAGAGAAAAAAACAACAACCCTCTTGCACTACTGGTGGGAATGCAGACTGGTTCATCCACTATGGAAAACAGTATGGAGTTTCCTCAAAAAATTAAAAATGGAACTTCCATTTGACCCACTAATCCCAATTCTAGCAATATATCCCAAGAAAACAGAAACACCAATAAGAAAGTATATACTATATACCCCTATGTCCATAGCAGCACAATTTATAATAGCTAATATTTGGAAACAGCCTAAGTGCCCATCAGCAGATGAGTGGATTAGAAAACTGTGGTACATCTACACAATGGAATATTACACTGCTGCAAAAAAGAAGGAATTCTTACCATTTACGAAAGCATGGATGGAACTGGAGAGCATTATGCTAAGCAAAATAAGCCAGTCAGGGAAAGATAAATATCACATGATCTCACTCATTTGTGGAATGAACTGATGAACACAAATAGAACTGGAGTCACAGAAGCATTGGACAGACTGTCCAACCTATGAGGGAAGGCGGGGGTGTGAGGGGGTAAGAGAACAAACAAAGGACTTGAATGCATGCATATGAGCATAACCAATGGACACAGATGCGGGGGAGGGAGAGGGCATGTGCTGAGGGGTTAGGGCAGCCGGGGAGAGGTCAATGGGGAAAAAAGGAGACTTATGTAATACTTTAAACAATAAAGAATTTATATTTTTTTAAAAATCAGGTGGCTTGCTGTCTCTCCACTTCTCCACATGTGAGGACACAGGGAAAGGTAGCTGTCTATAAGCTAGGAAGTCAGCTCTCACCAGCAACCAGTCATGCTGGCATCTTGATCTTGAACTTCCCAGCCCCTAGAATTATGAAAAAGAAATGTATGTTGTTTAAGCCACCCAGTCTATGATATTTTGTTATAGCAGCTTGAGTTAAGACAATATGCAACTGTATAATGTAATCCTATTGATAGTTATTTTCCTAATTTTATTTTTTAGTTTTTACATTCAAAATTCTGAATTCTTAAAGTAGATAATTTTTTTAAAGTTTTCAATATAAGAAGCCTAATCTTTGAACATAAATAAAGATACATTATCAAAGATATAAACAATCACTGAGGAAAAGCCACCCAAAGTATGCATAGGACTAGGGTTCATTCCCAGGAAGCTGCAATCATTAAAGAACTATTTTTCAAAACCATTTATCTGAACTTTTATTATGGTGTCTACTGACCCAAATGGTAGATTTGTTCCTCGGTTGTCTAAAAGCTTTGGCAGTAGTTTAAATGAGTAGGCCCTGTTTCTGTGATTTCCCATAAATCTGTATGTGAAGAAAAACAACTACATCTCAACCTATTTTCAATGTATCTGAGTCATATCTTTATAGAGACACTGAATGTTTTCATAAATAAAAATGAAGTTTTTCACTTTTTTCCCATTGGTACAACTTTTAATAAGCTGAAGAACTCTCAATCCTATTTTCCTCCTATAAATCATTCTTCCCCTACAAGCTATTCTGGTTCCAGAAGTCCTAATAGAAATATATCTACAAAATTTTATAGGAATCCTTATAAAAGATTTCACAGAAAATGAAGCAGCATGAGGCCATGGAAATGAGTACATGTTTTAGAATCAGAAAGTAGAGGATTCGTGTTCCATTTCTGCTGCTTTCCAATTATGTGAAATTCTTCATCAGAAAAAATAAGATAAAATAGCAGTAGCTGAGTCATTGTGGTAGGTAAATAAGGTGACGAACCTAAAGCAGATAGCATGGAGTAAACACTCAGGAAATATTAGCAAGCCTCTATCTTCTTTCTCCACTGACCATTATTATTGCTATGACTTTTCAATCCATCACTACCACTACCCATAACAATAACAGTAACTATCATTACTACTGGCTGTGTTTTCAACCTGATAGTTAAAGATTACAATTCTTCTCTGGAATTTATAGTTTAATAAGGTTCATTCACAAACTCAGGTGACATTTTGTCACAGAAACTGTAAACGAGGATTTTTAAAGCATATATAGCATGCATTGTCCCTTATATTACAAACATAAATGCTATTATATGTTTGTTTCAATCTTCCTTAAAATACTGTACCACATACAATGTATTATTATGTGTGGGTTACTTAGATTAAGCTATAATTTTGGGGCTGAAAGCATTCTATTTTTTAAAAAATGCAACAACAGAGGAATGGCATTTTGTTCGGGAAACTCACTTTCCCTGGGGTAATACAAATGTCCTGGTATCTGTATTTCCATCAGCACTAGTGTTCTGAAAATGAGAATATTTAATGTTTAAAAAATGGGGTTTAATTGATGAAAACAGGCTTCCAGACTAGCATTGTGAATGTTAGAAATAAGGTCGCACAGATGAAATTTAAAGTATTCAAGATAAGAGGATGGCTAAATTATTTTAGCAATACTTCTCACGTTTGCATAAAATGAGTATAAAAATCAGTTATGACTGAAGCCTTTACTTTTGAGAAATCTGCCTAACTCTTTAAGTAATCCTAAACTGAGTTGTAAACTATAGAAGACTCTAATGAGAGAATCTTACCTTTGGTGTTTTGATATTTGTATCAACTGCAGCTTTTATACAAAGTGATGGTCATGCTCTAGCTGGTTGCTCAGTGGATAGAGTCTTGTCCTGTGGACTGAAGGGTCCCAGGTTCGATTCTGGTCAAGGGCACATGCCCAGGTTGTAGGCTCCCTCCCCAGTGCGGGGTGTGCAGGAGGCAACTGATCAATGATTCTCTCTCATCATTGATGTTTCTATCTCTCCCTCTCCCTTCCTCTCTAAAATCAATAAAAATATATTAAAACAAAAAACAAAGTGGTGGTCATAGTACCTAAAAGAACATAGAGCTAGAACTTCCTTGAGCCTATGGAAGAAACTATAGGGACATTTTTGTGTGTGTGTTTACTTGCTAATAAATGCTTCATACATTTTTATATAGAAGGCAGAATTTGATTGAGACTTCTTTCATTTTTACCTAAGTGCAAGGTTTAGAAGGGAAAGTGACTAACCTTCACTCATCTCAACATTAATTAACAGAATTAAAGAACTATCATTTCATAACACACACACACACACAGAGGCATACACATCAGCATCATTCATTGATAAGATATTAAAAATGGAACAGGTTACTGAGAACAGTTTATGTGAACTTGAAATAGAGGAATGATTCAATAACAATTATTCAGGAAAATTCTCTACATCATTAGAGGAATAAACATTCTCAGCACAATGTACAATCATGGTTTTTTAAAATGCATGTGAAATTTATACCAAAGTAGAGAAAATACTTATTTCAATATAAGTTTACTTTCAATGATAAAAACTTTGAACTTATAACCATCTGAACTTGTACATATTTGTCCAAAATATCTTTAGGGTCAGGACAACAAGATTATCAACTTTCCATAATTACCAACCGTAATATTTTAGTGGTATTAAATGTGTTGATTTAGCTGTGAATGATTATTTCCCAACTTTCATTATCTTGCAAGACTCTTCCTTTGATTAAACTTGGCTTCAACTCTGTGTTTCTTTCTTTCTCCTTTCAGTGCATCTATAATTCTGGACTCATTATCACCATGTTTTGTAAATTAAGTCAGCTGGTTATGTTCATTAATGAAAGCCTTCAATTATTTCCTTTTTTCCATTTATTTCAATTTGTATTTATTAAACTGATAAGAACAGATACTACACTTGACCTTAGCCAAAAGGCCGAGAAGCGATCAATTTGTATTTATTGATGAAACTATACTAAAAGAAATTTTACAAAAAAAGAATCCCACTAAAGTGTCAGAATTTTTTTCACATTATTTTTCTATATTCCTTTTAAGATATCTACCATGTTATACATGTTACCTTTATATGCCATTTTAAACCACTGATATAAATGATGTGGCATAAATACTATAAATTATAATGTTCATGTACATATTGCATAGTTTTCTTCACATTTTAATTATTATATTAAAATATTTCCATGCTGTCTTTATCTTTTAAAACTTTTACAAGCTTCCTTTTGAACAAGAGATAAATCATTCCTATGGCAGCCATTAAATTGTGAGATTATTGTATTTTATCAATTTTAACCAAATTAGATTTCACTTTGTACACAAGACAATGCTTAAGGTACATACATGATTGAAACCATTGGCCTAACTGTAATAATTTTTAGCAACAAAAATATAGATAAAAATCAAATATATATCTAAAAGAAACTGGCTTTGGGTGATAATGATGAATCAATGCAGGTTCATCAATGCTTAGCTAATGTACCACTGTGGTGTGGACAACGTGGGAGGTTGTGTATGTGTGGTGACATGGAGAATATGGGAACTCTGTACCTTTCACTCAATTTTGCCAGACACATGCTCTAAAAAATAAACTACTCTAAAAAATGAAGTTCATTAATTTAAAAAAATTGTTGGCAACCTTCAAAAATATTAAATTAAGCTTTCAGGTTTCTGAGATTAAGAAAAACCAATTTAGATCTATAGTTTAAGAATAAGTACTAAATTCAATAGTATTATTGAATTCTTACGTTATTTTTGTCTCTAACATAGCAGTGTCTTCCCATTTCTTGCTTTAAATTCTTCCATAAAACATGTTTAAAAATAATCTAAAATGGTTGAAGGCAGTGGGAAGAAGGTATAAGTGAACAAGTTTGGTATTTTGTTGTTAACTATTACTGATGTACCACGAGCTCACTATGGTCCCTTTGTATATGTTTGAGATTTTCAATAATCAAATATAATAGAAAAAGTATATCTCTCATGGCCATCCATTCCTGATCATATTTAAGAACTTTTTTTTAGCAGAGTACCCCCTGAAAGAAGGTAAGTAAAGAAGAGCACTACAAACGTAACACGTTATGTCTAGAGTCACTATCTGGATTGTGATGCGGGCCTCATAGATTGTGATACCCTTAAACTAGAAGTCAGATGTCAGAGTTCCAGAGGTTAAGAAGCCCAGAATACATGGGGCATGGTAACAGGGATAATAGAGCATTACAGACAAAGAACTCCAGAAATCTGCCTGCAGTCCCTCTACATAGTTGATAAAAACTGTACACACAAAGGTTGAAATTCCACATGGCTGGTCAAAAAAACAAACAAAAACAAAAAGTGATGAGCTTCCCATCTTAATGTGCAGAGTTTACCGAGAGCTAGAAGACAGTTGTGTCCTATGCAGCTGGAGTGGAAAGACCTCACTGAATAGCTGAGACATTCTGGAACTTCACACCTTAAGGATAAAGCAAAACTAACACTAGATGAAGGGCTACATTGGA
Source organism: Myotis daubentonii (assembly GCF_963259705.1). Classification (NCBI taxonomy): domain Eukaryota; kingdom Metazoa; phylum Chordata; class Mammalia; order Chiroptera; family Vespertilionidae; genus Myotis; species Myotis daubentonii. The sequence goes on along the minus strand of NC_081845.1, from coordinate 22,577,145 downwards.
CTTGCCCTAACGCTAGCAGATATAATTTGGAGATATGAATATTAAAACCATTATTATAAACATGTTTGATAACAGATATAAATGTGAACATAATAAGAAAGAAATGAGATGTGTGAAAAATAAAATTAAACTTCTTGAGCTAAAAATCAAATATTTGAAATAAAATTAAATTCACGAAATTAAACATAAGTTTTAATACTGATATAGAAAATATCAGCAAACTTGGGGGCATAGTGAACTAAAGCACAGAAAGAAAAAAGATAAAGGAAACTGATAGATCCATAGGGACTTGTGAGACAATATTAAGCAGTCAAACATATGTGTAATGGGGGCAGAAAAGTATTTGCATAATAATATGCAAAGTTTTTCCAGATTTAGTGAAAATAAAATTTTAGAAGCATCCAGTCTAAATGTGCCTTTAGTCATAATCTGGGAGAAAAAATACAATATATGAATCTGATGTAGGACTTACACTCAGAATGTGTAAGGAACTCTTACTACCCTCAAATAATAAGATAAATCCAATATTATATGGGCAAAAGAACTAACCAAACATTTTACACACACACAAGAGATATAGAATGGTTAATACCACATGAAATGATGCTCAAAATCATTATTAATAGGGAATTGCAAACAAAAAAACTTTCATTTAAGTTATCAAACATGTTTATGATAATGGTTTTAATATCCATTTCTCATAAAGTTAAAATTTGAAAGATAATGTCAAATGCTGGTGAGAGTGTGTAATATCTGTAATCTTTAGACATTGTTGATGTGAATGTAAAATGGTTAAACCATTTAGGAAAATAGTTTGGCACATTTTTATAAATTTAAACATATATCATTTAGCCCAGCAATTCTACTCCTAAGTATTTATCCAATAAATAAAACCATAAATTCCATACAGAGACTTATATCTAAATGTTCATAACTTATCCATAATAGTTCCTGAACCTGCAAACAACCCAAATGTTCATCAACTGCTGAATGGATAAACAAATTGTGATATAGTCACAATACAGCTGTACTGCATACATAGCCATAACATGCAGCAATAAAAAGTACTTATCACTGAGGCCCACAAGGATTCGGTGAAGCTCCAATGCATCATGCTAAAAGACGAAAGTCAAACAAAAAGATACCACACCACATGAATGCATTCAGATGAAATTCTAGAAAAGGCACAACTAAACTATGGTTACGAAAATATCAATGGTTGGCCAGACTGAGGGACAGGATTTATTGATTGCAAAAAGGAGTGAGGAAGTTTTGGGAGCAATAGAAATGTTCTACATCTTGATTATGGTGACAATTACATGGATGCATACATTTAAGGAAAATTCATCAACATTATATTTCAAATGGGTACATTTTATTGTAGGTAACTCAATAAATGTTATTTTTTAAAAAATCTCCCTCAGATTTAGCCCTGCTTCTTCATTACACTTATATCTATCTGCACAAAGACAATTCTATCCAAGACAATTCCATAATTTCTCTCCTTTGCTTTTGCAGAAGCCTTCTTGGTATTCTCCCTGCTTCTATTTGTGATCTACCAAAATTCATCTATATACCAGTGAGTGCTTTCAAACTGTAGAACAGGACTCTTAAGTGGGTCATAAAATTGAAGCCAGAAATTTTTTTTATCACAACGTAATAAAAATAAACCAGAGTATCTTCTGCCTAATAAAATTAAGTATATTGTCATAAAATTTGGAGTGAGAGAGAGTGCATATTGGGTAGCTATGTAAAATATTTCTGAGTCTAAACTAAAAAATTATGAAGGTCTCTGCTTCAAACATAAACTTGATTGTCATTAAAACTATTCAACGCACTGTGGACTGGAGGGTCCCAGGTTCAATTCTGGTCAAGGGCACATGCCTGGGTTGCAGGCTCGATCCCCAGTAGGGGACACGTAGAAAGCAGCCGATTGATGATCCTGTCTCATCATTGATGTTTCTCTCCCTCTCCCTCTCCCTCTCCCTCTCCCTCTCCCTCTCCCTCTCCCTCTCCCTCTCCCTCTCCCTCTCCCTCTCCCTCTCCCTCTCCCTCTCCCTCTCCCTCTCCCCCTCCCCCCTCCCTCTCCCCTCCCCCTCCTCCTCCCCTCCCCTCCCCTTCCCCTCCCCCTCCCTCTCCCTTCCTTTCTGAAATCAATACAAACAAATAAACAAAAACTATCCAATGCCTTCCCATTAGTTGTACTTCATATAAAATCCACACTCCACCTAGGCTCTAAGGCAGGGCTGGGCAAACTTTTTGACTCGAGGGCCACAATGGGTTCTTAAACTGGACCGGAGGGCCCGAACAAAAGCATGGATGGAGTGTTTGTGTGAACTAATATAAATTCAAAGTAAACATCATTACATAAAAGGGTACGGTCTCTTTTTTTCAATAGTTTTATTCATTTCAAACGGGCCGAATCCGGCCCGCAGGCCGTAGTTTGCCCACGACTGCCTAAGGCCATCTTTACAATTAAGTTGTAACATGGTGCCTGCCTACTTCTCCATCACCTAGCTTGGCTCTTTCCTTCATTCACTGTATTCCATTCCCTCTGTCTGGCCTGTTTTCTCTTCCCCAAAGACACTAAGCTTCTTTCTGTTTTGTTTTGTTTTTCACTTAATATTCCCATTGTCCAGAAGTTCTGCGCCAGATCTTTGAATGGCTGCTTTTCTTGTGGGTTTGTTCTCTGCTCAAATGCCATCATCTCAAAGAAACCTTCCATAATTACTCTGTAAATTATCCACCACCCCAACCACAGCACTGTCTATCAGAACATTTTGTTATATATCTTTGTAAAATTTGCTTTTTCATTAGTTAATCTTATGACTGTCTGTCACACTCTTCCCCACAAATGGATTGGAAGTTTTATCCAAAGGTGTACCTTTTTTGTCTTCACCCCTATAACATAGCACTTAAAACAACATATGGCATATAATAGGGCCTTCTCAAAAATTTTTGTTTGCTTGTTTCTCTGTTCAAATACACTGTCAACATCATAGACCAGGCAGGCCTCTGTTACCTGGGTAGCAATCAACAGGGGAATCAGAAACACTTCAAAAAATTCTAGAAATTATTTTCATCAAATATTCCTTTTTAAAAATATATTTTTATAAATTTCAGAGAGGAAGGTAGAGGAAGAAAGAAATAGAAACATCAATGATGAGAAAGAATCATTGATCATCTGCCTCCTGCATGCCCCACACTGGGGATCAAGCCTTCAACCCGGGCATGTGCCCTGACCATCCATGACCTACTGGTTCATAGGTTGATGCTCAACCACTGAGCCAAGCCAGCTGGGCTCACCAAATATTTTTTATTTTATTGGTATTTAATTCTTACATATTTTCCATTCAAGTTATTTTACAAACATTTTACATACAGATATGGTTTGCTAAAATAGGTAGATCTCTGATATTTATGTTTCTCTTACCAGAGCTCCTAAATTGGCAGCCTGCGATTTGAATCTGGCTAAAAGATGTTTGTTTCACATGCATGAAATTTTTAATTTGAAGTCAACAGTTACAAGTTGTTAAATTTCACATAAAAAGCCGGATTTCCAGCTGCTCTTCCAAGTCAAATAGTGGTGCACTATTTGCCCATAACAGCAATGAGGCATAGACCCAGATGGGGACTTAACACTCTAGTTTGACCACAGCCTCCACACCTCTGTATTCATTGATTTCACATGTCTGCATTATCTACCTGGGCCTCAAGGCATGTCACCCATGCAGTCTACATCTTCATGCTCTCTGATTGCATGTCTATATGCTAACATATCTAGTCTTCCATTCCAGGCAACTAATGTTGGAATAATTCTGAATTAGAAACACTCTCTTTCTCTAAAGATGCACTTATCTTCTCTTACACTTTATACATTGTGCAGAAATAAACAGTAACATACGTTTCATGAGTCTAGGAAATTGAGGGAGAATCGAAAGATTAGACTTTGTATTACTTGTACCCTTTCCACAGAATCAATTTTCTTATAGTTAACTGAGTTCACAGACAAATTCACAATTTAGTTACTATTAGTCTCAATTCCAGTTTTTAATATACAACTACAGTATATTTTAAAATATGCCCACACATGGTCACTTATTACTAAAACATGATGAAGAGAAATGCTTGGCCAACCATCTCTTTAAATATGTTGTTCTCATTCCATATTCAGTTGTTTTATAACAACATGAATGGTGTAAAACTTTTATGGTGTTTATACAAAATTTCTCTCTATATCAGTATCACCAGAACAAAGAAATTTACTGGTTTATCTCCTAAAAATGACATCATTGGAGAATAAAACTGATAATCAATAAAGTTGGTAACATATCTTTAGAAGTTAAAAGTTGATTATGAAGGTTTGGGATTTACCTTTTTAATTTTAAACACTTTAGTAAATATTTAATTATAGATATGCATGTCTATGCAAAGATATATACGTCATATTTAGTATCCGTATTCTTCCTAGATTATGGGAAAGTTTAGTTTGTTAGGAGAGCTTGGCCAAATAATCCAGGCCACAAAATAGCACCCTTCATAAGACAGAGATGGCAGAGTCCACATCTCACCACCTTGGCCACTTCACTCCCACGTGAGATCTGCGGCACTATAAGGACGAGCACGCTTAGTCATTTCATTTCTTCCATAAAATAGCTTTACACATTTTTTCTTTTAAACTGTTTAATTCTATTATTCATTTAAAAAACTAGATAAGATCATAGTTTCATACATATACACACAGTTATAAAAACAGCATGTCAAGGGCTAACATTTTTCCCTAATTAAAGAAACATGAAGGATTATCCAGTCTTCTCAGATATGAGATTGTTTCTTTCTAAACTGAAAGCCACCCATTTACAGATTAAGTAGAAAGGAAAAAAACTCAAGGCATAAATGGAATTTTTAGAAGATAAGCTAGTAAGTTTCTCTGTTCTGATAATATTGATATATGAAGTAATATTATATAAACACCATAAAAATTTTATATAATTCATGTTGCCATAAAACAACTGAAAATGGACTGAGTCAACAAAGAGATGCAACTTTGATATGATTAAAGAAATATCAGAATCACAATTTGGGTTATGTATACATGTACAATTGTATGCAATATTATATTAAAACTAGAGGCCCAGTACACAAAATTCTTGCACGGAGGTGGGGGTTTGGGGGAGGGGGGTCCCTCAGCCCAGCCAGCACCCTCTCCAATCCAGGACCCCTCGGGGGATGTCCAACGGCTTGTGGAATTGGGCCTAAATGGGCTGTAGGACATCCTCTCACAATCTGGGACCACTGGCTCCTAACCGTTCACCTGTTTGCCTGCCTGATCACCCATAACCACTCTGCCTGCCTGCCTGGTCACCCCTAACTGCCCTCCCCTGCCAGACTGGTCACCCCTAACCACCTCTGCCTCGGCCCCTGCCACCATGGATTTATCTGGAAGGACATCTGGAAGGATGTCCAGAAGATGTCCCGTTTAATTAGCATATTACCCTTTTATTTGTATAGATATGTTTCATTTATGTAACCTATACATGCATAATATATAAAAATATATAATATTTACATCAAAGTTATCACTTCAAATATTTCATTTAAAAATACCAACTTTGTCTATAGGCAGTTTTCTTACCTAATTGGTTTATTGCCTAAAATTGATAAAGTCAAAGTATAAATGGAACCAAATCAAACAGACTGTAAAACTGACCTACCATATTAACCTAACATATCAGATAAGATTGAAATAATTTAATAAATTCTTATAATTATAAGAAAATGCAAAATTCTCAAAAAACTAAAATACAGTTTTGAACTATCCAATTTGCAAAATTGTATTTTTGAAAAATCAAAAAACACCAGAAATCATTTCAAAAGGAAAAGGGGCATGGACATCACTTTTTATAAATACTTGAAATCACAGGGGCCTTGACCTACTCCAGTATATTTCATCTGTGGAAATGAAGACCTGAGATAAGTCAGATACACCGTGTTATCAAGGGTCTGGGTCTCCTTCCACTCAAATACCCTTGGCATATAACTATGCCTATCATCTATGCAAAGCGTTGCTACCTTTATCTGTAGACATACTGAGTGAAGAATCTACTGCTCTCTATTCTCGCTTCAAGAGCAAGACAATACTTTTATATCAGAGTATAACAAAGCCAAAGTAATGATTTCTTAAATAATAAGTAGAATTTACTTATAATTAATGGATAACAAATTGTAAGACTTCCATGGCAATATTTTCTGATGAGCAAATAAAATCTTGAAGATATGAGTCCATAACATTTTATTTCTCACCCTATAACAAGAAAATATTTATAAATAACCTATGTGAACTATTTAATACTTAATTGTGAATATAAATATTTATGAAAAATAGTTTTTCTTTAACTCATAATATTTCTTTTATTTTGAAATAGCAACACTATTTCAAATGAGATAAATGAATGTGTAAACACTTTGTAGATGGTAAAGTAGTATATTATTTGTTATCATTAGTCTTTGTCAAGTCTATTAAAGTAAGAGCATCAGAACATAATCAGAATATGTGTAGGGGGTGGTGGTGCTGCTGATGGTGGAGGAGGTGAAGAGGTTCTTGGGCTAGTAGAGGTGGGGAATGTCCAGCACGCAGGTCATATAAGGCCCTCAAAATCATTTGGTCTGGCCCTGCCAAGGCATTAGGGATGAATTAATTAAATGTTTGACTAGATATAGCAGGCTAATTTTTAAGTTGATAATTTTGTATGGTCTGGGAATGATGTTATAAATATACAAATGGCCCTTGGCAGAAAAAAGGTTCCCTGCCCCTGGGAGTAAGGCTAGTTGCTAGGGAATGAGACCATTATTATCCTAGGACACCCACTGAAACGGAATCTGAGTATAGGATCAAGGTCAATGCCAAGAGAGACAAAAGGGAAGAAGAGGGCTGAGACCAAGCATGGCACAGTAGAGACAGAGCAACAGAGTGTAGATGGCACACTAGAGGGAGAGTAAATGAGTATATAAGTAAGTAGGAACTGAAAACCAATACTAGACCTAAAGTAAAAAACAGGTTAAAACCCATCCTGGGAAATTCCATTGAGGAGTCACATGTAGGAACTATATCTGCTAATGTGTACAGTTTTGTTCTGATGGGTCTTTTCACAATTGAGCTTTTGTTACATTGGCCGAAGGTAAAGCTCTTCTTAAAAAAGTCTACTTCTTCATTTTTTAGGATATCTACACATGTTCTAAAACAGTCTATAAAATATTTTAAAGGAGACCAATTTACTCTCTACCTCCTGAGCAAAAGCCTGTAAAGCTAATAAATCAAACAACACAGAATAGTCATTAAACTGTAAATTTTCATATTTATAGCATATTTTTGTGATTATATTTAACCTATAAAATAAACACAAATTCGTTCTATCAAAATCACAAAGATCAATATGCCTAAAATAGGTAATAGTGTTCAGAATACAGAACTATTAATAGAGTGTAAAACTAGAAATCAAGTCTGTACTATATCAAAGAAATATTAGCATCAAAATATAGGGGATTTCACCATTAAAATAAATCAGTTCTGTTTAGTTTATGTCAAGCCTACTTGATATAGATATACTGAATAAATATTTCAGAAATCCCAAAATTTCTTGTCAATCAGGCCCAGATAAAAAAAAATGCTAAAAACTTACATGTACAGGGTAAGTTCAACATATGCCTTAAGCCAAGTTCAGTAAGGTTCATAAAAATATTAGAAACCACATATTTTACAATGGGTACCTTAAATTGGATAGGAGCAATATACCTTGTTATCAGGTAGGCTTTGGTAATATAGAACCTAAATTTAGATGCTCACTATAAAATAGCCTCCTCATCCCCCCGATTTGCCTGCTGACCTGTATCTGTCTCGCTTTCCCCCAGACGGACCCAAACAATAGACTTGGAATTCAGCCCATTTGGCTGGACCCTGAAAATGTGTCCAGGCTCTGTGAAGCCCTTCTGGGGCTTCTACCTGCCCCTGTACCTTATTTACCTACTGGCTAGAATTCACCCTTAGATCTATATCAGTCCAGATCCAAAATGGCTTCACGATACCACCCACCTGACTCCACCTACCACAGAAGAAACCCACAGGTGTTGGTTCCAATCTAGACCAGTCTCAATTTCAACTCACTTACTGAGATTTTATTATCTGGATTTGGGGCTCAGTCTGATAGTAAATGTCCCCTAAACCCTGATAATTGTGAGTTAATGATCCTATGTCAGTCAGCTCATTTAGAGTCCTGCATGTTTCGAATGATCCCTCGAAATATTATGGAGACAATTCAATAGCATTAGACCACATCCTGTCATATAATTAATCTGCAATTTCACTATGAGAAGAAATGTTACAGAAGTAAACAGGTTAAAAAATTTATTCAGTCACTTGGGGAGACTGCTGAAAATCAAATTTCAATAGACGCTATCCATTCCACACTAACTATTTCACTTGTTGAATGATATGCTTTTTTTTTTTTCCCTTAAGTGGTAGTTGGCGTAAAGCCACCATCCCCATTAGCTACATACTTGGTGAGAAACAGTGGAAATTTTTTGTCCTGCTTATCTAGAAATCCTGCTCTCCCTTAGCTAGTCATTTGTGAGTCAATGTGTTCTCTCTCTCTCTTTTTTTAATTCAACTATCGCAAAAGTTCTTTGTTTCAAGGCTAGAAAAGAATTTTCTAAATTCTGTTCAATGCTAAACTCCTAATTAGAATTTAAGACTGTTTTTATTTGGAAGTCCATAAAGCTAAATCCAGTTTGAATATAAATTTCAATGTTACAGTGGACTCTACAAAGGACTCCACTACTAACATTTCATCACATATCTCAGGAAAGGATCTAGATGAGTTCACATGGTAAAGTAGAAGAAAGAGTGGCTCTGACCAAGAGGTGGCCTGGGTGTCAATCTTAGCTTTATCACTTACCTTTATAATTTAAATTACTATACATTTAAATTCATCCATGTGACCATCCAATCACTTTTTCCTTCAACTAACATTTACCAAATATCTACCATGTTCTAGGCCAGAGATGGCGAACCTATGACACGCGTGTCAGAGGTGACACGCGAACTCATTTTTTTGGTTGATTTTTCTTTGTTAAATGGCATTTAAATATGTAAAATAAATATCAAAAATATAAATCTTTGTTTTACTATGGTTGAAAATATCAAAAAATTTCTATATGTGACACGGCACCAGAGTTAAGTTAGGGTTTTTCAAAATGCTGACACGCCGAGCTCAAAAGGTTCGCCATCACTGCTCTAGGCAATTTGTAGGCACTCAGGGACAAAGCATGAACAAAACAAAAATCTCTGCTTTGGGGATGCTTGCATTCTAGGGGATACAGACAGACAATAAATAAGTGAACAAGTAAAATAAATGGTATGCCTGAAGGTGATAAGGGCTATAAGAAAATGTAGCTAGAAAGGAGATTGGAGAGGCGTGGGTGAGGAGCAAGCCCCAGTGACAATGCGAGATTTGTACAGAGACCTCACAGACATGACAGAAGGAACTCTAAGTGTAAAAGGGAGACAAATATTCAGGGGATAGATGTGTATTGAGTCCCAAGGTAGAACTGTGCTTTGAGGGTCTGAAAACAACAAGGAGGCCAAGTGGCTGCAGAGGAGTGAGAGAGAGGAAAGGGGCTCGAAGTTGAGGTCAGAGGGAGTGGCAAAACACAGTCATCCAACCCTGGAGGCCAGTAAAGACGTGGGAACACACAGGAAGATAACTTCAAGTCTGTGTCACTAGTCAGCACGAAATTAGAGGGAGTGGTGAGGAATGGTTAAAGTATGGATGTATTCTGAAGATTTGACCAACACGATTTGACAATAGAATGGATTTTAAATGGAAGTTTCTTATCATGGAGCCCAAAATATAGGAAATATTAACCTCTAACTTATGGCTATATGATCCCAATCCCTTGATCAATCTTCTAAACTCGCTTGTTGTTTTCAGCAATTATTTTAGACATCTCTGTAATCCATCCTCGGCCATCATTCCTGAAGATTCAGCATCACTTACTAACTTTTTCTGCCTCTGGATGCACAGTCCTTCACTACCTCAAAGTCAGTGACCTCCCAGTTCTTCTCCACTTCAGCTACCTATAAACACCTACCTGGACCTTATCATAACATTAATAAACCTATCAAATCGTGAGCTCTTAGTAGGCCCTCTCTAAATATGAGCTCTTCTCTTATTACTTCAAAAACCACATGTCCACTGAACATTCTGCCCTAACCATAGGCCATAGGCTGCTTCTGGCTGTCATGTGTCATTAGGCAGCTAAGAACCCATGACTTTTCCCCCTCATTTCTCCTGCATATTTCCATTTCCTCTCCAGGGATGGCCTCTGCTTTGCAGACACACATAATATTTCCCCAAGTATAAAATACAAAAAAAAAAAAATCTGCTATTCTTCCACTGATGGCTCTGTACCACCTCTGGCCACTCGAACCAGTCTGCCCTAACTACAACCATCATACACCTGCAGGCATTGAACACACTGGTGTTCAGAACAACTGCTTAGATCAGCGGTTCTCAACCTGTGGGTCGCGACCCCTCTGGGGATCGAACGACCCTTTCACAGGGGTCGCCTAAGACCATCGGAAAACACATATATAATTACGTATTGTTTTTGTGATTAATCACTATGCTTTAATTATATTCAATTTGTAACAATGAAATTGGGGGTCACCACAACATGAGGAATTGTATTAAAGGGTCGCGGCGTTAGGAAGGTTGAGAAACACTGGCTTAGATACTCTGAAGCTACAGATCTACTGCAGAGATTTAAGAAAACTGAAGTGGGTCTATCTATCCTGATGGACCTCACTACCTTTTGCTGCTTCAGTAGAAGTCCAAAAACAGTCCCTTTTTATGGCCATTTAGCTAGTTCCCTAAACAGACTGTCCAAACTCACCCAATGATTTCATAAGCAATGACTTGTGCAAAGACATTTGACATGTCTGGACCAGTTTGCATAGAAGCCGGGTCTCCTGACACCCAGAACAATGCCTTACTTAGCACACCCTGCACTTCCATCACTGATTTCAGCACCTGATAAGGTCTTCTGATGGTAATAAAAATGACTATTGCAATCACTTTATAAAACAGACTAAAGATGCCCAGAAGACAGCATCTTCTTCACAGGATAAATATGATTCTTCAGAATGTGTATTTTTATTACATAATACAGCTGCCTATCCTGAGATGACAAAAAGAAGTAATTGATCATTTTCTAAATTTATTTATGCTGCATGGTTTCAGCAAAAACTAAAATTGTTATCTCTCCCATAATCATTATGCTATGCATAGTTAAATTAAGCACTACCATAATATAGCTTCATCGAGAATAAACAGTGCAGGAAAGTGCTTTAAAACATTTTCCCATTAGAAAAAAAATTCATCATGTACTTGTCCACAAACTATTTTTAAATGAGAGCAATTAGGGAAGTATACCAAATCAGTGCTATTCTATACCCAAAAGTGTACTATCGTGTTTTTTAAAGGTATATTTTTCCAGCCAAACTATATACTTCATGACCCCAATATAATCAAATGATGCATTTACACTTTAATTTCTCAAAATATTTGAAACCCGTTATGTCTGAACACAAACCTTGGACCTTTCTTTCCAAACTTGTCCACTTTTAGAGTTCTGACCCTCCATGTCTGACACCAGCATTCTCCCAGTTAAACAAGCAAGAAAAGGTCTTGACTCCTGAGTGTGCCTTACATGCTGTGCCACTAGCACGGCGCCCTTTTGCGGCTAGAGCTGTGCTGTACACTGTTGGCCTAGCTAGTGAAGTAAAGCCCAAGCAAGAACAGTTATTGTACAATGTGCATTTTGTAGTTGTTGTTCTGGATTCAAAACAATGATAACAATCTTAGACCCCTAAAGGATAATGCTTATGTGGGGACAGGAAGAAGGGATAGTTCTGTCTCCAACCATTGCTAACTACCCTGTGCTTCGCTGTTTACGGGGTGCTTTCACAGACATCTCATTTGAACTTCACAAGAATCCCTGAGCAATGCATCCCTATTTTAATGACTTGAGAGGTTAATTTTTATAAGGCTAAAGGAACTAGGTTTTAGACTTCACCCCATTTCTTTTAAAGTTGGGGGTCAGCAAACATTTTCTGTAGTGAGCCAGATGGTAAATATTTTAAGCTTTGCAGACCATAACTTTTTTGTTGCAACTACTTAATTTGCCATTGTAGCAGGAAAGAAGCCATGGACAATACCTAAAAAATCAGTATGGATGTGTGCTGATTAAATTTTACTGATAAAACCAAGTGGTAAACGGACCATTGTTTGCTGATCCCCTGTTTTAAAGCATGAAACTAGAGCAGCCATATGGATTCAGAAAGCCTTATTTTGGGATTTTCAGAATAGCAAGTTAAATTTCATAACTGCTAACGGCATGCAGAAACTAATTTGGCATAGTGTATTTTAGGAAACACCGTGCCTCTAAATATCACTTATTGACTTAATAACACATTTGACAAAAATATAGTGTGACCTTAAGGTCACGTCACTTTGGCCATTTTTCCAACCTCCGACTCCCTCCTCCCAAGACCCTGACTGAGGTCAGTTATCAAGAGCCAATATGTGTATTGTTCTTAGAATATCAGCCAACTGTACAACCGTTATAAAAATGTTTATTGTTTACCAAAACCAGTGGACCTCTTAACAAATGCTGCTTGGTAACAAAATCTTATCACAGTTTTAATTAAAAAAAAAAAGCTAAAAAAATTAATTATACTTCTCTCTATCTTACCCCCCCATTAACAATATAATATTCAGTGTATATATTTTTTACCTACTAAAATTTCTTTATTTCTCACATCTATGCTTCTCTCTCTTATCACTACCATTCGGGCACAAAGCTATCATTCACCATCTATCTGGTATACTGCAAGAGCTTCCCCATTGGTATCCCACAGGCATTCCTTCTGTGTTAAGTCAAGCACAAACCATCTATTTGTTGCAGGCATTAATAATCAACCCTACGTCCCAGACCTCAGTGAAGGAATGTAGGGTTTGAGACTCATACCACAAAACACGTATTTACATTGTTGATGTGATTACATTCCAGATGTTCAAGACTTGGAGGATCTAGCATCTTTGGGACTGTAGACATTAGGTTGACTCCGAATTAAGTAAAAAAATCAGCCCAGCTGTAGCTCTTCATGTACCAAAGACCCTGTGACCAGGAGCATAGGTTGAGTCTCTATGCTCTCCCTCTAAATTTTTATTGTAAAATTTCCACATACAAAAAAAATTGAAATAGTGCAATGAACACAGATATTCTCTTTCTGGAGGCCTTAATTCTTAACATTTTTCCATATTTACTTACCTTTATTTATATCTATATCATATTGATAATTTCTGTTAAATCATTTGGACGTAGGTTGACACATGTCATATCCTGAAAATATGTTCACTATCATACCTATAAAAACTAACAATACCATAAAATACTCTAATATCCCCAACTGTATCAAGAAAGCCTTTTCTATAACTTTTAAACCAAAATAAAGTCAAGATCTTTGCAAGTTGTTTTGCTGTACATCTCTTTAATCTCTTTTAATATTAAACAGCCTCACCAATTTTTTAATCCATGATACCAAGTTTCTAAAAAATCTAGGCCAGGAGTCTTGTAGAATATCCTACCACCTGGTGTCAATGAATTGACCCTCCATTCTTACATTCTCCACAAACTCGGAGTTAGATCCAGAAGCTTGATTATAGTCAGATTAAACCTTTTTTTCCTTTTGCATAAATACTTCATATGCGAGGCTGGGAACTTCATATCACATCACAAAGCCTATAATATCAGGCTGTTGCACTGTTAGTGAAACTAAGTTTAAACACTGGTTAAAGTGGTGACCCTCTACTGGAAAGTTACAATTTTTCTTCTGTAATTAGTGCTCATTCTCTAAGGCAGAGGTTCTCAACTTTCCTAATGCCATGACCCTTTAATACAGTTCCTCATGCTGTGGTGACCCCCAACCATAAAATTATTTTCGTTGCTACTTCATAACTGTAATTTTGCTACTGTTATGAATTGTAATGTAAATATCTGATATGCAGGATGTATTTTCATTGTTACAAATTGAACATAATTAAAGCATATTGATTAATCACAAGAACAATATGTAATTATATATGTGTTTTCTGATGGTCTTAGGTGACCCCTGTGAAAGGGTCGTTCGACCCCCAAAGGGGTCGCGACCCACACGTTGAGAACCGCTGCTCTAAGGTGATATTTTGATACTATCTGAATATACCATTCCCACACAGACATTCATCTAATTATTTTAGTTTCTGTTTATGATACTCCAATCAGTTACTATATTGGGAACTCAAAAATGGTGACTTTATATCATTCCTTCTATTTATAAGAGCTCGCAATTTTCTGAAAAGAAGAGCTTTTTTCCTAATTCACTCCTACTCTCAAGCATAACTATGGACTCGAGTTTATAATTTCATTTATTGGTGTTATATAAACAATAATCATTACTTTGTATCCTTTCTTAAGGCACCTCACCCATGCTCTACAGTGCAGCCTAAATCACCTTTTCTAGAAGCAGAAGCAAATGTTTTTCTCAATCTCTCTCTCTCTCTCTCTCTCTCTCTCTCTCTCTCTCTCTCTCTCACACACACACACACACACACACACACACTTTAACACTTTAAGGGCTTCCATTGTTCTTATCATAAAGACAAAAAAGAAAAACAGCCCTAACCGGTTTGATTCAGTGGAGAGTGTCAGCCTGCGGACTCAAGGGTCCCAGGTTTGATTCCAGTCAAAGGCATGTACCTTGGTTGCAAGCACATCCCCAGTAGGGGGTGTGCAGGAGACAGCTAATCGATGTTTCTCTCTCACTGATGTTTTTAACTCTCTATACCTCTCCCTTCCTCTCTGTAAAAAATCAATAAAATATATTTTTTTTAAAAAAAGCAAAACAAAAGAACAGCCTTACCTTGGCTTACAAGTGCCTGTGTCCTGCCCCTATTCACCTGGACAGCTTTACTGCATGCACTTAAAGCTTGCTTGGCTCCCAGAGTTCCATGTACAAAGCATCATGCTCCGTCCTCCCTAAGACAGTACTTGCTGTTCCCCCACGGAGAATGTTCTCCACAAGCACCTCTTCTTACTTAACTCCTATTCATCAGTTTTAGTCTTCAGTAAATCCTTTCCTCAGAGAAAACTTTCAGCTATTTACCTAACTTTGCAGTACTTAAGATAATTGGAACTTGACTGCAAGCAATGTGCAAAAATAATTTTTTTTTTAACCAGGTGCAGTGCCTGAAACAGTAGAAGCTCAATAAATGCCTTTTGAATAAATGAACCTGATGCATGGTGTTATCATTTTTATTTACCTTTAGAACTATTTAGAGACAGAATGGACATGCCTGTAAAAATTTACAAAGTAGCAACCAAAGTCTCCAGAACTTATTATTGAGTCTATCCAAAATTAGCTAAAACAAACAAAAAAAGCGAAGCCTTAAGCATATAAAAGCACATTGCTGAACCACTGCTGTGGTTCTTCCTTTTGACATTTATTTTTATTCTTATTTTTTTAGTGATCTGGATCAGTTGGATGCCTTGTAAAAATCAGATATGCAGAAAGACTTCTACCAGGTCATCAGTCATGTATAAAAATAACTTTCCTTTTCTTTTGTGGAAGAATTCTCTCTTATATATATTATAAAAAACAAACAAACCACCATATTGGGTCATGGCAAAAGTGATATAAAATGGTCTATTAGAGCTTTGATGATATTCTTACTCCTAAAATTAGCTGAAGAGTATCATTAATTGGCTAGATATATATGTAGTTCAGTAACTGGATAGATTTTGATGTTTCAGCAATGAAAAATATTCTCAACAAAAAATAAATACATGCTAAAACATTCTTTATGTAGGTACTATTTCTAATATTTATGTTAATACTTGTACCCTTCAAAGTATATGACAGAGGCTTAATAAAATGGACCTTAATAAAAATAGACTATTTATTTTATAAAGAAGTTGATGGAGGTCACTAGGGTGTGTTTTTTCCTTGCTAAGAGTGATCAAATAGATAGATTGGCAAGTGCTCACTCTTGTAGGAAAAGTACTGAAACACAATACAACTTCTAGTTGGTGCTAAAATGTTCAGCGCTAGTGACACATGCCAACTAGACACATGGTAGCAGAAAAATATATTTAGGCAGAGCCTGCTGATCACAATTACTAACACAATTTCCAGATACCACTTTAAAAAGCCTGCTCTGAATGCCTTACTATTACTACCAACCTGTAAACAAACAGGTAATGTTGAAAGAAACATTCCAGTCTGTACTAGATTATTTTAAAGCCCTGGTGGCAAAACACTGAAAGCTTGAGTCTATTCTACACAAGCAGTGTGAGGAACCAGCTACGTGAATTCTAGCCTATGTGCGTTTGAGGCATATCATGGACAATTTAGGCTTGTAAAGACAGATTTTTTTTAAAGATGCTTTATTTTTAACACATACATCTGATAATCAAATTTCTGTCATATTACATGTTGAAAGCTATGATGTGGGTAGGAATATCCTTCCTGAAGACTGATTGATTCATTGTCATTGAGTGAAACAGCAAACTGGGCTGAAGAACTGCACAGAGGCTCAACGCTTCCTCTGTGTTTTTTTTTAAATTACACTAAGTGGCCAAGATTGAGAGATAGCTGAGAGTAGTGGAATTTTACCAAAGAAAAAGAAAGATTTCCTCAGTGTGTATATATAGCCCACCAGTAAGTTCCTAACCATGAAGGGATTCTTTTCAGAAGGCAAGATAATTTTATTACCTAAAAAACTTTTGTCATTACACAGTAACAGTCAAAATGTATAGTGCAGCGGTTTTCAACATGTGGGTCACGACCCCTTTGGTGGTCGAACGACCCTTTCACAGGGGTCGCCTAAGACCACCCTGCTTATCAGATATTTACATTACAATTCATAACAGTAGCAACATTACAGTTATGAAGTAGCAACGGAAATAATTTTATGGTTGGGTCACAACATGAGGAACTGTATTTAAAGGGCCAGAAGGTTGAGAACTACTGGTATAGTGCAACCTAATCAGATTATAGATTGTGATATTTCTCACAATACTTATCATGCTATTTGCCCTTTCTATGCATTCATTACTATCTATATATATAAAAGCTTAAGTGACCGTTCAACTGAATGACCAGTAGCTATTATGTGCACTGACCATCAGGGGGCAGACACTCCAACCAGTAGGTTAGCTCACTGCTGGGGTCCAGCAGAGCGGGACTGGGCAAGATGGGCCAGATAAGCCCTGTAGCCCTCCCACAGTTCCTTCCCAGATGGCCAACCTCCTGCGGTCCCTCCCCAGCCCCAACCATGCATTGGTGGTGTCCCGGATTGTGAGAGGGCAGAGGCCAGGCCGAGGGACCCCACCGGTGCATGAATCCAGGCACCTGGCCTCTAGTCCTAATATATTAAGACAGAATATTAAGGTATTTCTAGCACAACTGGTAGGAAATAAAGGGAAAGTGGAATCACAGGGGATTATTTGGTGTTAGAAACGGATAAAGGTAAAATATTGATTGAGCCTGTAGTCTCAGTTTTCACACAGTCTTCTCAATAACTGCCTAAAGAATAAATTAGAAAAGTGTTCAATTTTCTTCTATGAAGAAAATATTGAGACTATCACCAAGAAGTAGTAATGTCTTAGTCAATTAATACACAACTATTTATTTCCTATACTACCCTCACACAGAATTAGAGGAAGATTTTATTGTAATCTATTTTAATTTCCTTCCAAATGCCTAAATCTCTTTCTAGAGGCAAACTTTGAGTTGTCTAGCCTCTTTTTAAATATTTCCATTAATGGAAAGTGCATTGCCTTTTAAGGAAGCTCATTCTAGTGTCTGATTTATTAAATTAAGTTCTCATCTCTTTTGTTCTCGTTTATCAAGTATCAATAAGGGATACTATGTACAGGGCCTTGGGTGAGGGTTTCAGCATGTTCCCTGCCTTCTTGAGGCTTACAGTCCAGTAGGAGATATATATAAATAATCATATAAAATGGCAATATTAATTATGCATTTTGATATGTTATTTCTTTCGAGAAAGCTGGCTGGTACATGGCAAGTCTAAAATAATTTAACACAATATGAATGAATCAATGGAGATGGGATGACTATAACAGATGGGGAGCAATGATTCAGACTGAGAAATGCGAAAAGGATTTTCAGAAGTAACATTTAAGCCAAGAGCTGAAGGATGACCAGGAGCACATCTAGAAAAGATACCAGAGAAGCCACAGGAATTGCAGGATGAGGCCTTGAAGCAGAAAAAGGCACGGCACCGTCCAGTTCCTAAAACAATATTACTGAGACTATAGCAAAGTAAGTGTGGGGGTGGGCATAGGTGACAGAAAAAAAGCCAAAGAAGTTGTAGGAGCCTTGTAGGCCTTAAGGAAATTAGATTTTAGTCTAAATGAAATTAGCTTTAGTCAAGGGAGACGGAATATTAGTCGTTCTTTTTAAAGACTTTCAATCTGCTTTCCTGATAATTTGACCATCAGCCTAATTTCTATGGCTACAAAAAAAAAGGGGTCTCATTTGTTTTTTAACGACTGTCCTCCATTCAGACAGCCAAGGGAAAGGGAGGTGTAAGACCTGATCAAATATGGCCAAGGAAGGCTTCTGCTTGGTGACCACGGGGATGCCCAGTACTCCTGGGCACTGTTGAGTCTCCACTGAATTGTAGTCAGTCTCCTGATCTATCCACTATCCTGTAAGGATGGGTGTAAGCCTGGTTGGGGGCCAGTGACCCTTTATGGACAGATTTGTCGAGAACTGACAGACCATTCATAGGAGAGCACAACTGCACACCTACAGTTAATACCATAGTGTGACCATAATCACTATTTTTAGCCATTAAAGGTGACCTTTACCAAAGGGTACAAAATTCCAGTTATAAGATGAGTACATTCTGGAATCTAATATACAGCATGATGACTATAGTTAACCATAAGGTATTATGAACTTAAAAGTTTCTAAGAGAGTAACTCTTAAATGTTCTCACCACTACAACAAAAACATTATAATTATGTGAGGTGATGCATGCAGCTAACTAACCTTACTATGGTAATCACTTCGCAATATATATGTAGCAAATTGTAACACTGTACACATTACCCTTACACAAAGTAAAATGTCAATTATATCTCAATAAAGTACTGAAAAGAGTCACGTTTTCATAGCTGAACTAAAAATTTAACTCACGTTATTTTTTAAAAGCATTTTCTTTTACATCTGCAAAATACTTTAAAAACCGAAAATTACATCAACTAAAAAAATCAATGTGTACACTAAAAATACATAGATTTGGAATTCAAATCTGAAAGTATTAAGCAATTATCCTCTCTTTAGGTTCTGAAATAAAAATCAAGCCAGCCTCTTGGATGATCACATTGCGAGGACTCAGCAGTGCTCTATAAAAAAAGCACTGTTGCAGGAAAGTAGGTCCTTTCTTAGAAATGGAACAGACAAAGCCTTTCATTTATTATTTATGGGGCCTTGTGCCCATGTCAACTCCTGATAAATAATTAAAATTAATCTCATTACTGAAGATTTCATTACAGGATAATTTAATTAAATGATGAATTGGCTCCCAGATGTTACCTTCTGTGCCATCTTTTAAATAATGCTGCTGATGACACAGGGATTCACGAGGTATCAGTCGGGCCTTAAAAAAGTGAATTATTTATAGGGTTCTGCCATTCTGCCGACAATAAATGATACTGATCGTAACCTATGCATTATCCTTGTCCAAAGTCACATTTTCCCAAGATTTCTGATATGTTCAAAAAGTTGTTAAGGTCCATTGGGAATTCAGGGCCATCATTTTGTCAGTCATAAAAAATGTGTCCATTTGGTGAAAATGTTAATTCACAGAAACCACGCATTTTATAGGATAAGTACACAGAGAGTCTCACAATTAAACATCTGAATTTTCAACATTGACAATGGAAATGTATTAATCATTAATTTTTACACGTCTGGTGCAAAAAAAAGTTCAGGTACAACTAATAACAGCATTAGGAATGAAGCTTCAAAATTGTGTTTGATTTCCTTATATGAAGTAACCAGTAAAAATAATCTTACAAAGTCAATGTGTGTGTGTTTTTTTTTAATTTGCCATGAACCAACACAAATCACAATTTTTAAGTGCTTCCAGTTACCACTTACTTCACTGCTATAAACATACTGCTCTCACTGCACTTAGCACAAGATACATAGACTGATAAATTGACAGAAGAAAAAATGAAACCCACTAAACCAGACTTGTAGGGGTGAAAAAATTTAAGGGGACAGTTCTTCATTTACGTAGGAAAATCTGAGCTTTTTGAAAGCCACAGTGTATCAAAAAATTATCAGCCAAACATACAGGTTTTAGTTATTCTACTTGGTTTGTTTTAAGGATTCTGATCCAAAAAGGATATTTATATATTACAGTTTCAGTATAAGTGTGTACTTTTGACTACTAGCAGAGGGCAAATTTTTCTGAAATGGGATTTAGAAAATCAAATTAGAAAATATAATATAATCTTTCCATAAAGAAATGTATTGCTTCAGTAGGGTTTTATTTTTTAAAAACTCATTGTAGTTCATTAAGGGGGTAATTTGTTATTACAGAGCAATCAACTATATTGTCATATCTTTGACATACTATATTCATTGGCTAATCAGCAATATAAATCATAAAATCACAGTAACTGAGATGTGGAATGTATCTTGGACAACATCTAATCTATCTTCTAGCTGATGAAGGAATTCCTTAAACATCTAACAAGGAGACCCTTGATTTCAGTAGCTCTACCAGTTGGAAACATAACTGTTCTAGACAGTTTGTTTCATTTTCAGTAAGCTGATAGGATTAGAAGGTTCTTCTAGGGGCCCTTTATGAATCATCTGAGATGTTCCACTCTCTTTCTTCCCCTTGCCCATTGTACATTTTTTATTAAATGGGCAAGTTCCCAACTCTGGCCAAGTTGATCTACTCGCTCATTCCTTTGTATTCATGGCTCATTTTCTGCCAAATCATGTCTCCTTTAGAGTTGATCTCAAAACACCACTTCAGAATCCTTTTACATCATGTCACCGTTCACTTCCACAAAGAAACCTTATTAGCCCTTACATGGTTTGTACCATGCAGATATATATGCAGGCATAGTCTGTATTACAATGGCAGATCTCAAGCAAATAAGACACACAATCTGTGGGAAAACTCCAGGTCTTACAAGAAATACCAAGTATTATGTTCTATCAATATGAACTAGAAATAGACATTAGAAAAAGACACTATGACAGTGTATGCAATGTAAATTCAGCCATGAGCATGTGCAGTTCTCACAGAAGTAATTAACAACTTAACCATGACTGGATGTTTCTGAGATTTCTCTATTAATTGAAGTTTGTGACTTGTTCTTTCACAGTAGACAGGCTAAAATTTCCCAAAGCTATAAAAAAAAATTTTTTTTCTGTGAATCTGGAAAAAAAATATTATTTGACTTCAAATACCCCAGCTAGAATTTTAGCTCTTTCATGAGGGATTAAATAGCCATTTTTTAAAAAATTCCTCTTTAGTGTCTGTAAATATTTTGTAGTAGTTACCCAATAAGTGTCATCTGTAGACTGGGAATGGACTTGCTAGCACATAGACACTTAGAGTAAATATTATTTATATTGGTAAAATAGACATGGGAAAATAAATTCAAAAAAGTTTTAAAACCTTGAAAAGTTTGGATGGTATAAACACAGACCTAATCATTAAGTCACAAGATAATAAAATTAATTGTCAACACCCAAGAACTAAAAGTATTTTTAAAAGATTTAGACAAATAAATGAAAGATAATTCAAAAGCAGACTGAGAAACGTCCTTGCATTCAAGCATTTGTTTAACTGAATTAAATATCCAACTTTTTAAAGTTGATATGAGTCTTTTATATAGACATCCAGTACCATTTTTATAAGCCAAATGTTTGCTTGCAATGGTCCAGTGTCTCCTGTAAATTGTCAAATTGATCAAAACAATCCATCTTCAAGAACTTAAAATTCATCAACATTGGGTCTTAAGGGACAACTCTCTATATATCAATTGTCTGGCATTTCTTAGGTATTTCTCTGTTCATACAAAATACTAACCTGAATTTAATTTGTGACTACATTTTGAAAATATTTATCAGTGGAGGAAAACTATAAACTAACTTTAAACAAATGACAAAGAGGAGGTAGATTTTATTTTTATATATATTTCATTTTCTCCCCAAAGCAATCAGATTATTTAAACCCAGTATTTTTATCTCTTTAGAGAATGCTAATGAGAAGCTACCATTTATTGAGCACTTATTATATATTTAAAATTACCTATACTTACAGGTAATTACCTATACTTATGGGTAAAGTCCTACAACCAATTTATAAAGAAGGTAATATTACTCCCACTTTAATAAAGAACCAAGGTAATTTAATAAACTTGCCACAGTCTTGCTGCTAGTAAATGGTAGAGCAAGTATTAAAATCCATGTCTATTTACTCCATATATAATAACAACATATTTTTAATGTTCTAAGTGTCTTACACATATTATCCCATTAAATCATTACATAGTCAACCCTATGAAATTGGCTATTCTTAATATCACTTTTTTTAAGGATAATAACACTAGGCTTAGAGAGGTAAAATAATCTTCCCACTACCAAATTGTAGAATGGGGCTATAACATCAGGCAGTGCAACTCCTTGGTACTGATCTTAACCTCTGCTCTAATATCACCTTCCCAAAGCCGCTAACTTACTGGTCGTTTATTCCACAGGGTTATGCTGGTTACATAAATAATTCTGACATTTTTTAAAGTCTACCATCTTGACCTATATGGAAAGTAACCTAACCAGTTTGCAGTCTCTAAGAAACTTTCCCATTTCCCACCCCACCCAACCTGCGATCTCGGCAATTGCAGCGGCTAACTGGACTTGAAGCATCTTCATTTTCCCTCTCTACTATATATATGAAATAGTCCCTACAGACTGATTTTGTAATAAAATAATTACTATTACTCAATATCATTTCTAAATATGTTTTGATATGAAAGCTAAAGTATCACTAGTCTCTTGTACTAGTATATGTCCATTTACTGAATTATATCAAGTATTTTGATTTTAGAATTGTAAAAGATAATTTAGAAGCAGAAAATCTTCTAGTAGGTTCTTATCACTGAGGACAACCAACAGATTCAGCCTTGTTTTTATCTCCTGTGAATCTTAAATTGCTCCCTATGCTGCTTCCTATGTACCATGACCAACATGAAATCTCACAGATCCTTTCTCTAGTTTTGATTTATGTTTAATATCTTTGAGCACTAATTTTAAGGTTCCTTGAAAAATAGCTCTTTAAATTAATATTAGTGTAAGTTTCAGTTGTACTTGACTAATAATAACTATAAAATGTTCATATTTGAACAAGAGATCAAATTATATATATACTAGAGGTCTGGTGCCTAAAATTCATGCACTTGGGGGCATTCCTCAGCCTGGCCTGCAGCCTCTCACAGTCCAGGAGCCCTCGGGGGATGTCCGACTTCCACGGAGGCGGGAGAGGCTCCCACCACTACTGCTGCTGCAATTGCCAGCCGTGAACCCAGCTTCTGGCTGAGCGGTGCTCACCCTGATGGTCAGTGTGTGTTATAGCTACCATTCGTTCTGCCATTAGGTTGATTTGCATATTAGCCTTTTATTATATAGGATATATTACATTGAAAACAAGCAAGATAATCTCTGCTTTGACATACATCATGCTGGGCCAGCTGTGAGGCACGAGTCTTCAGCAACAGGTGCCATTAGGAGGTCAAGAAGCAGGGACAGGGAAGATGAGAGCCAACAAGCAAACCCAAGAGGCTTGGTTCAGGCTGGGATTGAGAGCCAAGAAAGGTCAAGTGATGGAACTGGGCAGAAGCCCAGGAGACTAGGATGCCACCAGTACTTAAAGGACAGAGGAAATCATCTGAGGGCCAGCTGCCCATTGTCGCAGCAGCACGTCAGCCACAAGGAAGGTATGAAGAAGATAATTCAGAGTCTGGGAGAAGAGTGAATCAGCCTCTCCAATCAAGTGGGCTAGGTCCCCTTCCCAGCAGGGTAACGAATCATGTGGACATGGGGGAGGAGGTCCAGTTCCACAGCCACACAGCCCTGCCCAGTGCTTACCCAGCTCTACCAGGCACCACCCCACCCCTGCTAGCTTAAGGGGCTGAGGTCCCCAGCACGTATGAAGCTCTAGTCAAGACTTTCTGGAACTGGGCAGCTCTGGGCAGCACTGCCTCCACATGTGAGGGAACAGAAAAGAAGGGCACAGGCTGCAGCCTCTTCCCAAATATGAACCTATAAAGAGGTATGGCTGTCCTCTCAGGGTCTTCCTAGGAGAGGGTCTATGAAGCATAAGAGATGAAGAGGCAGACCATCCAACAGGAAGGAACTGTAAGACAGGTGGGTGATGACAAACTCCAATGACCTGTGACAAGTAAATGGGTGGGGGCAGGAGGCAGGGTTAAGGACAGCAAACTAAAGCCTGTTTCCCTACAGCTGAGTTTACAAAAGTGAGCAGCCACCGCCATTTGTTTAGCCATTGTCTATGGCTTCTTTCTTGTGACAGTAGCAGAGCTCAGTAGTTGCAACCAGGACCATATGGCCACAAAGCCGAACACATTTACTATCTGCCCTTTCTACAAAAAGTCGATTGACCTCTGCCTTGGAGATGTATCCGTCTTTCTAGATGCAAATGTATACATGGAAATAAGTACAAACAATGACAATTTAAAACTGTAAGATTGAAAGGACAAATCATAAAACTATCATAAAGTCAATATCTGCAGCTAAACCACAGTAATCAGATGGATCATAGAAATGTGGATATAAACCATAGTAATTTTGATACTAACAAAATGTCCACATCAATATGATATATTTCAGCTCTTTCTTCTTCTTCTTCTTCTCCTTCTTCTTCTTCTTCTTCTCCTTCTTCTTCTTCTTCTTCTTCTTCTTCTTCTTCTTCTTCTTCTTCTTCTTCTTCTTCTTCTTCTTCTTCCTCCTCCTCCTCCTCCTCCTCCTCCTCCTCCTCTTCTCCTCCTCCTCCTCCTCCTCCTCCTCCTCCTCCTCCTCCTCCTCCTCCTCCTTCTTCTTCTTTCTCTCTCTCTCTCTCTCTCTCTCTCTCTCTCTCTCTCTCTCCCCCCCCCACACACACACACGTTTTCCCCCCACTCTAACCAAAAGGTTTACCTTCCATAACATTATGCGGGTCTTTTCTTCTTGGAATCACAGCCACAGTCCTGTACAACTCCAACTCTCACCTGCCTGATGCACATGCCGCATTGATCATTTTATGAA
The DNA here is from genome assembly GCF_963259705.1 of Myotis daubentonii. Lineage (NCBI taxonomy): Eukaryota > Metazoa > Chordata > Mammalia > Chiroptera > Vespertilionidae > Myotis > Myotis daubentonii. The sequence continues at coordinate 22,551,668 of NC_081845.1, read as the reverse complement.
TGGATTCTTGGTTGCCACAAGGGATAGTTTACCTGTGAGCTAATCTGGCATCCTTCAAATATGCTAGCTGGCTTTAGATATAAGACTATCTCCGCCAAAATAATTGTTGAAGTAAGTTCTATAAGTTTCTAGAAAAAACTAACAAAAGTTGAAAGAAGGGACTAGATTTATTCATTTGCTTATTTTGAAATATTGGCTTATTATCTAATGAAAAACATTCCTTTAGTTTATTATTACTATTATTATTATTAATTATTATTATTATTATTACTAGAGGCCCAGTGCATAATATTTGTGCATGAAAGGGAGGGGGATCCCTCAGCCCGGCCTGCGCCTGGGCCTAAGCCAGTGATGGCGAACCTATGACACGCGTGTCAGAGGTGACACGCGAACTCATTTTTTGGTTGATTTTTTTTGTTAAATGGCATTTAAATATATAAAATAAATATCAAAAATATAAATATTTGTTTCACTATGGTTGCAAATATCAAAAAATATGTGACAGGGCACCAGAGTTAAGTTAGGGTTTTTCAAAATGCTGACATGCCGAGCTCAAAAGGTTCGCCATCACTGGCCTAAGCCATCAGTCAGACACCCTTAGCACTGCCACGGAGGCAGGAGAGGCTATCGCCACCACCGCTGCCCTCACCAGATGTGAGTCCAGATTCTGGTGGAGCAGCACTCCCCTGTAAGCACACTGACCAGCAGTGGGCAGCTCCTGTGTTGAGCCGGATCAGGCCAAAACCAGATCTCCAACATCCCCTGAGGGGTCCTGGATTGGGAGAGGGCTCAGGCCAGGCCAGGCCAAGGGACCCCATCGGTGCACTATCGGGGCAGGAGAGGGACTCAGGAGGTTGGCCAGCTGGGGAGGGACTGCAGGAGGGCCCCAGGGCATGTCTGGCCCTTCTTGCTCAGTCCCAATCGGCTGGACCCCAGCAGCAAGCTAACCTACCAGTCAGAGTATCTGCCCCCTGGTGGTCAGTGCACATCATAGTGAGCGGTTGAGTGGTCTTAGCATATCATTAGCATATTACACTTTGATTGGTTGAATGGACAACCGGACAACCAGACACTTAGCATATTAGGCTTTTATTATATAGGATTAAGATCTATAGTCAAGAAAGTTCATGCCACCTTTCCGCCAAGAAGTATTAATTGAAGACCTATTATGTGTCCTGAGGTGGGAACCAGTTTGGACCAGAGAAATAACCTGGTATTAGTTTTCCATTTTATAATTTTCAGAGGGATCCTCTATTTTTCCAACACTTCAGACACACTGTGAAATAATTTTAGACATTTATTTTACATAAAAATAAAAATATTCATAAAATCAAACTACCATTATATATTCCATAAAATAGCAACACTTTTAAAATTGAATACTTGAAAAAATTGGTGAATCAAGTATTATATGACACTTCTCTCTCTCTTACACATACATAAAGACACACACCCAAACAGATTTTAAACTTTTTGTTTCTTTCAAATTTACATGTTTCATTTCAGAAGCTAAAATGTTATTATTAAAAAACTTCTAATTACAGACACTGTTTTTTTTGGGGGGGGGAGGAGCAGAATACATTATAAATTCTCTGTCATACAAAGAGATGCACTGTATAATAATTAAGGCACTCTTCCAAGTTTAAGAACTTTTTGTTTCTAAGCTGAAGCTACAGGCAGACTGTTTTGACAGCAGTGGAGAGGTTATATGCATTATATATGAACTGGTATCCAATATTCAAGTTGTCTTTGAAAACTTGAGGGGTTGATTTTCAAAAGAAAAAGAAGAAATCAATAATATTTGAACTTGTTCAGATGGAGGTGGAAAAAAATTTAAAAATTAATGGAGGATGAGTTTTAAGCCCAAACAGTTCTTTTATTATCTTAGAAATCAAAGTGGCCGCCAGATATCCAGATACCACTGTATGCAGCTTCTGCTGGATCTGTACTGAGAACTTTGCATTTGTACCACCTCTTCCTGATGTGTGCCTCATAGCCTCAGGGAGACCATAGAGACTTTGTAAGATTACAGAAACAACTGTGGTAATTAATGCCTTTATTATTTCTCTCCACATGAGAACATAAAACATAGTTACTGGAAAACAAGCCTTTGAAAGTACTGACCTTTGATATGCTCACTCCTATTCCTTTCACTCTGCTCTCCACACACACACACACACACACACACATGTGTGTGTGCTCATGCACATAATAATCCTTGCTTCCACTAGAACCACATTATCAACTAAGTTATTATGTACAGGCAAAAACAATACACATTTCTACAGAGCCTTTTGGTGACATAATCATTCCAATTTAGTATGGAATGAAAGCATTGTATTTGGATTCTATAACTGTTCCTATAACAAAGTTTACATAATTTTAAAGTCTCTAAATCATATTAAAATATCGACACATTGCACCTTATAAAATTTTTGAAAGGACCTTAGCAGGACTTTTTCACTTTTGTTGAAATTCAAACTCAGAAACCTAGGCAACACTCTGTGGTTCAGAGTCTCAGAGCTCTTCTTGGAGTCACTTTAATTCTTAATGTCTTAATTACTTGCACTTATTAAATAATTGAAACTCTCTAACGAACAAAAGATGAGATGGCCTTCCTATCTGACCAACATGATGGTATGAACTAAATCGAAAAAGAGAAAAACAAGAATTATGTTGGCTTGGGGAGATATGGAAATGAGTAGAAAAATGTAAAGCCTGTATTCATTACGGGTTTCTGATCCTTACACACACACACACACACACACACACACACATACACACACACACACACAGATATTTTGTATTGATTGTGTAGATATAGATATATAGAATAAAAATGAATTTTTCCTGAGAAACTGATAATAATGCTTACACATTTAGAAACAATTACTAGAATCATAGGCCCTCAAAGATAGGGTAATGAGACATCATTTTGTCATATCTCACTAGTATCAGGCATGTGCAGTACACACATTTAAATTCTGTGATACATACAAAGTCTAAATTTGTTTGTAAAATATCCTTTATACTGCTAACTTTAATTAAAGTTCTGTATATTGGTTTACTTAGTACTTCCAAAGCATACTGCTCCTGAATTTACCTTATATATGTCTATTTAAAAGATTCATCACTATTATAGAATGTTAGTATAGTCAAGATATATTCTTATACTAGAGGCCTGATGCATGAAATTCATGCAAGAATAACCTTCCTTCCCCTGGCTGCTGGCACCGGCTTCCCTCCGGCACCTGGGATCAGGGACCCAGCCTTCCTTCTGGGCTTCCCTGGCAGCCCCAGCTTCGTCCGGAAGATTGTCCAGAAGGACATCTGTTGGGGGCCAGATGTAAGCTGGCAAGGTCCTTGCACCTGAAGGGGCTAGCAAGGCTGGGACCCTTACCCACACAGTTTTCCCAGACTTGTTTGGATGGCGATTATCAGTAGAATGAGAACAACCTTTGTAGAATAAGAACAGCCTTTGATAGCTTACCAAGAAGTCTGTAACTATTTACTGAGATATGCTGTACTGAGAACTTGTCCTTCTGCTGTGTCTCTCCCTTAGAGATTAAGAGGAACAAAGAATACATTCCTCTTGACAGACCTCCTATTCAGTGTGTTGTGTATAAATAGGATTGTGTGGCTAATAAAGTTACTTCAGTTCTTTGAGAGCTGGAGTCCTCCTGACCCCGCTTTCCTGTCTTTCTTTTCTCAATTCCCACCTCCCTACCTCAGCCCGGCTCAACCTGTCAGGCTGGCCCTGACAGACATCCGGTCTAATTAGCATATTACGCGTTTATTATTATAGATATGTACAAAAGTGAGTACACCAACTTTACCTCAGCATCATCTCCTTCTACTGACATCCCTGTGTCTATTCCAAGGAAAATTAGACTCAACTATCATGACATTTAATACTATAAATATTTTGATGAGGGAATTATAAATATTTTCTTAAAAATTAATGAATAAAAGTAGCTTCAGATTTATTCATGTACCACACTTTCTTCTCAATAACCTTGTATTTCAAGTTTTCAAAGTCTACTGGCTTCTTATATTTATATACAAATCATGTGTTTCTTGTAGGAAAAACTATCACATAGCTGGGTGGAATACAGACATTAATGGAAAGATTGTGATACTGAGTCACAAATATTCATGTGTATAAATTAAAAGAGAGCAGTCTTTTATAATACAATGATTATGCAACTTAATTTTTCTGTTGTGGCCTTAGTTTCCTCATTGTCTCATAAAACTACTAACAGTGCCTTCTTTAAATTTCAAAAGTGTCTCAGTTTGGATAATAAATGATATAGCCACTCTAAATAACCAAAGCCTGCTCTTTTACTTTTTCTCAGTAATTATTTCCTAAGTCAAGTCTCAATGTCCAGTTAAGATGTTCCCATACATTCAAACACCGACATACCTCCTCAGGCTGAAACCTATAGCAATGATAAAAACAGTAACAAAATATAAAGTCAGCCCTAACCGATTTGGCTCATAGCATAGAGCATCGGCCTGTGGACTGAAAGGTCCCAGGTTTGATTCCGGCCAAGGGCATGCACCTTGGTTGCGGGCACATCTTCAGTAGGAGGTGTGCAGGAGGCAGCTGATCGATGTTTCTCTCTCATCAATGTTTCTAACTCTCTATCTTTCTCCCTTCCTCTCCGTGAAAAATCAATAAAATATATTTAAAAAAAAAAAAATATATATATATATAATCATAAAGCTATAAGAGATATTTTTTTAAATGGGGTAGTGTATTTAAGCAAAGTGGTATGGGAGGAAGTATGCAAAACACAGAATTTATTCTTGTATTATTATTTAATAATTATTATATTATTTTCCATACAAACAACTGTAAACCTACTTTTATCCCAACCTGTATTTAAGGACCTACTTCAGCATATAGACAAATAAATCTATATGGATGCAACAGGATAAAAAAAATAAATTATTGAAAACTATCTGTTTACTATAAAATAATTATATTGCATTAAAGAATATATAAAACCAAAACTTTAGTCAGTATTAACAACGAGAATTATTCATTGAGTATAATAACATGCTAAGGTATGTTCGGGAAGAGGATATAAACACAGGGTAACTTTAAACTTTAAAATGTATAAAATTGACATATATTTAAAAAGTAAAAGTGATCCTGCCCTAGCTAGTTTGGCTCAGTGGATAGAGCATCAGCCTATGGACTGAAGGGTCCTGGGTTCCATTCCGGTCAAGGGCACATGCCAGGTTGCTGGCTCCATCCCCAGTGGGGGCTTGCAGGAGGAAGCCAATCAATGATTCTCTCTCATCATTGATGTTTCTATCTCTGTCTCCCTCTCCCTTCCTCTCTGAAATCAATAAAAATATATTAAATAAAAAAATAAAAGTGATCCCTAAATAAACAGAACTACAATTTATAGCTTTCAAATAAATAGAATAAAATAAAATAAAATAAAAAAGCTTTAATAATCCAATAAAGAGCAATAAAAGGATAAGTAGCAAAACAAAAGGATGGTAAAAGAAAACTAAAAAAAAAAAAGATAAAATTACAATAAACATACCTGTAAATACAATAAATGTAAACAATAAACTCCCTATTCAGAATATTCAGATATTTTTTTAAATGACAAAATCAAACTCCTGCTTGGAATGAGACACCCCTAAAACAAAACCATGCTAAACAATTGCTTTTAAAATGAGATCATTGGAATAGAAAAAGGAATATTCAACAAATACTAACCAAACAAAAGTTATTACAGCAATGTTGATATAAAACAAATATAGTTTAGTTTAAGTCAAAATAGTTTTCGTAGGAGTAAAAACAAATGTTGTCCAGTATCAAAAAGAAATCCACCAAGAATATATAAAAATTATGAACTGCTATACACACAAATCATAACATGCAAAATATACAAAGTAAAATAAATAACAAATGAGCAATTTTACAAGGAGATTTTTACTCATCTAGTTTCATGGCAATTGATTATATCCAAATTCTGACTGCTGAATCTAAGCACAGGGGCTTCTGTTTAGTCCTGAAATCTCAACTCCTTAAAAGACATCACCACATGGATATCCACAAAGGTTTAAGCAATTCCAGGATAAAAAAACTCCTTCCCCATGGATCTGTGAAGAGAGGCTTCTTGGGGTCTAAAATCTGGTAGAGAAAGTGGGAGAGGGCAAGAGGAGATAGGGTTTTATTAGCGTTGCACCCCTTCAGGAGGACTGAGTAGGAAGCACAGCCTTTGAGCTTGTGGTAAGTGAAAACACTGTAAAGATAGCCTCCAATAAGTAGATTCACTTCCAGGACATAATTCCACAGATTCATACAGGCAGTACATAATCCAGTATTTTATGCTCAAATGATCACATTAATACAATGTCAATTTCATTTTAAAAAGTGAATGGTGCCAAAGGAAGTGAAAGCAGAAATAGAAAGCATAGTCCAGGACTTAGAGGGAAACCCAAAATTAGAAACACTCAAGTACACATGAGAGTATTAGGTAAAAATAATCACGGGGACATCTGTAAGTGGTACCTATAGTGGGACGAAAGATGTTCAGGTGTGCTGTGTGTTTAAAAGAGCTGTTAAAGCAGCTGAGGTAACCAAATTGGTTCAAGAGACTCTGGGTGGTGATAAAAAAAAAAATGTTTACTACTTGAACCAGAAGCATACGGACAGCAGAATAAAAAGAGCATCTGGAAACAGAATAAGCCAAGTGCAAGTCTCATCAGGTGAGAAGAGAAGACAGAAAGATGAACATATAAGCTTCACAGCAACGAGGGTGTGAAAATAACCAGGACGACAAAGTGAAGCCATTAGTTTTTGCTTATCTGCACAGGTAAACCAGTTTTCCTTAGTTTATCCACTCTCAGAAAAGTCTTTACGTTACATGCTAAACAATCACCAATGCCCATTCAGCTCTAAAATTCTAAATTTGTAATAAATCCTCTCACATTTTTTTTTCCTTTAGGTCTACCCTCAGTGGAGCCAGCAAACAATAACCAGTTACCCATGGGAGAGACAAACACCTACCACAAATCAAACACTGAAATTGCTCATGCATTGTCATGTTTCAGGAAAATAATTCTAGTTTAATAACCACATGCAAAGAAATAAAGCACTGGCACATCACTTCTGAACAGTAAATCAACAAATACAAGTACATTCTGCAAAGTACATATTTATCTTCAAAACTGTATGAAAAAAGCAAATCGCATTATAAGGTAAATAGTATGGTCACACTGGTAAGAAATAGATGATGTATGGATGGATGAGAGTAAAATTGAGAATATTTATATAAATATCCAAGTGGATACACACCAAACTATTATGTGGTTATCACCTAGGGCAGTGGTTGGCAAACCCCGGCTCGCGAGCCACATGAGGCTTTTTGGCCCCTTGAATGTGGCTCTTCCACAAAATACCACATGCAGGCGTGCACGTACAGTGCGATTGAAACTTCGTGGCCCATGCACAGAAGTCGGTTTTCGGCCTGGGTGAGTCTATTTTGAAGAAGTGGCGTTAGAAGAAGTGGGGGGGTGTCGGTCGGTCAGGCCGGGAGACAGGGGATACACAGCGCAGGGGAGGTACATTGTTTTGAGGTACGTTCGCTGAGGTCGACCCCTTCCAACTCTCCCATCCACACTCATCTATCTGAAACAAGTATACAAGATGAGTGTGGATGGGAGAGTTGGAAGGGGTCGACCTCAGCGAACGTACCTCAATCAGATTGAGGACGTTGCCGACCACTGACCTAGGGAATAGGAGTGATGTGATGAAATGATACTATTCTCTTTCATTTCATATACTTAAGAGCAGTTTTACTCCAGAACATTGAACAGCTGGGGGCGATCTGGCTGGCAGGGGAGCAGTTAGGTGTCAATCAGGCCAGCAGGGGAGCAGTTAGGGGGCGATCAGGCTGGCAGGGATTTGACCTAAACTGGCAGTCAGACATCCCCTGAGAAATCCCAGATTGCAGAGGGTGCACACCGGGCTGAGGAACACCCCCCCTCCGGTGCACGAATTTTGTGCACTGGGCCCCTAGTAATAAATATAAACTCAGAATGCTGTTAAATTAGAATAATTTTAACATAAAGTCAGAGGAAGACCAGAAATACATTCTTATTAGAACATCTATAAATTGCTAATAATACAATCATAATTACTTTAGTCCTAATGTTTTCCCAGGAGAACTGATGACTGAATTGTTTACAACAAACTCAGTTTGGACCCTGCTTGCCTGGCAGCTAAATTAATCTGCCCTGTACCTGTGTGGGCATTTACAACAGCCTTCCTCAAATGAAGTTAGCTTCCTTGGAACATCACGAAGGTCTACAAACATTTGCCATTTATTTGGTAGTTACAGGTGTGTACTATGAGCTATAGAAATGAGCTGCCTGCAAGTATCTCCTTTTTAATGTCCCAGAGCCTTTTGACCTTTACATGTGCAGAGGGAATGAATGGAACTGTACAGATTTGAGCACACGCTTGACGGTGATAACATCACTTGATGCAGACTCAGTCTTTCAAACCCCTCATTCTGCCTCTCTTTGTCATTCTTTCTTGTTCCAAAATTAACAAAGAATTTAGACAAGGCCCCAGTGATCCAACATGAATAAAATAAGTCTAGGCCTCTAAGCAGGCCAAAAGAAGGAAATTCTGTGAGCCACTCAGACACAAGGAAGGCAGCAGAGCACCTGAGTGGTTCATGGACAGCAAGGTCATCATGGGTAGTTAGAAAGTCCAGCTCTGCTGGCAGGTACCTAATATGTACACAGCAAAGAAAGGTTGTGCCAGCCAGATTAAAACAGTGATCTGAGAGAAAATATTGAGATAGACACTCTATATATCTGTTGGTGAGGGATGAGTGAGACAAAACACAGTATCAATGAATAGCCATATCATAAGGAAGGACCAAAAAAAAGAGTAGAGTAAAAAAAAAAATCTATGGAAAGTACAAAAAAAAAAAAAAAGCACAACATGATGACAGTGGGGGAGTTGGTAGACTACAGGTATATTTCAATTAATATTCAATTATATATTAATTCTCTAAATTAACAAATTATCAAAAAAAGAGCATATACCAAAACCTACCAAAAAGCTTCACTCTCCAGAAAAATCTCCTATGGCATGCATTTACCCTAACTAATACTCAGGCTAACACCTATTTAAGTAGCTGATCACAGAACTCTGTTGGTTATGGTTGTGTAGTTAAGGCTCTACAATGTTTACCTTGAGACCTATCATGCACAGTAAAAGCATTGTACCTAAAATTTAAGGAAAGAAATAAATGCAGCTGATTTATTTTTATATGTTCATCTACACATCTTATCATACTGAAAAAAGTCTCAGCCCCCCTACACAGTGACCAGACCCCCTACACAGTGACCATCCCCCCTACACAGTGACCAGCCCCCCTACAGAGTGACCATCCCCCCTACACAGTGACCAGCCCCCCCTACACAGTGACCAGCCCCCCCTACACAGTGACCAGCCCCCCTACAAAGTGACCATCCCCCCTACACAGTGAACAGCCCCCCTACACAGTGACCATCCCCCCCTACACAGTGACCATCCCCCCTACACAGTGACCAGCCCCCCCTACACAGTGACCAGCCCCCCTACACAGCGACCATCCCCCCTGCACAGTGACCATCCCCCCCTACACAGTGACCAGCCCCCCCTACACAGTGACCAGCCCCCCTGCACAGTGACCAGCCCCCCTACACAGTGACCAGCCCCCCTACACAGTGACCATCCCCCCTGCACAGTGACCAGCCCCACCTGCACAGTGACCAGCCCCCCCTACACAGTGACCAGCCCCCCTGCACAGTGACCAGCCCCCCTACACAGTGACCATCCCCCCTGCACAGTGACCAGCCCCCCCCTGCACAGTGACCAGCCCCACCTGCACAGTGACCAGTCCCCCCTACACAGTGACCAGCCCCCCCTGCACAGTGACCAGTCCCCCCCGCACAGTGATCAGCCCTCACCTGCACAGTGACCAGTCCCACCTGTACAGTGACCATTCCCACCTGCACAGTGACCAGCCCTCACCTGCACAGCGACCAGCCCTCACCTGCACAGTGACCAGTCCCACCTGTACAGTGACCAGTCCCACCTGCACAGTGACCAGCCCTCAGCTGCACAGTGACCAGTCCCACCTGCACAGTGACCAGCCCTCCCTGCACAGTGACCAGGGAAAGGCCCTCCTGGAGCCGGCATGGCTTGCAGATGCCCTATGGGAGCGCAGAAGAGCTTTCTACAGTGTGTGTTGCACAGTCTCAGGGCTTGCTCATTAGCCAGATCTTTCCGCTGACACTTCAAATACTCTGTTTTGGTTGATCTTGCATCTCCCCCTTTTCAGAAATTATCCCACTATGGCTGCCACTATATTCCAATATGAATTTTTATTAGAAGATGCAAAACATCTTTTCAATAATACAAATCTTAGCAGTTGAAAAATGCTTTTAAAATGAATTAATATAAGAATCAATATATTTGCTGATCATTACTCACCATAATTCAATACCACAAGCTTTCTGTTTGTGTTGACATGGTTTACATTTTTATTATTATTTAAAGGCTGTATGAATTTGCTTTCGTCACGCAAGTCACTTCTGTTCTTAAAATTTATTTAGTATCTTTTCTCTCTTCTATCAGTGGTACTTATCTTTTCTAAATCTTCTTTTACAGTTACTTTTGTGGGGGAGGCTGGGCAGCCAACATCCGAGGCTTGCCTGCGCCTTGGGCCGGCCCTGAGCGGCTGGGGGGATGAGGGCGAGTCCGGCCGCACCATGCACCTGCCACCCTCCCGGTGGGGCTGAAAGGACTGGGGGACTCCAGCGAGGCTGAGGGGACTGGGCACCGCCATCTTGTGGAGGTATGACAGTCAATTTGCATATTCCATCTTTATTAGATAGGATGATTTAGGAGATTTACTCTACTTCTCTGATCCAAGTTTTATCTCCTATAAAACTGAGATAATGAGGGCTGAACTAGAAGACTAGCACTTAAGGCCATGTAACCTTGGGCAAGTTACACAGTTTTGCAGATCTTCAGTTTCCTAATAGGTAAAATAATGGTGATTATAAATGTATCTACCTCATAAGATTGTTGTTATGAATAAATGAGATATTTTGTCTAAAGTGCTTAGAATCATACTTGGTAGGAAGTAAGGGCCTGGGAACTATCACTACTTGTATTGTTGCCATTACATAGGGAAGATGAAACTCACACAGTTTCCCAAAAGAAGCCACTCAGCAAGCTTTAGAGCACTTGGAGCTGGATTAGAACGCCAGATTATTATTAAGGCCTGAAATGCCCCCAGTGCATAGCACTTAATGGGTATTTGATTAAATACCTGCCTGTTATTATGTCAGCAGGCCCTCAATTCAGGTGAGTGAACTGAACTGAAGACTGTTCCTTTCAAACTGTCAAATCCCAGAAAGAATTTGTCTCATCAGATGGGACTTTCTGCTGAAGCTTTTAAAAGACACAAACCTGAACTTTATCTCTCAAGACTGAAAGGAAATCTAGACAAATAACATTTAACTTCATTGATTTAGTTCTTTACGAAGCCAGAAAAAAAAATGCCATGATCTATTAAAAACACTCAAAAACTCTGGGAGCTAAGACGGATGTTGGAATTCTTTCAAACCCTGGAACAAATGACCCAGGATGCGGAGACGTGCTAGGAAGGCTCCTGATGAAACTCGGCTCCCATTCATCACGTGCTGGATCCTGGAACTGCTTTTGCTTTGTCCCAGATGGTAGTTTAAATACATTTCAAACTATTGTTGGTTTATATCGTACATGACAGAAGATAATTTAAACACAATGTCCCAATTGTATATCTGTTTTGGTTATAACACTTACTGTGTGTGCAATAAATGCCCCACTACAAAAATAATAAAAAATGTTTTTCTTGTACATAAATCATTCCCTGCTTTGTTGCAGTGACTGGAGATGTGGATTAAGTACGTGATTTTTTTTTTTAAAGTTCCTACTTGAGGATCTCTGAATAGCTCAGCTCTTTTACAATTTAAATTTATGTCGGTTATTCTTATTTTTTATACTTATATTTGATATCCTTATATATCCTTAGAATTATGTTTGGTACATAGTAACAGCTTAGTAACTATCACTATTTGTATATTGTATTGTATTGATTCTAAGGATGTATGATACATATTTTATGATTTATAGAAATAACTACTTAGAAACAGGGCTATATGTCAGTATTTTTTAAATGTTAAGTATTATAAACTAATATTCAACAGACAAGAGAGATTCTGGATATCATAATTTTTCAATATTATTTAATATGCAACAAAACTGAAGGATACCAGTCTGGTTTTCAAATTACAGATCCCATTTTTAATACAGCTCCACAATAAAACTAAGTTGTTCAGGAATGTTGAAAGAATAAAAGAAGTATTTGTTTTTCCCATTGGAGAATATACTTTTCGCCTGAAAAAACAGCTGATCCAATGCAAGCTGTGCAGGGTAATGGCAGTGAGAGACACAGATTCCAGCACTGGCTCTACCAGCTACTGGCTGCAGCAAGTCATTCCACTACCAGAACCCACGTTCTTTAAGTGCAAAATAACGTCTGCTTATGAGGTCCTTTCTCACGCCATATGCCTATGACTACCTTCTGGTATCTATTCCATAAAAATACAGGGTCAGGAGTCAATCTGTTCAGATATAATCTAATTTCTTTCACTTTCCTAAGCAAGGATCTTCACCACAGCTTTGAACCTCTCCTTGCCCTCATCTTCCCGCTTTTGTAATTCGTAGTAATCGTGCAATATAAATGCACTGTCTACCAGGCCACGAAAAGGACCTAGAAGCATCATAGAATTCCGCAACATCATTGAAAGTTCTAGGGAAGAGGCTATATTTGACCCAATGTTTTACTGTGATTATATTGGACACGCCATCTGAATAAATACACACACACAAAAGAACGTTTGTTAAGCACATATGTCATCACTATACTCAGGTGTTATGAACAATGGCAGAAATATAGCATAGATATGTCTTCCATATATTTATTTATTTGCATATTTTATTCTTACGTGTACTCTACTTGAAATTCTGAATAGACATAAGGCAACCTAACCTACTTGAGAAAGACAGATGTGGTTTTCAAACACAAGTCTGCCATTGACCAATTCTGTGATTGTGAACATGATGCTCAACTTCCTCAGGGGACTCATCTGAAGCCCAGATATTGGTCCAACAATAGCTACCATGTTGGATTACCTGCCGGTTATGGAGTCTTTGTGCACACAACCCTGGCTCACTGTGATTGCTCACTGAATGGTTGGAATGATCGTCTTGGTCGTCCAGATCCCTATACTTACCTCCTCACAGCAGCTGTTTGCAGGTAAGGTTGCATGTCTTAGCGAGTAATGGACTATACATTTTCTCACTCAACCTCAAAACAACACATGTTCATTATGCTCATCAACTCACAATCAAAACTTCAAATAGAATCTGTGTTGAACCCTCTTTGCTGAATGTCATTAGAAATTTTAACAAGCAACTCATAGCTAACGTGTATGGTTTGCTTACCATGTGCCAGGCACTATTGGAAGTGACTTACAAGTTGTTTAATCCTTACAAAGACCACTTCTCACAACTCCTTTCCTATCACACTGGCCTCTTAAACTGTCTCCCTTACCAACCTTGTCCTACCTAGTCTATTCTCAAAATAGCAGCCAAAGTGTTCTTGCTAAAACAGTCAGATCATGTTACTGCTCACCCCAAACCCTGCAATGCTTCCTAACAATGACCAACAAAGAAAGACCTGCAAACTCTGCCCCCTTACCACTTTGACTTCTTCTCCTATTGCTCACTCGCCCTGCTCCAGCCATAGTGACTCCTTCTGTTCTGAAATCATGTCAGGCAAAGTTCATATGCTGTTCCCTCTGACAGAAATGCTCTTCCCCCAGATCCATTCTTTGAATGGACCACTACCTCCTTCAGGTCTTTACTCAAATGCGCTCTTCTCAGAGAGGTCTTCCCCAACAACTTTATGTAACCTGCCCCTTGCCCCACTCCTAACCTGTTCCCAGGACTCCCTATCCTCCTTCCACCATTGAGCACATTATACATTTTACTTATATTATGCATTGTACATCTCCCCATCCTACTACATCCAGAATATAAGTTCCTCCGGATAGGGTTGCTCTGGTTTTTGTTTGTTTGTTTGTTTGTTTGTTTTAATTTTCTTAGTGCTATATTCCCAAGTACCTAGAAAGTCCTAGAATACAATAAGTATTCATACATCAACTCTTGAATTAATAAAAAACCCTAGAAGATATATCATTTGTAACCCCACTTTACAGATAAGAAAAATGGAGAGGGTCTCTGATCCTGCAGTAAGATGCAGAGGCAGAATTAAATGCATCTAGAATGCATACTTGATCAGTGTGCCACTCCACTTCCCAAGATAGAGTTCATGGACCCCTGCCTTGATGCACAAAGCCCTCCGTCATCTGGCCTGGCTTATTTCTCCAGACCCGTCTCCCAGCACTCCAACAATGCACAGCTGCTTGTAGCTCCCAGGGCATGCCACAGTGTCTCACCCACCTCCACCTTCATTGAGCTAGTCCTTCAGTCCAAGTGTTCTTTGTCTTCCTCCTGTTATTCCCTGTTTTCCTGTACTCACATTTCAGGGTCTGGCTGGGAATGTGAGCGAAAGAAAAGAATGACCTCTTCTAGAAGGAGATTTGAATGGGGTGCCCTCCTCTGGACTATCAGAGAATCCTGCACATGCTCCCTGAGATGCACATCTCACATTTTATTAAAATAATATATCAATGCTTATCTTCTCCACTAGATAATTCACTAAATAAGCTAATACATTATGTGCATCCCAGAATCTAAAATAAGATGTAGCACAGGATTAATGCTCAAATGAAGTTTAAATTGAATGATGGCTACAGAAACCCACTAGAAAGTTTATGTTTAGGGTGTGAGTGGAAATGACTGTTACAAACTGTATCATATATACAATTCTTGTACCTTCATTCATTCATCCAACACATTTATTTGAACCTTCTGTTAAACATGTTATATTGTAGTGAGGGCTATGATGGCTGCATGGTTGCATCTATACTGAACATGTGCAGACTTTCTTTTCTTGTCATCATACCCTAAACAATATAGCATAAAAACTATTTACATAGCACTTTCACTGTATTGGGTATTAGGAGCAATCTTATGTGACTACTTATGACATATAATTTAAAGTATAGGGAGGATGTGCATAAGTTATATGCAAATGCCATGCTATTTTATATAAGGGACTAGAGCATCTGTGAATTTTGGTATATGAGTAGATCCTGGAACCAATCCCCTGTGGATACTGAGGGATGACCCTACTGTGTTAGACTCCATGAACACCATGAAGATGAAGAAGATAAGTCATTCCCCCCCTGAGCCCTACACCCACTCCACCCTCACCTCTGACTAGGAGGGAACAACCTCATATTAAATTTAGCGCCACATAAATTTCACATGAGCGGTATGAACAAAGTACTGTCAGTCTGCGATGCATGAGATATCACTTCAAGGATGGTGGCTGATAATAAAATATAATATTATGGAAGTGAAATTTGGTTTAAACAAAAGGAACTGGTTGCACTGTAACATTCGTATTTTATACTGGGAAAGAATCTAATCTTAAAAGATGGAATGAAGTAAATTAGCTTCATTTCCATCTAATCATATGAACTCAAATAATTTAGTGTTTCTAAGCAAAAATTTTACTGCATGCTGTAAAGTATTCAAAATCTCTACAACTGAACATCGGAGTGGGAAAAGGCAGAAAGGGAAGGAAGGAGAGCCCAGTCACAGTCACCTGCAAAACCATCATTTCATTGTCCTTCCTCCCTTGAGTCCCCTCGTCTCCTTCTATTCCAGTTAAGCCTAAATCTAACTCCTCCAAGAAGTTAACCTGATTCTTTCCTGTCTTCATCTCAGGCTGATTAAGTCATGCTCCTCTGTATTTCCACAGTTCCTTGTACTCATAGCTCAATGACTGTGGGACGCAGCAGATGTGCGCTCCTTCCGTGCAATGCACATGTCCTAACCCAGTGGTCGGCAAACTCATTAGTCAACAGAGCCAAATATCAACAGTACAACGATTGAAAATTCTTTTGAGAGCCAAATTTTTTAAACTTAAACTATATAGGTAGGTACATTGTTATTAACTTAATTAGGGTACTCCTAAGGCTTAGGAAGAGCCACACTCAAGGGGCCAAAGAGCCGCACGCATGTGGCTCGCGAGCCGCAGTTTGCTGACCACGGTCCTAACCTAATCATCTTTCTGCTCCTGAAGTCCAGCACATTTCCTCATCCAAAGTGTAGAGTGACAATGCATGAATGGATGTACCAATGATAACCACACAACAAACTGAGTATAAGGTACTAGACAGGAACTTCAATCTTGCAGGCAGGACCAAATCCCAGCTCCATCACTTAATGGCTGTTATATGATACAAGTTAATAAACATCTCCAAGTTTCAGTTTTTCTCATTTATAACACAGAGATAAAAATAGGTTGTATAAAGATTTACATGGCTGTATAAAGATTAAATAAAATAATGCACACAGAATTTAGCAAAGTTCCTAGTATGCACAACTATTTTCATTCACTCTGTATTAGGATACTGCCTTTTTTTTCCACAAAAAAAGAACCCCAAAATGCATCCAGGAATCCATTAACATCTTGATATTATTGTGTACCAAGGGAAAATGTGGAAATTCAAAATGTGCACAAAGGAAAAACTCACCAGCCAAAGACAACGGTGGTTAGTTAGCATTTTCATCATGTGTTTTGAATCCAATAGTATAATGTTTAAAAGATAAACATTTAGTCATCATATTTTCTTTAAGGAATTTATTTCTAAAGGGTTTTTAATGAATATCTTGCATATTTAAGGTTTTTTATCGAGGCCATTTAATAGATTTTTATAATTATAATAATTACACATGTTCTAGGACCTTGCTACAGAGCATAAACACACACACACACACACACACACACACACACACACACACCCTATTCACCAGCATGACTCACATGGATATGCCAGTCTCATTATAGTCAAAAGTGTAGAAAATATAAAACATATGGTATGAAAATTCAAGTCCCAGCTAGAGTTGGCCTTCAGCAAAATGAAGTTTCCTAGAATTTTGTAAAAACTTTGCTTTTAATTTTATAAGCCCTATAAAAATAATCAGACATACAGAACACTTAGAAGGCCAGTAGAGCAATGTGGTAACGATCTAGCTATTGTGCTTATGAGAAGTTTTAAAAGGCAACTTTGTGAGAAGGTGTTCATAATACTTCTCCATTCTGACACTTCCAGAGTCAAGCTCCTCTAAAAATAACAGGAGCCAGTATAAGCACGCATCACTCTTAAAAGAAACCAAAGTTACAGTACATTTTGTACAAATATTTGTGATTAATATTGAGATTCACTAAACATTTGGTAATAAAAGACACTAGATTTAAAGAAAAATCAGCTATCTTCAGCCAAATATTTGTGCTAATCCTGTGTTATTCTCGTTCACTAACATTTAATACAATATGATGAGAGAATCCAAGAATAAACTATTAACATTCATCACATAATTTCTATTTGCTGATCAACTGGGAAGGATAACAGTATGTTAGCTTCATTTTAATGGCAACATTTCAATGGCAAAAATACAACTATGGGATTGAGTTTATGACACACATGAAAGATGCAAAGAAATAAATTTAGAAGAGTCAACAAAGGAATAAGTAGGATTCTAGTATGCATAGGTTAATTTTTGTCACATTATAGAAATAGATTGATGATTATTAGAACTTTTTTGGTAAAATTATACACAGTACTGCACACACGTGGTCTGTTTATTTAATTTGCTCCCTAGGGACATCCCATAGGAGTTAGTTCCCACCTTAAGTCAGAGAACTCCAATCTATAATCCCACCCTTCTCATTCTCTAGACTTCCAGACTTTGTTTCTTTCCCCCAAGTGATTCATGATAGCCTAAGAAGAGTCCCACCTTACTCTCTCCCTACATTGAGAGCACTATTGGGAAACTTTACTAACAGACCTATCACTTATCTCTCAATTCTGTACTTATCTTAAAGAGTCTGTTGCAAAGCATGGTACCAGCCCCTAACAGGCACTCAGTGAAGGAAGAAGTTCACACATTTATTAGATTGAACCACATGAAATTCTCATTTCTGTATGTCAAAATGGTCAAACAGTAGTAGTTATGTAAGTTCTAACCTAACATTTTTCGCAAATGATTATAAAGTGCATACTGTGAGCCAGAGATACTTCTAACCAATTACATATATCAACACCCTCACTTCTCACAACAACCTGCTAATGTAGGTAACTTTATTATTCTGATTTTGTACATTTGGAAGCTAAGGAAGATGCAGTACAGTCAAGTAAACTGTCCAAGGTCAAACAGCCAGTACAAACCACTAACCACTGTGTAATCATTTCTAACATTGATTTTTTTTAGAGCAAATAAACTCTATAAGCTAAGAATATTAGTCTAAACTTACGATTTCAAAATTAGATTTTCTATTTATTTCCACTAAAAGGACCTAAATGCAATAACACTCCAATAGCAATGAGCACATCTACAACTCTGAGCTTGGCTTATAAATGTCCTTCTCCACCAGCAGAAGCAGAGCTCCTTGGGAAAAATGGCTAATTCCAGATCTAGTGAAGTGACAGTACAAAAGAAGCCTACAATATCTTCTTGCTCCAAAAAGCAAAGATGACCTCAAAGTTTCAAGTGGGGCAGTGAAAAGAAGACAGGAGTTGGTTTGAGGGCCTCCCACTTAAATTCGGCACAGTTTAGGTACCAAAAATAATGACAGAAAGGATTAGTCATATTTAATTAAAAATAATCCATGAGACCACAATAAGAGAAAACCGTCTATAGGTAAGAAAAGAATGCTCTTCTTTATGGAAAAATGGCAAATAATACATCTTGAAATAATAGATATTGACAGTCACCATTTCACAGCCCTCAGCGAAACAGTCAATAATTGTTAATAGATGCTAAAACCACTCAGTGAAAGGTTATTGGAGATGAAGATCTTCATGTGGCCAGAAGGTATTTACCCACAAAACTGATGAACAAAAACCACAATGCTGGGCTTGGCTTCAAACCCTTCATGTATTTACAACCTTGCATGTCACTAGGAACCATTATGGACTAGATGTTCAGAGAGATCCTACCTGGCCAGGCAGATGTAAACGTGCTGTATAAAAATTAAATATCTTTGAAAGCATATCTGAGATGGTAGGAAAGTAAGGAAATTCCTCAGAGGAAATGAGAAGACTGGAAAATTCTGCAGGGTTAGTGAGCACAGACTGCGTTTTGCCTGGTGTCAATCCCCAGTGGACGCAAAGTTGGGTTTTACTGAGGCAAAGTCAGGAGTCCAAACTCCTTTGAGAGAATGGATATTAGATCTGGGGCATTCACATCAAGGTGGGATCACTGAATGGCTTTACCCTCAATGATAAAGTAGAAAAAGCCCCATCTTTCAGAGGATGGTGAGGGGGCCACATGCCTGTCCTGACCTTGGCTTGGATTTTAAAAAAATCAGAAAACACTTTCCTGAGGATTCCTAACCACAAGCCCACAATCACTCAATTTGGTATTCAACATTCATGCTACATGGGTTGCCAACAAAACCTAAATCAAACTTGAGTTTAAATGAACCCCAGATGATAGGGCTTCCAGGCATCTGGCAGGAGCAAATTCAAGTTCTCTGTGGAGGAACATATTTTAAATCCAGACCCCAAAGGATTCCCACAGCTAAAGTTCAAAACAACATAAGCTCAAAAACAGGAACCCAAAAACTAGCCAAAAGAACAATGGTTGTAACCACATAGATCTGAAGGCAAAGGGCATTTGACAAAGATATTAACACATAATAAAAGTTAATTCACCAGGAAGAATTAACAATTCTAAATGTGCATAAACCCAGTAACACAACTTTAATATGTATAAAGCCAAAATAGCATTGTAAGATAAAATTATAAATCCACCATCACAATGAAAGATTTTAACACACCTATGTTGGTAATTAACAGATTCAGTGATCCCTGTCCCTCCAAAAATTTGATAGGTTAAGTAATAAAAAATGGTAAAATTGAAGCTTTGAAAAACATAATTATGTATACCATAATGGATATAAATAGATATCTGATAAATGAACAATAAGTGGTAAAGTAAAAAAAAGAAAGACCAACAAAGGTGCTGGAAATGATAAGCCTTTTAGGGGAGGAAAAACCTACCCCACATTATATAAACACTGAACCCTTGATTTCCTTGCCAATCTTCCCTCCTAAAGATTTTCTCATTGTAGTACTTAGGGTCAAAAACTTAGTCATTATCGACCCTCTCTTTTCCTTTTCCTCCCACCCCACATTAAATACATTAACTTATCCTGTTGGCTCTGCCTTTGAAATACATCTCACATCTCATCACTTCTACAGTTACTACCCAAGCCCAAGTTTGATAAGTAACAGGTGTTTTTATTTTTTTATTTTTGGAGAAGCCTTCCTTCTGTGTCTCTATAATGATCAAGCTCAATCCCATCTGATACACAGATGGCAAATGATATACACGTGCAAAGATGATACGCATATGTCATCAGGGAAACTGTTATTCAAACAACGAGATACCACTGCATGTCTATTCGAATGGCCCAAATCAGAAACACTGACACCACCAAATGCTGAGGAGGGTGTGGAGCAACAGGAACTCTTTCATTCATTGTTGGTAAGAATGCACACTGATACAGCCACTGTGGAAAATCATTTGTCAGCTTCTTAAAAAACTAAACTCTTACCATACATTCCAGCAATCACACCCACTGGCATTTACCCAAAGGATTTGAAAATTATGTCCACACAAAAACCTGCACACAGATGTTTACAGTCAAATTTTGGAAGCAACTACAATGTCCATCAGTAGGTGAATGAAAGTATGTATCTCCAGACAATGAAATATTAGTCAGTGCCAAAAAAAAAAAAAATTATCAAGCCATGAAAACATATGGAGGAACCTTCAAAATATATTACTCAGTGAAATAAGCCAATTTGAAAAGGCTACAAATTGTATGATTCCAACTACATAACATTCTGGAAAATGCAAAACTATGGCAACAGTAAAAAGATCAGTGGTTGCCCTGGCCAGTGTGGCTCAATTGGTTGGGCATTGTTTCCATGAACCAGGAGGTTTCCAGTTCAATTCCCGGGCACATGCTTGGGTTGCACAGGCTCCATTGTGGGTAGGAAGCGAGCAGGGGCCAGCCAATCAATGCATGGCTCTCATATTGATGTTTCTCTCTCTCTCTCTCTCTCTCCCTTTCCCTTCCTTCCTCTTTAAAAATCAATAAAATATTCTTAAAAAATAAAAATAAATAAAAAGATCAGTGATTACCAGGGGTTAGGGAAGGAAATGGACAAATTGGTGGAGCACAGAGAATTTCCAGGGCAGTAAAAATACTCTGTTTGATATTATAATGATGGATACATGCCATTACACATTTGCCCAAACTCATAGAATGTCCAACAGTAAGGGTGAATTGTAATGACCCAAAACTATGGACTTTCTGTAACTACTAGAGGCCCAGTACATGAGATTCGTGCACTGGGGGGGGTGGGAGGGAGGAGGGCCTCAGGGCTTCTGGCTGAGCAGCACTCCCCCTGTGGGAGCACACTGACCACCAGGGAGCAGCTCCTGTGTTGAGCATCTGGCCCCTGGTGGTCAGTGCACGTCATAATAACTGGTCGTTCAGACGTTTAGTCAATTTGCATATTAGCCTTTTATTATATAGGATGATATGTTAATATGTTCAACAATTATAGCAAATATACCACTTAGAATCTGGTTGTAGAGGCCTGAGATAAATTAATAATATGACCTACAACATAACTCAGTGTGGTGTTCTACAAGATCCACTTTTTTTTTTTTTACGTTGCTTTGTATTCTTTAGATATATTTTGTGTGACCCATATTTTATTATTTAACTTACTTCTCAAATTAGATTTTAAGAAACATGTTATAAAAAACACAGGATTAAATATAACACATCTTCCTGAACCATCACTTCCATCAATGTTTGGGGTTTGAGTAAGGTAATTTAACTATTACGTTTTAAAATTTTATTTTATATTTCAACACATAAAGATATAGAGGAGAATGAATAATGTGAATGTTTTCAAGATCAATAATGAGCCATCTAAGAAGTCTCTTTTTTAAATTATGTTTTTATTTTTCACTACAGTTGACATACAATATTACACTAGTTTCAGGAGTACACACCCCAGTGATTAGACATTATATAGCTTACTAAGTGATCACACCAATTGTTGGGGAGCACAAGACACTTGGTTGGAACGTCTGTAAGGTGGATGTTCTGGTAAAAGGGAAGTGTGTGGTAGGCTGCCTGCCCTGTTTATTGGAATTCTGAGTTAGGGGAAACATAGGGGAGTATCAAAGGGGGCGCCCCTAATTATTCCTTGACCTTTCCAAACAAGCCTGTGTATATACAGACTCCGGGTGTTTACTGGAATCCTAATGCTTAATCCCTGGATGCCCTTGCCTAGAGGACAATGTAAACACATGTGTCCTCCCAAGATTACTCACCCTATTGATTGTATCTAAAGATAAAAATTCCAATAAAAGGCTAACAAGGCAGGCAATCGAGGCTGCCTGCCTGCAGTCGGTCAGGCCGTCCCTTAGTCCTCTCCCCCACAGTCAAACTGTGTCAGAGTAATCTGTTCATCCGTCGTTCAGGGGCTGCTGGTCAGCCCCAGCACCCAATAAATTTTGTAACCATCTAACACCATATGTAGTTATTAGAATATTACTGACTATATTCCCTGTGCTGTATTTTACATCCCCATGACTATTCTGTAACTACAATTTGTACTTATTTTTTTTTCTTTACATAATTTTTCAAGAGTGTGGTGATTGCAGGGGAGGGGGGCTGGTGGGAGGTGGGTGGAGGTGGGAGAGGGCATAGACGGAGTAAATGGTGATGGGAAAATAAACTAAAAAAAATAATGTAAAGAACTTTCCTTTGAGACTTTCTGTGCACTTCTACAGATTTTACCCTAAACTTGATGTCAAGAGGTATAGAGGATGTTTTCTCAACTGGTATTTAACATTGAACTGGGATTTCTAGCCATTGTGATAGAGCAATAAGGAGAAATAAAAGGTAAGTAGATGGAGGAATGTAGAACTAAAACTGTCTTTATTTACAGACAATATGATTGTCTATATAGAAAACCTAATATAGTAAGAGCTAATGATTATTTGGCGAGGTTGCATAATTAAAGATCATTATACCAATATCAACTTATTTCCATATACAAAGAACAATTAAAAACAAAAACTTGCAATAGCATAAAAAATATGAAAGACTAAGAATCTGACAAGCTGTGCAAGATCTGTATGCTTAAAATTACAAAACATTGCTGAGAGCAATTAAAGAAGACGTGAGCCAGAAGACAATAAATGTTCATTGTTAAGAAGTCAATTCTCCCCATTTAATCTACAGATTCAATGCAATGTCAATCACCATCCCAGTAGGTTTGTTTTTCTTTACTTTTTTCTTTTGTTTTCTTTTTGTAATTAACACACTACTAAGACCATGAAAAAGAAAGACAGTATGTGAGAAACATTCTACAAAATATATATATTTGATAAAGGATTTGTATCCAAGAATGCACACACATAAGCACACTTACAGTTCGTTGTATATAAGTAATACAACAATAAAAATTTTAAAAATTAAAACATATTAAATAAGGCAATCCCTAGTTTTAGAAGAATTATAATCTCATTTTTAAAAGTCAGTTTTGTGATCCTAAGGACAGGAAAAATAACTTCTGTTTTCTTTCATTTCCATCAAGAAGTGAAAACACACACAAAAATCTTAACAAATGTAACCGAATATCTCAATTCAGAAACATAATTATCTCACAAGGAAGAAGTCTGAAAGGAAGATGTTCCAGGCTTGGCATCTCAATAATTTCATCAACGATGCAAGTTCTTCTCTCTGTCCTTCTGCTTGGCCATCCTTCCCATGTTGGCTTTTCATTCTTGGGCTTATCACCTCATTGTCAGAGAATGGCTAACGCAGCACATGCTCCTGCAATAGCCTTCTCAGCAGCAAGCAATGAAGGGATGAGAGAAAGGAGGCCTCCTTCCTGCAGCACTATATTTAGATGAAATAAGATCTTTCCCAGAAGCCCCTTGGGTCACTTGCCCAACACTAGACCAATCACTTTCAAAAAATACTGAAATTATCACAAATCTGGCTTCAACCAATTCAACATCTAGGACAGTTGGGTGGCCCTCAACAAAATCAGGATTCTATTAACAAAAAAGAAAAGAGGTAGATGACTACCAGGCAACTGAAAATATCTTCTACAATTGTTGGCTAGTAATTTAAATAGAAACCCTGAACAGTGTTTTATATGGACTCAATCTCCGATCTTCCATATTGTAGAAAAGAAGCAGAATATTAATATTAAATTTTCATAGAGACTCCCTCATTTTTAAAAGAAAAGAAAAAAAAGAATTTCTGGTAGCTTATAATACAATCTGCTTTAAAATAAGGGATAAATAGTCTAAGTCACATTAAAGGAGAGAGAGAGAGAGGGTATGGCATAGGTGTGGGCATTTGCGAAGTGTACCAGAATCCAGGGTGTGAAAGCCACGGCTGCCACTGAGCTCATGATGACTTCCAAGTCTCAAAGATACAAAAACAGAAAGGAAAACATGACTAATAAAACAGCTCTTGATGTGGACAATACAGAATATGAAATAGGAACTTTCTTTGCAATGCTTATATAATTTCTTTAGATCATTTTTACTAATGACATTTTCCTCACAATCAATTAAAATTAGTTGACACTCTCTGTGTGCCCCCGGGGCACTAAGGTTGGGTTCAGTGTAAGAAGCCTTCGGGTTATTTCATCAAGGATGAGAAATCTTGGCTAAGGGTTTTCACTGTGCTGTGGAATACTGGCAATTGGATTTGGTGGGGATTCAAATCTCTCTGAAATTTTCAGTAATGGTTTATACCCTGTGTGATTTCAAAAAATCCAACAATGACAGGTCCCGTGGACTCAAAACTTCAACAAATGGAATTGTTGAAAGCACTGGGACATGAAGAAAACCAAGCATGCTGAGATTGTAAAGGATATAATTTGAGTCTTAAAAATCCAAGCTTGAATCCTGACTCTATTGCCCACCTGAACAGCCTCTTTAATCTCCCTGGCCCTTAGTTCACTCTAATTACATCTATGAAATAATAAGAGATGGACTGACTGGTATCTGCAGTCTCCAAGCTTAAATATGCAAAGACTTTGCCAAAAGGACATTTAGAAAAATAGCAAAACCATGTAAATAAACATACATAAATTTCTGGGAGCTTTTTCCTAAACATCCAAATGTCAAAAGATATTGTTTAATAAAGTCTGATAAAAATTATAATAAAACAAAATTTGTCCTTTTCTATCAATTCCCAAATCTGTTATTTGTCCCAAAGACAGAGAAAGCCAGGCACTAGGAGCACATCCCCTCACCCCTGCCAAATCCTTGTGTACTTAACCGAATAGAATCAAACAGCAAAGTAACTTTGAGCCTTAAGATCTCAACATCAACAGTCAATTCATGCAACAAACACCAATATCCTGAAGGCCTTCAATTAATTTCCTTAAATCTCAAGCTTGACATTAAGGGCTCAAATATTAAAATACTATACATACAATTCCTAGTATAAGAAATAGTGACAAACTAAGAGGGGAAATTAGTTTACCATTAAAATCTTAAAACTATTCAATCAGAAACATTCAATGTAAAATTTATTCACTTGTACATTAGCACATTCATTCAACATTCTAAAATATAATTATGCATAAGCTAAAATTATCATTGATGATTCCTGATTTACTGCTGTGGAGAAACTAGTGCACAATGGAATGTGTCTGAATCATCCAAAAAGTAAGCAGATACCGTTACAGTAAGCGCCATATAAATGCTCAGCAGAAGAGCACTCGGAACAACCTCTTATCCAACAGTCGATAACAAGGTACTTAACAAACATTTAAATGCCTCTTGTGATTATTCACAGAGGGTTTCCATCACAAATTATCTTCCCAGGATAATATGCAAGTCCTTTAATTTTGAATGACTTTCAAAATCTAAGATATTAAACAAACAAACAAAATGAGGAAAAAGCATCAGTCTGACCGGGACCCCAGCCAATGCAAACTTCACTTCATGGAAACAAAATAAGAATTCCACAGCCTCAGAGTGAGGATGGAAACAATCACCCCAAACGTGAATCAGTGAGGATATGATCATGCAAATCACAGGGTACTGAAGAAGGGGGAGCAGTCAGTCCTGGGGTGAAGGAGCAGAGATGACTGCCTTTAAGAGTCTCATGAAGGATACAACGCACTGCTAGAAGCTAGAGTTAGCAGTACCCTGACATTATGTGTCTCTTTCACCTTATGAAAATGCTCTCAAAACTGAAGTCGTAAAAGCTTTTTACTTTGAACGTACAGACTTTCAAGCTTACTTCCCTTAATATTTAATATGTGAAGTATTGTTATGATCTGTGACATCTACTGTTTTTTATTACTGAACCTCATAACTAAATCATGTCGTTAAACAGTATACAAAACCATTAATGTGTATCAATTTGTCAAAGTTATGCATTTAAAAACCACTAATTACACATAGTAGTTATCAAATATCTAGATTTTATAAAATTTGTGAAATAAACAGAAAACTTCGAGGCAGGGGCTATTCAGATAAGAGTTAGCAAAAATAAAGTTATTAAGTATAAAGACAGCCTGAGCAGTTTGGAAAAACAACCATAATATACTTTTTAATCTTTGTTGCATACTTTAACTTCCTGTGCACATCTCTATTCTATTGTTTAATTCCGGGTCAAAATAAGGTAACCCAAATATGCACTCTGTTATATAAAAGGCCCAGAGGATGAAATTACATCCCTTTCTAATAAGGCCCTTTGAAATCCTATACCAGAGTAACTTAGCAGCCAAATTATTTTTCTTCTGTTAATGCTGATTGAGCAGTAAATAATAACTGAGAGAAAAACAAACATGTAAAATAAAGTGTTTCACACCTTTGTTTTAGCTTTTCTTAAATGACCCCGATCTACCAACAACTTTAGTGGAAGCTCAAATAAAATTGTCTCATCAATCCCCAAATGAAGCAATAACTTAACACAAGTTTCCAAGGGCTGATTTTAATTTTCAGATGTTAAAACCCTATATAGAAAAAAATTCAAGTTTTAATGTGCAGGTTGAAACAAACCAAAAAGTCTCATTTCAAAACACCCTGTGTTGTGCTAGACTTAGCCTGAGAAGGAACATAAGCTGTCTCAGCCTTGATTTTTTGCATCTCTAAAATAAAGAATTTGAATAAGGTCATCTCTAAAAGTCCCAATCACCTATAAAAAAGTCCTCCAGGCCTTCATATCAAGCATGACAACATGAAAAGGACGTAAAGTGGGCAAGACATTTACGGTAAAAGAAATGTAAGTGTGCCCTTCTCTTCCTAAAAATCCTGGGGTGGCAAAACCAGCTCAAGCTCCTATTTCTACCTAAGCCCCCTTTTCAATCAGTAATTGAAAACCATCTATTTTATAGCCCTCAGTCCACCCTTTTCACACCATTCTGATGTGATATATCTGCAAATTAAAGAAAATGATCATAGAAAAAAATAGACACAGATGCAATTTGTTTTCTTCATATGTATGAAAATTCAAAACATTTCAAGATTTTTTGTTTGCAGGCATGAGTCAAGAATGAAAAAATAAATAGGGTATTTTCCCAGCAGATTCCCCTGGCAATTAATATTGTCAGCTCAGGAGCCAGAGTACCTGGATTAAAATCCTGCTCACCCACCGCCCTGGTCTGTGTGGCTCAGTTGGGTGGGCATTGTCCCAATCACCGAAAGGTTGCCAGTTCGATTATGGGTCAGAGCCTAAGCACAGGTTGGAGGCTCCACCCTAGTTAGGAAGCGTGCAGGAGGCAGCCAATTGATATTTTGCTCTCACATAGATGTTTCTCTCACTCTCTCCTTCTCCTTTCCTCTCTCTAAAAATCAATATATACATATATAAATCCTGCTTGCCCACCACTAGCTGAGTGACCCCTCGCCTATAAATTAAGGGATAATAATAATAGTGCCCACCTCATCAAACTGTGTGAGAATTAAATGAGTTACATACATAAAGCACTTAGAAAGCCCAAGTGAGGACTACTGGTATGTGTCAGTTGTGAGCAGATGGAGCTCACAATCTAGTTATAATTCCCTGTTTACATGTGTCATCCACAGCAATTTGGGCAAAATAATGAAAGCTAAGCAAAGTAAGCAGTCAATGTTTGCCTTTCTTTTTAAACTTTCATTTGCTTTTTTGCAAACTTTCTTCACCCTGCCATCCTGATTCCTGCCAAGAGCGTTAACATGAACTCCTTAACATATTAACCCTTACAAGGGTATTCGCATCCTAAAGGAATCTGAGCAGAGAAATCCATTCTTAATCCAAGAAGATATGAAACGATAGAATTCCATATACTTCGAGAGTGCTTTTTTAGTCTGACACTGTTGTTAAATTTGACCCAATCACGTCTAAATAAATAAGGCTCTTCTTTTTGTTGGATATAATGATATCCAAAGAAAACAGAGCAAGCAGTTTCTTCCAAAGATGAGAGGCATTTTCATTAACCACAAAGTGTTTATTTTTCTCTTGTCTCTTCTTAATGGTTTCTTTGCAAAAAAAAAAAATAATAAAATAAAATAAACTTTCAATGCTAACAGAGAGACTTAAGTCCTAGTCAATGCAACCCACTTTGCTAAAGAAAAACTGAAAATGTCTCTTAATAATTTATATTGAGTTCTAGGAGCTCACCTGCCATTTGAAAAAATAATGGCCATTGTTAATCTTTATCCTACTTAGATGCTTAATCCTACCATGTGCCAACCTGCTTCCTGATCTTGCGTGAACAAATGCCCTTCCTTCCCATGTTACCAAGAAAACAAATGCCATCAGGGGAGGGCACCCTGGACTATGCAAGGATGCATGCATTCTCTAACATTTTCAGTGTCAGAGGGTTATCTTCTTTATGCGGACCTCCACTGGGCCCCAACATCCCTTCTGCAACAACCTGACTCTATTCTCCACCTGAATCTTCTCCGCTGTCATCCACCACACTCAACCCTCCTCTTGTTTGAAAAGATGCTCCTTTCAGTTACTGTTCTGTTTATCTTCTTCAATCGCACCAGCTGCCTCTTCCTCATCATCTTTTCTACAGAGAGCCCCTGAGATGCCTCTTCTTGCCACAACTCCAATGGGGCTGTAGACCGAAGTGCCACCGATGACCTTCTGCTAATCAACAAATGAAACAGCCTTTTGCTCAGTTCCCATTCTGTTTGTCCTCTTGAGAAGTCAGACAGTGATGACTAATTCCTCCTGGAAGTTATCTTGGCCATTGGCTCTGAACATTATTATCCTGATATTCTCTTTGTTTCCCTTACTCTCTCTTCTCTGTCTCTCCTGATCCATCTTCCTCCTTCTACTTCGAAGATCTTTCCAGTCTGGTCTCAGAACTTTTCAACGAGATTTCCCACCGCTCTATATCTTCATTCCCTCAGAGCTTCTGATTCAGTATTCTGATCCATCCACAGTTCCTGGGTGGGCCTTCCTGCATTATATTTTGTACTTATGAGTCTCCATTCCTGCTATTCACTGGGCCAGGTTGGGTCCTGTCAGGTCCATACAATGTCACCCCCTCTTTCAAGACCTAGTTAAGGAATGACCTAGCCTATCTAGTAATTCCTTTCTTGACTTTCTTGAACAGACTTCCCCGGCTGATAGCATAGTGCTTATTATTCTGTATGGTTAACTTGGCAATGTTATGTTGCTTTCTTGCTTAAATTCTGTATTACCATGTGTTTGTCTATTCATCCAAATTTTCTCAATAATTTAATTAAATGTTCAGGTAAACCTCCTCAGATATTTTGCTGAGAATAAATATCTAAATAAAAAACGTGTCGAAAGCAGATAGAATATAGATGAGTGATTCTTACCTCCCCCCAGAAGACATTTTTGATTGTAACAAGAGAGTGGGGGAGGTAAGTAGGTGCTACTGACATCTAGTGGATAGATACCAGAAATGCTTCTAAAATGTCTTAAAATGCACAGGCCAGCCCCCCACTATAAAGAATTATCAGGTCCCGAAAGTCAATAATGCTGAAGCTGAGAAACCCTGATGTAGGTCAATTCTTAAGTTGGAATGCTAGGAACATCATATCTACAAACACATCAATGAGAAAATAATAAATACTTGTTGACTATTTTCTTCAAAATATCCATGGCTTCTTGTTACTTTTGATGAAAAAGGCAAAGAAATCAATGGCATCTCAATACTTAATCAGCTGTATGCTGGCTCCTGCTGCCCTGAGAGAGGTGAGCCCAGTAACTAGAATCCATATACAATGTGATTGTTGGAAAATTTGGGAGAAGACACATCAAAGGGGAAGTCACAGACTATGATCTCTATTCTAGACTTACTCTCTTTGTGATCTCAACCGATAATATTCCTTTAAGTACCATGGATACCCTGAAGTTTCCCAAATTTATATTTCAAGTCCAACCTTCTCTCCTGAGTTCCAAATGGTTACATCTAACTGACTGCCCAACGTTTCCACACATTTGCCTCATATCAGGTAAAATTTAATATGTCTCTGTTAACTCAGTAGCTTAATACTCTCTTGGGACTCTATCCTCCATGCAGTGCCTCAGGAATCCAGCCTTCTTCAGTCTCTCTGCCATCTTAGCCTGAGGCTTCCTCCTCGTTCTTCACACTAGGAGAAGGATCATGGAGAGGCTTCTTCCCACTGCCTCAGCCTGGAACTGGTGTGCACAACCTCTCCCTTGCATTTTATGTGCCAGAACTAGTTAATGGTCCTGATTAAAAGAAGGAGGCTAGGGAGTGTACTCCTCAGTGCAGCAGAAAAAAAGTTGTATGAGATGGAATTGGTGAAAACGCGGAACGTCTCTGCCACCGTGTCTAAAACTGAACTCCTTATCTCTACCCTCAACCTGTTCCTTCTAAGTCATCCCATCTCAGTCAAAGTCAATCACCTTCTTCCCATTGCTCAAGATACAAACCTTGAAGTCATCTTTGACTCCCCTGTTTCACAATTCACATCCAATCCTCAGCACGCCCACTGCTATCTTGTCCTTTGCACACCTGGATACTGACAATAGCCTGGTTTCTACTCCTGTCATCACACCAACTATTTTCATTGCAGATGGGTGCTCTTTTAGAAACTTAAGTTACATCATGCCATTCCTAAGCTCTTCCATTGCTTCACATGCCACTCAGAGAAAAGCTCAAGCTTTTATAACGCCTAGAACACCCTACACAGTCCATACTCCTCCATCTCTACATCCTGGTAACTTCCTATCCCTGCCTCGTTTTCACCACTGCCGCCACCGACGCTGGCCTCTTTTCTGTTCCTTGAACATACATGCCACTGGCTTGCCGCCACCTCAGTTTTTGCTATTCATTCTAAAGCAAATTTCCCCCACCCCCATATTCACGGACTTGTTCCTTCATCTTCAAATCTTTGCACAAATGCCACCTTCTCAGTAAGATCCCCCTGATTACTCTCCAAAAACTGTAGCTTTCCCCACCCACTCAGCTTGACCCCAGAACTTCTTATCCTCCTCCCTGCTTGTTTCATTTTTCTCCTTGCACTTAGTACTATCCAGCATACTGTACTTATTACTGTTCTCTCTCCACTACATATAAGCTCCATTAGAATAACAATGTCTCCATTTTGTCCATCAAGCATTTCCAACACCTAAAACCATGCTTCAAATATAGCTGTTCTCCACCATTATTCACTGAATATCCACTGTCAAAATCTCATTTAAAAATAACTTTAGAACTTGACATAACATTTTACAATCTTATGCTAAACTGAAATTTTGGGGAGGACAGGAATTGTACTTTATATTTTAATTGTTAGTTTAGCAGAGTTCCTGACAGAGAGTGAGGAATCTTTATATATTTAATTAATTTGTTGAATTTTCACTCAACTTTCACATATTCTGCTATCTTATAACTGCCTGTTCAAAATATTTACTAATGATGATTGTACAGTTGGTTTGTATTCATGGGGGAATAACTTACGTTTCTTACCCATGATATTTAAAACCTTTGCTCTTTGTTTAAATAAGTTGAGATCAAGGGGAGTTTTAATAGATTCTTTTAAAACACCAAATGTACCGAAGGGTCTGAAAACCATGTAAGTAGATCAAAGCAGGTAAAATGCTGTGTTCAGCAGCATGGATTCTGGAATAAGACGATGTGAGCTTGCATTCCATCAGCCCAGCTTTCTAGCTATCACAACCTTGTATAAGGTCTCTAAGCTCAGCTTCAGCATGGTCTCTTTGGACTGGGCTTATGACAGAGCCTGCCACACGGGGCTGCTGTAAGGGTCCAGGAGATGAATCCCATAGAGCAGCAGTTGGTGGTGACTGGTGCCTATCCACGAATGCAACTTTAGGTAGTATGCATTATATAATAAAACAGTGGTGGCTAATAAGTAGAATGAGTTCAAATGAATGTTACTCTTTATATCAGTGAACATTTCTACTTGCTCTATACCTTATAGCAGTGGTGGGGAACCTTTTCTCTGCGAAGGGCCATTCAGATATTTATAACATCATTTGCGGGCCATACGAAATAATCAACTTAAGAATTAGCCTGCTATATTTGGTCAAACATTTAATTAACTCACCCTTAATGCCTTGGCAGGGCCAAACAAAATGATTTCATGAGCCTTATATGATCCGCAGGCCGGGCATTTCCCATCACTGCTTATAGCAAAAGTTATATTACTTTCATTTTTTCCCATTTCTCAAAGATTATAAGGTGGATTGAGAGACTGGGTGAAAATGTGAAGGGACTGAGAAATACAGATTGGTAGTTACAAAGTAGTCACGGGAATGTTAAGTACAACATAGGGAATTTCGTCAACAATATTGTAATAACTATGTATGGTGCCAGATGAGTACTGGAAATATCAGGGGGAACACTTTGTAAAGTATATGCCTAACCATATACTGTGCACCTGAAACTAATACAAAATAATATTGACCCCTTTCCCCCCCACCTAATATGAGGGGCAGGAGGAGATTTGACTTTGGGTGGTGGGTACATGGTCCTATATACAGATTTTCTGTGTTAGTAATCCACACATGAAACCTATATGTTCATGTTGACTAATGTCACCCCAATAAAATTTAATTAAAATAATAATAATAATAATATTGAATGGAAACTGTAATTGGAAAATAAAAAAATTAAGAAATAAAAAGTGAATTATAATTCAAGAAAGATTATAAAAACATGAAATAAATGACATTTCTATCATAAACAGTTGTTTTCATTTTAATGGATAAGGGAGAGTTACTGGACAATTAATATACCACATGTAAGTTGTAAATTTAGATGAAAGACTTTTGGCACCCAAAGATTTCACAGCTCTTATTTACGTCTATACTATTCAAACAGAGTGCTCCAAGCTGCTGCCAAAGCCCAGCGTCAGCAGGCATGGGGCTCCGGTGCCACCCTCCTCCTGACCAAGTCCATGGCACTAAACAGATATGTTACTTTTTCAGTGAGCCACAGGCGGCTTTAGATCCCTTCTCAACATAGGCAGCTGCTACCAACTGATTAGAGCTGACAGAAGAAAAGGCCAATATTTACATTCTAGAAAATGGTACGTGATAACAAGCCATATTCTGTACAATCTGGGGTTCTCCCTCTCTATATATATGTGTTCCAAAGTTTTTGAAAACATTGTAATAAATTAAATTGCAATTTGAGAAAATCATAGGAGATAATAATTAATGGAATCTTCTTATGAATCCTTACAAAATCATGAAAAATATAAAAATTCAGAGTTAAAAAATATTTAAAATGAAAGAATAAATCTTAATGACCAATAAAAATTAAAATATATTTAATGTATCTACTTTGTAATTTCATAGTGTAGGTATTCCATTATACAACTGCAAAGTAAAACTGTAATTGGCCATTGAGTTACAGTTATGAAAATAATGTTAGCTTTAAGCAGAATCTGATTGAACTCTCAAGTATGTTGTCCATTTGCATGGTGTAAAAAATACATGTTGTAAACATGATTATTTTGGCTAGTTTAAAGGACAGATTCTTCCAACAGATTTTGAGCCTCAAAAAAATATCTGATTTTGATTATATTTTAACAACAAAAAATAAAGATAAAAGTATGCATGCTGCTCAAATTGATTTAGAGTACCTAAGAAAAAAGCAATGGAAGAATAGCATTTCATGATTTTGATCAAAAATGAAAAAAAATGATTTAAACAAACTAATCAAAATGTTTTCTAGCATAGTGTTGAAACACTGACAGAAACTGATGATTCTGAAGCTCTACATCTCAATGATAAGTTGGATGATGTATTTGATTCATACAATAGCTAGAAACCTGCCTAAATGGCTCAGACAGCAGCATAGATTTTAAAAATGGGTTCATGGCTATAGTCAAAGATGATACTATAGAATCTCTCTATATATAGTATTATATATGGTATAGAGTAATAATTTGAAGCCATTTGGAATTCTAAGGGAGAAATACAGAGGCAGAAAGATTAATTTATTAAACTAACTTGAGAATTTTAATATGCATTATTGTTATTAGGTTTTATGCAAGAACATAAATACTATTAATATCTATAAATACATATGAATTTCTAAATGTATTTCTGAAAAAATATAACATGGATCCAATAGATGTGAATGAATTTAGACCTCACTAACTAAAACATGTCATCAATAATTTAAGTTAACTGATTCAGTACCAATATTGACCTATGTAGGAATAATCAGGCTCTTAGTATTTAATATTAGGGAAAGTACTTACTGTAAACTGCGACTTATTCATTTTACCTTGTTTTACTTGGTAGCAACAAATGTTTTATGGCATAATACATAGTTCCTAAAATTAACAAAAGATACTTTTTTTTCCAAACCTTCCTCCTTGATGATAATTTGAGGCCAGACTCCCTCTTTCACTTAGATATGAATGAATCAGACCTGAAAAAATTTGGGGGCATATTCAACACCACCAAAATAGAACTTTAAAATATCTTGATGTGTAAGAATTCTTATAGAAGCTATAAAAACAACAAATATTACTCAGTCCTTATTTTAATAAATATTTCACAGTATCAAAGGATCTTCTGGTTATTAATATAGATACTGCTATGTATAATTTGATTCATATTTATTTCAGTTAATAAGAGCAACTTGTAGTTAAAAACTGTAGTAAGCTATAATCAGATATAACTTAAACTGCTTCTAAGTAATTATGAAGTCCCAATACAAAATTTCAGGCAAACATAAAAGTTAAATCTTAGTTAATTGCTCACCTCTTAAAATTCCCTAGAATCTCTAATCCAGGCTGTAAAATAAGATACATATAAAATGCAGAATACAATGTTTAAGGACCCAACTTTGTTTTGATCACATACTGTTAAACTAATATTACATATCTTATGCAATTTTTAAAAATGTAAGTGAAATGTGAATTCATAACTCAGAAATCCATACTTACAATAACATTTTGGCTATATAAAATTTGTCAGGCTATTCATTAGCATGCCTTACTAACAGTATATAAAAGCTTTTGAAGAAAAGATTTATTGAATAAGTATACAAGGTGAACAAGACCTGCTATCACTCTTAATTAGTTTGTAATTTAGTACAGAAGCAAATAAACAGGTAAGACTTTAGTTCTGTGGGTACGTCCTGGGATAGAGGTAAATGCCCAAAGATATGGAAGTATATTGCAGAGGCTAAGAGCATGGGAAAGAAGGAGGCTGTCGGAGTGGCTTGCTTGGAGGGAGTGAAACCCATATTGAGTCTTCAAGATTTACAAATTACCCTGGTGGGGAAGGGGCCCATCTGGAAAGAGGCATTAGCAAAGGCATAAAAACCTCAGAGACCCTGAGAGATTCAGGGAACCAAAAGAAGCCAGAAATAACACTGGTGAGTTTCAGGTAAGCAATTAAGTCTGTGTGCTTTACTACACTCGGGACCTTCTCTTGAGGACGAGAAAGGGCCTGGGAAGAATATTAAGTAGAACAGTGATATGATCAGGTATGTATTTTAGAAAGACCACTCTAGAACTAATTTAAAGATATTCAAGAGGTAAAATAAAGATCCAAAATAAGGAGCTGAAGCAAAAACAATAGCTCTGAAAGATTAAAAATTAAAAATGGGCTGGACTTTGAGATGGGGATGAAGGAGAAAAGGATAACTACTTGTTTTCTGATTTAACCTAGTCAGTGGCTGATGATGCCACCCACAGAAGTAATAAAACAGAGGAGAAATGGAGAAAAACTGAAAGAGAAGAGAGCTAGTGAGTTCAGTTTTCATCTACTGAGCTTATAGATTTACGTACTTGCAGGCAGGGATGTGCCAGAAGGTAGCTACATATATAAGAATGAATGCATACTTACTAAAGACTGCCTGAATCCATCAGGTTAACTGTAACAATAGCTAACATTTATTGAGTTGCTACTCTAAGTGAAGCATGTGCTATATTTTCCATATAATTTCTTTCTGTTAACCTCCCCACTCCACAGATGAAGAAAAGTTTAATTAATTCCCCAAAGATTGCCAAGTATCAGGGATGTTTGATTTCAGAGTTCAATCTCTAAACCACTATACTATGTTGTATCATAAAAAATCCATTATAGGTTTTAGGACCAGATAAAAGTGGGTTCAATTCTAATCTCTGCCAGTTAACTATTGTTTGGCCGGGCTGCTCTCTATGCACAGTTTCTTTTACTGTAAAATGGTGACTATAGCAATTACATTGCAAAGACATAGTAAGGACTGGAGAGAATATATGGAAAATGCTAGGTGGAGCGTATTTGCACAATAAATGACACCAATTATTAGGCCAACGCCTAGAGAAAGAATTCTTCTTTAAGTAAAATAACTATAATCTAAGTGAACTCCCTTTATCTTATTATGCACTTTCTTTTAATTCTACCCTATTAGTTTTACATCTTAATAAATACTAAGTATCTTTTTTCAAAAAGCTTTGAGACATTAATATACAATGCAAGATTTAAAGTAATTTAAATATTTCATTCAAATAGAAATCATTTCAATGTAAAGGAGATTAATTCTGGCTTCTTTGACATTTCGATAGTAATGAATGTCAAGATAAGAAAACTCAAAAGTGATAAGTCATGTTGACGTTATGAAGAGAGCTTTGGACTTGGAGTCAGAAGACCTGCGCAAAGTCCCAACTCTGATGCTCACCAGCCATGCCAACATGGGGAAGTCACTTAACAGTCCCAAGCATCCCTTTGCACATGTGTAAGATCAAAAGATTGGCCGATGGTCTTCTATGTCTAATGATGTTGCAGGAGGAAGGATTTTCGATGTTTATAAATTAGAATCATTAATCCAAAAACACTTGACATAAACGTTAAACTCCCTGTGGTTTAAACCAGAAGCACTGATGCTTGATGGCCTAACAAACCACTGCAGAGATCAGCAGCTTCAATAACCCTCAAGTGAAGAGTTCATTGTCAGAAAGGGGAAGAGAAAGAGACAGTGAGGATCACCTTTTCTTCTCTTAATATCTCTTCCATTCTCACCACAAATTCAGCAGCTGGGTTCAAGCAGAGAGACCATAAGGTCAACCCTAGATTTCTGGTTCTCAAACCTGGCTGCACATGAACAACAGCAGAAACTTAATTTTTTTAAAAATATATTTTTATTAACTTCAAAGAGAAAGGGAGAGGGAGAGAGAGATAGAAACATCAATGATGTGAGAGAATAATCATCAACTTCCTGAATGTCCCACACAAGGGATCAAGCCGCAACCTGTGCATAGGCCCAACCGGGAATGGACCGTGACCTCCTGGTTCGTAGGCTGATGCTCAACCACTGGCCGGGAATTTAATTTTTTTAAAAATACTGAGCTCAGGACTCTAAAATATCACTAAGAGGAAACTAGTATTTGATCTAAAGTACTGGGATTCATTTTGCAAAAGGTTGTGTGAAGCACTTTGGGTAATAACCTCACTCCAATGTTAAACATAAAACTTATTATCTTTAACCTCCACTGTATTAAAAACAAAAATTCGTTCTTGAGTGCACACACACCCTAGGGTGATTAGCTGGATCAACCATCCCAGACTCTACCTGCTTTAGCTCTGAAAGTTCCATGTCCTGGGAAACCCCTGGGTCTCTGGAAAACTGGGACAGTTGGTCAATCTACCACCACCACCACCACCCCTCCCCCCCCCCCCACACACACACACTTTTATGTAACCCTCAGTTTGTCAGAACAAAGTGCAAATCAACAGCAGCCCTCTCATGAAGCATCACCATTAAGAGGACATCATTATTCACTCAGGTACATACATGGTGACATAGACTCTGACACCATAGGATCCATAAACATGCAATAGCATGGGTGACATATCATCCTGCTATCATCCATGCCATGAATAACCAGAATTAAAAAAAAAAAAATAACTACTTTGAAACCCCAGTCTCCCAATTGCCATTTGTAAAAGGTCAGGCAATTTGGAATAATATCTCTACCACTTGACAGATTGTTTATAGTTTTATGGTTTTATAATTTTTCTTACATTTTGATTCTATGTGAAATTTAATAATTTATGATGAAATTAAACAATGCTCATGTGTGTATGTGAGGACTCAATTATCATTTCTTTTAAATAAAATAATGGAAAAATTAAATTATCTTGGAATGGCATGTATACTTCAGAACACATATACCTCTGTATTTTAAAACTGAACTCATTAAAGAAATCTTTTCTAAAACCACATTATTATACACAAACACACTGCCCTCTGTTGCCTGATAGAAACATTAGACTCTCAGATCAAATCATGATCACATAAGCAATAAAAAAAAGGCATCAATCAGCGTAACACACACTTGGTAGGTACACATGTCTCCTTACTTGTGACATCACTAGTTGTCTGTGAACAGAACAGCGTGGACCACAGTTGGCAGTAGTGTGGGAGTATGTGGAAAGACCTCCCATTGACTCCAGTTCCACACAGTAAAGAACTAGTCTCATGGAGACACTACTAATGAATTAGGAGAAGATACCATATATATCTTTTCTAAAAAATCAGAATCTTAGAATGATTGCCAGCAATCTTGCACACTCTTCACTCTGCAAAGAGCTTAGCAAAATAGGAAACCCTTGAGGACTGTGGTTGCCATCCTTGAAATGAACAATAGGCACGCTAGTAAAATACTTTCTCTTTTTATACGTCTAACATTCAACAACAGATGCACTATCTGAGCACATTTGGAATAAAACTAATAACAGAAATGTATGAAATTCTTTATACTGTCTAAAATATTTAGCATGATTTCAATTTCCTGGTCTTTCTGGCAGTGGCTTAACAAGTAAGTAGACAATCAAGGGAGACCACAATCGTAAGCACGAACACCATACATTCCCAAAGGTGTGTTTTACGATTTTAAAAGAGGATTCAAAAATCAACTAGAAATATGTTTTAAAAACTTGCTTTTTACAATATATTCCTTTCAGTATGATTTTGAGTAGTCATACCTCAACTTTCTTCAGCAAACTTGAGATTGAATTAAGACTTACTGATTGTTCATTTAAGTCCTGGGAGTCTTCCATGGGGTTTTCTCACGTCTCCTGCCACCCCAAGTAGAAGCAGCCTCCTTCGATTAAAAATGGACTATCTAAAGCAACAAGATGGAAACAAAAGAGAAAAATGAAATAGTTACCTTTTTCATTTGTTTGCAAAATTATTAAAAAAAAAAACACTATGATTTATTTACATGATAGCTGGTAATCTGTAGAATTATTTTTAACAAAATTCATTAATATTGTCCTCGTTTTGAAAGAAATAATGATCTTGGAAATCACATCATGGTTAATTTGGGATATGTAAACAGCTACTCAGGACTCCTACACATAATCAAAAATATCTGAGGACAACTTTGGAGACACAGTATGAATAAACACTAAGTCCACTAGTTTGCTGAGAAGTCTTTCATTGAACAACTGATGGATTAAAAATTAAGTCTGCATTAGCCATTCATTTTGTAAAGTATATAAAATTGAGAAAATAAGTGTATATTTTAATATGACAGCTTTCTAATTGAGGAAAATGTATCTGAATTAACAGATGATCATTATTCAGTTCTAAAGAATATAATGTTACAAAATAGATTCTCAATTTTAAAAAGAGAATAAAATAAGATTATTATGATAAAGACAATATCATAAGTATACAGGTTTGGCAAAAGTTGGTTTATAGTTTTTCATATGAAAAATAATACAATAATTAATAAATAATAATACAAGAAAAACTCTGTTTCATGTACTCACAACTATAAACCTACATTTGTCCCACCCTGTATATGAGAAGGACCACTGGTCAGTTAACTATGGTAATACAATCAGTTTACTATTCAAAAAAAGTTCATCTTTGCTCTATACTATACATAGAAATTTTTACCAGTAACATAAAGTTTAAAAAAACTCTAGAAAATAGGCATATCTATTTTTTTAATTCTCAGATAGAGGAGGAGGATTTTAAAATAGAAGCGATGAATATAACACACACAAAAATAAAAACAACTACTAGTACGTCCTTGAATACACACACACAAATAATAATCAAAATTAAGGTACATGAAAGTATCCCTGGTGACCAGGACCACTCCAGCTCAGGCTCACCTTGGACATGGAGCACATGGTAGTGATGTAAGTCACCAGTCTAACTGATGCTGACCTGCTAAGACTCCACACTGGCCTGACTTTCATGCCCTCCCTCTGTTCTCCCAGATGGAACTGTGGCTAATCATCTTTAAAATCATTTTCTCCCCACTATCTGGGCAGCAAATTAGCTAAGTACGCTCCTGAAGTGGAGACTCTGATGTTTCTTTTTATTCTAACAGATAAATGGGTAAGATGGATAGTAAAACACAAAGGGAAGGGACAATAGATTCAGCTACATAAAAACAACACAAAAACTTTGCATTTCTGAATACATCAAAACAGCCCAAAAAGTAAAAGGACACAATACATAACAGAAAATAGCTTCAATATATATTATAAACATGATGCTGGAAACAAAGAAATCAGTAAGAAAAAGTTTAAGGGCCTATTAAATAATTAAGCAAGAATATGAAAACACAAATCATTATAAGAAAATAGAAACAGTAAACAAACATATGGAAAAGTCTTCACTCTCACAATTCAAAAAATATGTAAACATTTAAGCAACAAATGTGCATTTTGGATTACTGTATACATATCAATACCAAAGCATTTAAACATTAGTACCCATTGTCAGAAAGGATACAGTGCAAAAAATGGTGCCCTCATTCAATTGCTGGTGATTATGCTTCAGGTTAGGGAAATAGGAAATATATTTTCAGAGGATAAAGGAATGTTGCAAAATAAGGGGAAAGAAAGAGGGGGGCACCACGTAGGCTTTGGCCTTGCAGAGTGAACAATGAGGAAAGCAAGGGGGTCCTAAATTTAGAAAGGGTCCAATTAGAAAAGGTCATATTCGGACAAAGAGCTGCAGCCTTTATAAACCCGGAGACAAAGAGACTCGGCAGATTTCAGATTTTACAGATTCAGATTATTTAGATTTTTGCCCCATTAGAGAGAGAGAGAAAGTAGGCTTTTCCCATTTGGGGGCCCCTCTCCAGGGGACCCCTTTTGGTGTCCAGATGGAGTTTGTATATGCTTCCAATAAACTTCCACATTTTTATTAAAGATATCTGTTATTGGGGGGGAAAAGGCAAAAAAAAGATATCTGTTAGTCCACAAATTTAATCTTCATTTTCACTGGACAAGAACCCATGAGAAGAGAAGTCTGCACCTCGAATCCCACGTTTCAATAATAACAAGTTGTCTAACACTTTTAGAAAGCAATCTGTCACTGCATTTTAAATACTATAAATATGTTTAAACTCTTTTATCCAAAATTAACTGTCCTAAGAAGTAAAATTCCCCTACAAAAAGTCACCAGGTATTCACTAGTTTTATTCATAATAAAAACTGAAACCAGCCTCATCTTTACATTGGATTGATTAAACAAATTATGGTCAACCATTTTAATATAATGTTATTTAATAACTCAAAAGAATGATTATTAAAAATGGAAGGGTGAAAATTATTGTGT
The DNA here is from genome assembly GCF_963259705.1 of Myotis daubentonii. Classification (NCBI taxonomy): domain Eukaryota; kingdom Metazoa; phylum Chordata; class Mammalia; order Chiroptera; family Vespertilionidae; genus Myotis; species Myotis daubentonii. The sequence continues at coordinate 22,509,263 of NC_081845.1, read as the reverse complement.
GTTAAGTGAAAACTAAGAACAAAATGTTAGCTATGCTAACACTAATGTACATGAATTTGAATACTGCTTAAAAGGCAATTTGTTAAAAATATATTTTTTATTTATTTTTTACAGAGAGAAAGGGAGAGGGATAGAGAGTTAGAAACATCAATGAGAGAGAAATATCGATCAGCTGCCTTCTGCACACCCCGGATTGGGAATGTGCCCGCAACCAAGGTACATGCCCTTGACCGGAATCGAACCTGGGACCTTTCAGTCCGCAGGCCGACGCTCTATCCACTGAGCCAAACCAGTTAGGGCAAGGCAATTTTTTTAAATAAAATGACCAAGAATACTACATTTGGTTTGATGTACTTTGATTATTGTTGACTTTATGTTGTCTATGCAATAAATAAAATTTTTCTCACTAAAATACAGCAAGCATATAGTAAGTAAAATCAAATAATGCTAACATGGTTTAACAAGATCAGTTAAAAATATAAATATTATAGTGAAGATGAATTTTCTAGGTAGATGAACCTCCAAATGGTCTCTGTGGCTTCTTCTAGGTCAGTGGTTCTCAACCTTCCTAATGCCTCGACCCTTTAATACAGTTCCCCATGTTGTGGTGACCCCCAATTTCATTGTTACAAATTGAACATAATTAAAGCATAGTGATTAATCACAAAAACAATTGTAATTATATATGTGTTTTCCGATAGTCTTAGGCGTCCCCTGTGAAAGGGTCGTTCGACCCCCAAAGGGGTCACGGCCCATAGGTTGAGAACCACTGTTCTATGTGGATTAAATCTCAAAGCCAGAGTACTTTCTTTAAGGGTGGGAACTCTTTTTTTTAATCTTTATTGTTGAAAATACTACTGATGTCCCCTTATTCTCCCCAATAACCCCCTCCAGCCTGCCCCCGCCCTAAGCCTTGACCAAATTATTGTCTTATGTCCAAGGGTTATGCATATATGCATATAAATTCTCTGATTAATCCCTTCCCATCACCCACCCACCCCCCAAGGGCACTCTTGATTGTGTTTACTAGTGTTATCTGTAGTGCCTAGCTCAGTGCTTAGCAAGCAGTAGGAGTTTAATAAATAAATAGCAATTGAATCAATTACACAATTAATGGTGGATAAAATCATGCATAATGTATCTGATGATGTGAAGGAAAAAAGTTAACAGCCAGGTAATTTAACTTTTGAAAATTCTGTCTTAAATATGTACTTTTTTTAAAAAAAATTCTGTTTTGTCCTACATTGTTCAAGTACATAACTGACTTCATTTTACTTTTCACTTTGTATAAAGGCAGTAAGAATAAAAAATTGGGGGACATTTTGTTTGCTCAATGAGAATACTTTAAATTTTCAGAAAATTCAATATTGAGAATTAGTCCACCAGATATTTTCCTACTCAAATGACCTAATAATAAAATACTTATAATAAAATTATTCATGAAACCATTCTAACCAATTGTTAACTTAACAACATAGCATGCTGATTTAGTTTCCTAGGGCTGCTGTAAAAGAAATAAATTGGGTGGCTTAGAACAATAGAAGGTATTCTCTCAGTTCTGAAAGCAAGTCCTACATTAAAGTGTTGGCAGGTCCATGCTTCCTCTGGAGGTGTTGTAGGCAGTTAGACAGACACAAGTAGATCAAGGACAATGTGTCAGGTACAGAAGGTCACCAGGATGGAAAGCGCCAGGTGCCTAGCAACGGACAATCAATTGTAGGGTGGGGCCTCACCTCCAGGGTGGCTTTTCCTCCCCTAGCATATCGCTGGTCAAGCGATTTGGACCCCCTGACCTTTCCATCTTAGAGACAACATTTATGCCTTTGTATTTCAGCTCCAGGCGCAGATAAGCAAGAAAACCAGCCATAGCCGATGTCAGGACCAGCTGCATTGAATGACTCCTTGCCCTGCAGGCCAATAAATCAGTGGAGACCATAACCCTGAAAGGACACACCTGGAAAGCCGCTGAATATCCTATTAAGATCTTCTGGGATCTCCCCTAAAATCTCCACCCCTAAAACCCCTAGGATGGAGGACCCAGTGTGCTCTTCCTCCCAAGCCTTTCCTTCCTTTCCTCCTCCCCCTCCTTGCCCTCCCTGCCCCAGACACATTACCATTAGCTTCCTCACTCCCAAGCTCCAAGGGTCCTTCCGTCACCTCCATAACTCGTTTTCTAAGCCCATTTCTTCTAGTAATTACTTCTTCTACCTCTGTAATTTTCCAAATAAATGTTCTCTTAAGTTTGGGTCTTGGCTCTGAATTCTTTCTTAGCCAGAACCCAAGTACCAGGTTGCTGAACCCAGGTTTAGTCTGACCCCACCAGTCAGACACCTGGTGCCATTCCCGCTGCCTACAACAGAGGCTCTAGAAAAGAATGCTTCTTTGTTTCTTCCTAGTATCTGACGTTGGCTGACAATCTATGCATCCCTTGGCTTGTGGGTGCATCACTCCAATCTCTGCCTCTATTGTTGCCTGGTATTCTCCCTGACCACCTCTTCACATGGCCTTCTTCTATGGGTGGGTGTCTCAGTGTCCAAAATTCCCTCTCCTTGCAAGTAACCAGCCATTGGTTTAGGCCCAACCTAATCCAGCAACAGCTCATCTCAACTTGGTTATAACTGCAAAGACCTTATTTCAAAATAAGGTCACATTCACAGATGAGAGGGTTAAAACTGGAGCATATTGTTTAGGGAACACAATTCAACCCACAACACATGCAGTTATCACACTGAAATCATTTTAGGATGGGATCAAGATTTCAATGTAATATTACCAGAAAGGATGAACAAGAATTAAAATAAGAATACTGAGCAGGAAAGAAGTCATCATTTTCTTACAAGGCCACTGGGGCACTGGTAATCACTCAAGTGAAATTAAGTCTTCAGGAAAGATATTGGAGCATAAGAGCATTAGCCTCGTTAGGTCAACCACCAGTTGAGAATCTATTTAATGTTCTAGTTGGGGAGCTATTTGCATCAATGTTCCATGTTACAACATAATACTTTGTTTTATATTTCCTTAAAATTGAGATTAATTGTTACTTAGTTTAACATTTTTATGGTAACATGAATTTCTTTCTTTGCCAAACACACTAAGGTACTAAAATATTATGAGCCCAGTGATTTTATATAATTGAACCAAGTAAAACTACCTAGGCTAATTGCAGACACGGTATTATTTTACATCATAATTTAGCAATGGTTGTTATGCTAAATCCTTTAACGTTAAGTTTTCACAAAAATATGAGAAAAAGACAAGAACACTCTCAGAATCAAGTAAGAGAAGTATTACTTAATAATAAAGATATAAAATTAAGGAATAATAGTAACCTCATGCTGTTTTATAGGCCAATAATCTAGTTCCCAGTTCTATTTCAAGACCATTCCTTCGGAAAAGGTGAATTTAAAGCAGGAATAATAGCAATCTCACCCATTCCATGTTTGATTATTTCTTCCACAGTTAGGTTTTCAATATACAAGAAACTGACTGAATCCTTTCTTTTAACCCTACTTTAAGATGAACTGTAAACTCCTCTCTTAGGAAATTAGGATTGTTCTAATTCAAATATATAATGAGATTTATACATCAAAATTCAAAAAGAATTCTCAGAAATGGAATTCAGCACTTGGGCTTGGTCCAGGTCGTGGAGACAGCAAGAGACCCTGTGCCTTGAAGAAAGGGACGTTTGTAGAGTTTGTGTGATGTAGCCCGATCCTCTGTGTTTCTAATCAAACCTTCCATGAAAAGATTGCCCAGGCTGCTTTCCTCTGCTGAAGAAACGTGAATGTGAAGGGGGAGTTCTCTGTGCCAGAGCTGGTGAGGGACAAGGACAGAAGCTACACGTGGAACACTACACCTGTCTCTGGATTATGTAGACAAACAGCACAGCCTTCTGCTGGTCATTAAAGCCAGACATCTGGGCTTTGTCACTGACTCCTTGCCCACTCCTCTCCACATTCGATGAATTACCAAGTTGTATCAATACCTCGTAGAGATCCCTCAGATCATTCCATGTTCCCCTCCTCACTGCTACTGCAGTAGTTCAAGCCATCATCACCCCAGACTGGACTGGAGTGACAGCCTCCTAAGGGTCACCTTTCCTTCAGTCCTGTTCCCTGGACCTGTTTTTTCTTTTTTCTTTTTTCCTTAAATTCTTTATTGTTGAAAGTATTATATATATCCCCTTTCCCCCCCATTGTCCTCTCCCAGCCTACCCCTGCACCCCCAGGATTCACTGCCCTCCCCCCCTCAACCATTGCCTGTGTCCATTGGTTATGCTTATATGCATACAAGTTCTTTTTGGTTGATCTCTTACACACAACTACCCCACACCCCCAGGCCTTCCCCCTAAGGTTTGATGGTCTGTTAGATGATTCTGTCTCTGGATCAGTTTATAATGTTCATTATATTCCACAAATGAGTAAGATCATGTGATATTTATCTTTCTCTGACTGGCTTATTCGCTTAGCATAATGCTCTCCAGTTCCATTCATGCTGTTGTAAATGGTAAATTATTTCTTTTTTACAACAGTGTAGTAATTCCATTGCGTAGATGTACCAGTTTTTAATCCACTCATCTGCTGATGGGCACTTAGGCTGTTTCCAAATCTTAGCTATTATAAATTGTGCTGCTATGAACATAGGGGTGCATATGTTCTTTCTGATTGGTGTTTCTGATATCTCGGGAAATATTCCTAGAAATGGGATCACTGGGTTAAATGGGAGTTCCACTTTTAATTTTCTGAGGCAACTCATACTGTTTTCCACAGTGGCTGCACCAGTCTGCATTCCCACCAGCAGTGTACAAGGATTCCTTTTTCTCTGCATCTTTGCCAGCACTTGTCCTTAGTTGATTTGTTGATGATAGCCATTCTGACTAGTGTGAGGTGGTACCTCATTGTCATTTTTATTTGCATCTCTTGGATGATTAGTGACTTTGAGCATTTTTTCATATGCCTCTTGGCCTTCTGTATGTCCACTTTTGAGAGATGGCTATTTTAGGTACTTTGCTCATTTTTTACTAGAATGTTTATCTTCCTTTTGTTGTTGTATGAGTTCCCTATAAATTTTGGAGATTCAGCCCTTATCAGACATCAGATTGGCCAACATGTTCTCCCATGCACTGGCTCTCTTATTATTTTGTTGTTTTCTTCTGCTGTGCAGAGGCTTTTTGTTTTGATGTATTCCCATTTGTTTATTTTCTCCTTAGTTTCCATTGTCTTAGGAGATGTGTCGGTAAACATATTGTTATGAGATATATCTGATATATTGCTGCCTATGGATTCGTCTAAGATTTTTATGGTTTCCCATCTTATGTTTAAGTCCTTTATCCATTTGAGTTTATTTTTGTGCATGGTGTAAGTTGATGGTTTAGTTTCACTTTTTGCATGTATCTGTCCTGGACCTCATTTTTCAAAGTGAGGCCAGAGTGATAGTTTAAAAATAAAGATTGACTGTATTCTCTCAAAACAGTTTAGAGCTTTAGCCCATCCTTAAGATAAACTAGTAATTTTTTAAAATATATTTTTATTGATTCAGAGAGGAAAGGAGAGGGAGAGAGAGATAGAAACATCAATGATAAGAGAGAATTATTGATTGGTTGCCTCCTGCACACTCCACACTGGGGATCGAGCCCAGGCATGTGCCCTGACTGGGAATCGAATCATGACCTCCTGGACAATGCTCAATCACTGAACCACACCAGTAGGCTAAACCAGTAATTTTTAATCAATCTGACTTGTAATTGAGGCAGTGTCTATCAGGGTACCCCTCTGGCAAAATGTCCTGTCAAGGGCAGCCAGCAGTGGGGTGTTTTGCTCCCTGGAGCCACTGTCTGCAGTGGGAGTTCTGAAAGAGAGCTCCACCTTCCTCCTCTCCCTGTCCCTGTTCCACTGTCCTTGCCATTCCCCACCCTTCATCACCATCCGAGAGCCTTGTAGCCAAAGCCTGGGAACTGCACAGGAGTCTCCTGTGAGGTGCACACATAGTAGAGGATATGCTTGCTTCTTGCTGCAGTGCAAAGAATAAAGGGGGGAGAATACACTCCCCCACCCATGTTCCAAATGTCTAGTGTCCACCTTGGGAATGATGTAAAGATTGCAGGCTGCCCAAACTTCTGTTCCAGCCCCTCTACAGACGCTGAATGGATCACCCTAACTTAACCTCTGGCACAGCCCCCTTTTAACTTAGGTGAGGGCTTTCAGCAATCTACAAACACATGCAAAGTTTCCTGGACTCCATAATTAAGAATAATCAATCTATTGTTTGACTTTCAGGTTTAAAAACTGCCAAGTAAATTTTCAGAAACATATTGTGTACAAAATTAAGGTCTGCTCACATGGAAGTAGATTATACACATATAATAGACATCTATTACATTGATCCATATCCAGTGTGCAACCCATGAGATTCCCCAGATCTTTTCCAATTATACCAAATTAATTATATCAAATGACTCATCACAATCCCTTTTTATTGCTTAAGATATGGGCCCGGGAAAGTATCAGGCTAGTTCTCCTTCAGTGGCAAGATGCCTAGATATAAAACTTGGGAGCTCTTTACAGCCATGTGGAAATAGCTGGTGTACTAGGGAGAGATGACAGAAGGGAGCTGACCCAGAAAGTAGAGCAAAAGCAAGGATGGCAACAAACTTCTGGCAGAATTTAAGGACCTGGATCTTGTTACTTCTGAAGTCTCTACTGTTTCTATGCTCTTCCTGCTGTTGGTTGTTTCATTCCTCCTTGGATTCAATGCACTATCCTCACAGTCTTCAATTAATTCTCTCCTTCATTGAACATATTGCCTAACATAAAACTGTAACTGTATAGGAAGTCTAACAACTTATATTCTCCTTACATTACTGAGAACTTTTTATATCTGGGATCAGCTGTCAAGAAGGGCATTGCTTTCATGTCCGGTGCACCAACTTATCTACACCACCCTCCAAATTTCATTAATGAGTCTGAGAAGCTGGGTCAGGCACTGGCTGCTTCCAACAGCTCAGGCAGCATGCCAGAGAGGGAAGCCAAAAGCACAAAGAACACCTAGCTCCAATTCTGTGGCCAACTGTTCAGAAAGGTGGACATGGGCATTCTTTGACCACGCATGTGACTCTCTTCCCTGCTTGTACAAAAGGAAAATAGCAAAGGTGTCCAAGAAACAGATCTGGGTGAACAGTAATGAGCATTTTGCTTTACTTCAATTCCCTTAAATGGAGCCAAGCTACAAACTAGATGCTGAACTATTTTTGATCTGTTTATAAAGACAGAGCATGCTCTTTTGCAAAATGGTGCATTTAGTTCAAAATGTTTAGTAGTAATGGGGTTAATTTCTCATGCTAAATAATTATAACAAGCTCAATTTCATGATAATCATTTTGGTCATTAATGATAGTTTCATTTGATGGCAACAAATTTCCTGGAGTTATAAGTTATGTTTCTTGGTTTTTGACAAAAAGGGCAAGCCAATGTTTTCTATTGTGTTCGTGTTTGCTAATTGTTGATGGTTGGCTAGTTATCCTAGAAAACATAAACACAGTTATAACCAAAAGATCCCTCGGAAACATTCTGAGACAATACTGAGCTTGAGCAACTTTTCTTATTCCTCCAAGTACTCAGGCCTACCCTGCAGACCAACTTCTCTTCACATCTGCTGCCACTATCACTCCTTCCAGCCTATTTCACAATTATATTTCACAATGCATACTGAGAATTTTTTCTTTTTATATTCTTAAAATTTACATTATTACCTTTTATATTTTTCCCTCACAAAAAAAGGATCCTATATAAAGTCATGTGCCCTCCCTTTATACGAAACATTATACATTTTGTTATGACAATACATGTCTTTTGAATACAGTATTTTAATTATATTTCATTATGGTGTCATCTTTGTATCCAAATCTTTGTTCGAGTATTCAAGTTGTATATCAGCATTATGCTACACTTATTTAAAAATTTTTGTTGAATTTATTGGGGTGACATTGGTTAATAAAATGATATAGGTTTCGGGTGTACAATTCTATAATACATTGTCTGTACTAGCATATTATATTGTGTGTTCACCACCTCAAGTCAAGTCTCCTTCCATCACCATTTATCCCCCACTCCCTTTACCATTTGGTAATCAACATACTGTTGTCAGTGTCTAATCTATGAATTTTGTTTGTTTGTTTTTTGCTTGTTTTTGCTTAAGCAGGTAGAAACTCTCTGCTTTTATATTTGGCTCTTCATATCTGAATTATAACATTTTTCACTGTATAGTAAAGCAGTACCTATGCAATTTCTTGTGAAACTATAGTGATTTTTAACTCTGCTCACCTAAGAATATTACACTCACCTGTGATTTCCAAGAGCTACACTGACTGACTATATTTAAATAGTAGCCAAAATTCATCAGGTTTTTTTTTTTTTACCAATTCTCTGAATTCACATAAGTTTTTAACAATGAACAAAATCTTAAGTCATTAGCATTTACCATTTTTAGTTTGCTATTCTACATAATATCAAAGTTGTGATTGGTTTCTCAATGTTGTGAGATTGATGCTGCCAATAACACAATTATAGATAGGCATGTGAAAGAGAAGGGACATGTTTTGAAAAAATAAAACATGAGAGAGGATGAATATTCAGAGTTCATGGGACAACAATTACTTGCTAAACTCTCCAGAGAAGAGGTTGAGGACAGATGGCATCCCTACAGTCTTTGGATTCTCGTTATAGGATGCCGTGCTGGGGGAAAGCACTAAATACTTTTCCTCGTTTGAAGTTACTTGTGGCACCAGCTGTTCAATCAAAAAGTGAGTTCTGAATTGGTTATTACTAATATTTTGATAACCTTAAAGTGCAAATAAAAATGGCACATGTGATGTAACTGCAATAACACACATACTACAGATTTTTTATTTAAAGATGAATAGTAACTGGAGCTAAGGAGCAACTTAAAAGCTGTTGTGATGATCTAGGTAAGAAGTCAAGAGAACCTGGGCTGATGTGGTGGCTAAAAACAACATGGAAAATAGGTGGGTAAGCATGATAATGTAAAGGAAAAATCAATAGGACATAAAATAAATGAATATATCTGCTAAGGTAAATATGATTATCAAGTGTCACACCTTCATTCTTGAGAAACTGATGATATAAAAAAGTTGAGAGGAAAATATTTTTGTTATTGTTTTTGCTGTCATTATCTTTATTTATGAAGATGGGCAGGAAAAAAAAGAGAAGAGGTAAAGCATAAAGAAGGGAATCTAAAAAATCTATCCCATTAACCAAAGGAAGGCTAGAAAAGCTCAGCCCACCATCTGACTCAACAAGCAGCTGGTCATTTGATGGAGCCTTTGGAGAAAAGCATTTTTTTAAAAGATAATAATTACTTGAGATAAATCAAAGTCTCAGCCTTGCACAAATGTAAATTCTAAATTATTACTGTATCTGTGGCAATAAAAAACCTCCAGCGAAAAAATTAAAAGCAAGACTGATTCAGCTTGAAATCCCTAGACTCAAGGGGAAACAAATGCAAAATTGCTCCATAGGGTCCAAAGGATTCCGAGAGAAATTCATCAACAATAATGAGCTACACAAGGAAATAAAACATTGTAGAGACAGCAGCTTCAACAACAGAACTGGAATCCAAAAATTTGAGATTACAGGACAGTCTGAAAAATATCAAATAATAAGTAGCTTAAAACAATTAAAGAGACAAAAGAAATAAAAACAAAATTGAAGGAAACACACACCATGAAAAATAGATACACATTTGGAAAAGAACCATAAAAATATTTTTTAAATATATGCACTGAAATATAATTAAATATGATGCTATTTGTCTTCCTAAAATTTGGGAACATGAGAATTTTATTTGTCCAGATTTTAATTGAGGCATGCAGGAAAGTTTGAATACATTTTTTTCCTCCCTAAAAATTTCCCTGTAGCATTAGAGTATAAAGAATCCACTGATTTTGTAACTACATTCAAAATAATATCACATTTACAAAAAATAAAAAATAAAATAAACACACTACCATTATAACTTCTAAAATCCAAAGAACTTTCTAAGTTCTAAAGTTGTAAGAATTCAGAAAATGTCTCAAATAAATTTGGTGGTGTGGTTCAATTCCATATTGTGCTTTCATGCTGTATGTTTTCACTTTAAGGACAAACTTGAGAGAGAGAGAAACAGAAAGAGACAGAGAGTATGAATGGGATCCACAGAGTCTTATTTCTTTGTCTTGGGATCATGAGGCATACAGGAATAAGTGCAGTTTATTTACAGACCGATCATAAGAGTCTGTAAATATAATACTTGAAGCTTCTTAGCTCCAGTGAATAGAACCACCTCCCTCTCTTTTCCTTCTTTCAATTCTTCCTTACATATTAGTTTTAACATTTACCTTTCAGAACTTCCACTCTGATCTGCCCCCCAAGAGCCACAAAACATAACCTGAACCCTGTTTTTGTATATAAGGCAGGCTTTTAGATATTAAGAGAGTGCTATCATTCATGTCACCCCTAAATCTTTTTTTTCTTCAGTTAAATAACCCTGATTAATAATACCACATCTTTAATAAAAAAAAAAAAAGTCTTTGTTTCCCAACAATGATTATGGAAAAATACAGTCAGCCACAAAAGCATAATTGCTAGGAAAAGCATTAAATGGAAGGTAGATATGAACTAGGTCATAGTGCATCATTATTTTTAAACCACTCAGTTATAAGTAGGCATTAAATTATAATAGTTCAGAATTAATATATAGCAAATATCACATTCCTACCCAGACCCCCTCCCCCCCACAGGCACACACACAAAAAAAAATAGAAAGGAAATCCAATTAGCTGAAATGGAAAGTAATGACAATAAATTTTCAAAGCATGCTCCTTTGAGTAAGAAGGCTCCTTTGAGAAAGACCCTAGGGTTTAGTTTGTTTCCTGGTTTGTTGAAGACTGAATTACTCTTTAAGAAAATTGAAGAAGAAGAAAAGGCTAACATTTAAGCTACAGGAAGGTTTGGTTTGGCTAGGCCATGGGCGTGTCTGGGCTTGTTTATAGGATCTAAGGGTTGGGCTCCCACGGCTCCCAGGGCTCTTGGGCCTGAGGAGTTTCCTGGGGAAGAACCCTTCCAAAGGAAGAGGTGGTGGGGAGTTGAGCTGGAGCTAAGTCTGAGTCCTAAGTCTCAGGGCTGCAAGAAAAGAACAAAATAAACAAACAAACGATAATTACTTGCTAAATTCTCCAAAGAGGTTGAGGGCAGATGGCATCCCTATAGTCTGGATTCTCCATTATAGGGTGCTGTGCTGGGGGAAGGCAGTAGGTATTTTCCTCATTTGAAGTTCTTGTGGCACCAGCTGTTCACTCAAGAAGTGAGGTCTGACCTCGAAAAATACTATTTGCTTTAAATATGACTCTTAAATCTTGGAGGAAAAGGCGAAGAAGGTAAAGAAAGGTTACACTAGTACGAAAAAGACCACAGTGAATAGGAGTTAAAAATATGAGAATTGAAACTCAGGGAGGTGACAGAGAAACGGAATAATGTGTTCTTTTTTGATTAAACCGAATACAAAGACACCTGGTTGTAGAGATGTGGACACCAGTCCTGTCCATACTCTTGGTAAGTGCTGTGTTTTCTCCTGGTCACCAGTCTCTCCTCCAGGCCTATCAATGGCTTCAGCCAACTTCCTGTTCAAGAACTTGAACAAACTTCATCAGCTCCCAAAGAAGCTTCAGATCCTTCTCATAGACTGTGCCTTGCCCCACACCTGGCCAATCCAACTTGCTTTTAAATGCTTTAATTTCTTTTTCATGGTCATAAAAAAAAAAATACAATGAGCTTCTTTAAGGAAAATATCTCACACATATACATTCAAAATTTATTCCCAGTCCCTACAAGAAGACTGTATCTTATGAAAACATTGATTCCTTCACATGCATAAATAAATAAATGAATGAAGGAAGGAATAAGTAAATAAGAAAACACTACTAAGACACATGTCAGGAAATAGATAACTTTACTTTCATGAACTTTCAGACTGAATCAGGCAAACAGAACTGTAGGTTTCCATGTCTGCCACGGCTTAATGTATGGCTTTGGGAAAACCTTGTAATTTCTCCATACTTCAGTTTCTCACTCTATAAAAGGAGTATATGGCTTGAAACTTAATTCCCTCACAGCAATAAGAGTTTTGATTCAACATTTATAAAACGCTTTTTAGCTTCCCCGATTAATAGGCAAAATATTGTGGTAGTTGTAGAATAATACACTTTCCAAAAAGGATAAAGGTAACTGTTCAAATCTGATGTAAAATAATACCTTACTTGAGAAAATAAATACCAGTCATATTTATTACTTCTCCATTCCATTCGCTAAGTAATAAAAATTACTTGTAACAGAAAAAGTAGTAAATTAATATTCATGCCAGCTGAAGTGTTATCATCAGAGGCTTACCTACGTTTGGGGGAGGAGACTTGTTTTGTTTTTCCAGGCTGCCCCCCATGTTTATATGGTGAGGTCAGGAATGCTGGCCATGGTTTTGAGGGCCTCTAGCGTATTCGTTGGTTTCTGGCATTCTAAGGCACTCTAGTCTTATAACCATAAAAGTACTCTTGAGTGCTTCTGGAAATATATAACAAATCCTTAATCAATTTAAGAGTGTTTTAACTGCATACATGAAATTTCTTGGGAGGAATATGTTAGCTATTCTACACACATACAGTACTTAAGTTAGCAAGAGAGTTCCTTCTCAAAGGCACAGAGCCGTTTCCCCATAGTAATATAATTTTCAGTTTTATGTGCATAAGTCCTATTGAATCCCTTAGAATAACAGGAAATTCTGCAGGGGAAAAAAAGCCCACAAAAATTGATAGCCATATTTATCCAATGTTGAAGAAATAAGTTAGCTATTTTGAGTTGGATTACTCTTGTAAGGCACTAGATAACCATTAAAGTTAACCAGAATCTCAATTAACCAAAAGCTTTATAACTGAATATACTGAAGACAGAATTTTCTACATATAAGACTCTAACAATAAAGCCAACTGATTAACATACTTCATTTTAAACTTTATGCATCATGTTATCTTAGCCAGGACTTGAGTAGTAATTTTCTGGATTTTGATACATCAACTTTAATTTTCACATTAAACAGACTATAACACTTAACAGATTTACAAATTATTACATTCATAAGCCAATGTGATATTTTGATATATAGTAATGCTTATCAACACATTCATAATGGAGTAATCTCATTTATAATATAAAGTTTTTACCTTTCATCTATATGTTAAAAAGTGATGGTAATATATGTAAGGTACTTAGCTAGAAATGTGCCAGGCTCACATTTAGCTCTTAATAGAATAATAATAAACAATCCTTATAAATTTTGATCTGCAACATCAGAGTTAGAGGCATGTCTCGTAATAATTCTTATAAATATTTCGTGGGGCTACGTGAAAACATCTTAAATATGATATACACTGATTTTTTTACCTACTAATTAGTTTAAAAAGTATAAATATATATAATATAATCACTCATATAACTGAGTAGTAATAATTCTTAAGTAAGATATTAACTATATGTAACAGATTTGTTATCAATGTGGTTAACAGAATTATTAGTGCTTATCAGTGAACTAGTCTAATTAGTGTATGCATCTCAAGGAATTTACCACTATAGCACCATCTTATGAACCAGAGCACAAATACTCACAATGCTCAATTAAGCAGAAAATGTTGCCCTTAGCTTTTATAAGAAAGATGCACGTGTCATCATCGAGATGTAAGGTGTTATAACCTTTATGAAAGTATTTTGGTACCATCTTTGCAATATGCATGTACTATTTCCCCTATTGATTCTACCCCCATCGTTTTATCTACAGATATATTGTGCAGATGTACAGAGAGATATATAAAAATCATTTCTGCACCACACTTTGTAATAGAAAAACCTGGAAGCAACCTCAATAAATAACAAGGTGAGAACAGTTAAATTATAAAACATAAGCATATTAAATAGAAATACCCAAAGCTGTATGTACTAATACAGAAAAGTGTTCAAAATACAGCAAACTAAAAGCAAAGTTCAAGACAGCTGATGAAACATTTGGAGTTAAAAATGTAAAATAAAGATAAATTACACCCTCTTATAGTGCTTACATTTACACCTGAGTAGCAAAAAAAAAAAAAAAAAAAAAAAAAAGTCTGAGAGGAAACGTACTGAAAAACAACAATTTATCCTGATTTGTGGAATGTGGAAGAGATGAATAAAGTGGGGACATCCACTTTTTACTTCACATATTTGCTTTTTTTTTTTAACTTTTTTAGTAAAGTATAACATGCACACAGTAAAATATGCAAATCACAAGTAGACATCTGATGAATTTTTATTAAATGAACCCCTATATGTCACCATAATCAGATCAATATTAAGGGCATTATCAGCATTCCAGGAGCCTCTTTCTTCCTGGTTCCATCTCTACCCCTGGTAATCCCTATCACACCTGTTTTAGGATTTTATGAAATTTCTGGATTACTTTTGTTTGGAAAAAATGATTTTTAAAAACCTGTGCTTCAGCAGCATAAACATCCCTCTTTTGAATATCAAAAACACTAAGCAGTTCATTCAAAGAAATCAATTCAAAATATACACCTAGCATTTTCAATGTCTTTCCTGTGGGAAGGCAGGGATTCCTTATAACTCCGCAAGGCAGGTACTACCATTACTTCACTCTGGAACCATGGCTTTCAGCAGGTCAGTAAATACCTTCCCCAAGGTTACACTCTGATGTGATGAGTGGTGGCAGGTCCTGGATACCCACAAAGGTAGTCTGATTCCAGTATTTGCAACTACTTGCCAGGCATGAACAAAGGAAAATAAGGGCTAGATGTAGAGTTGAGAGGGAGCTTAGGGAGCCTCCAGCAGCGGTTCTCTTTCTGGCTTCCTTTCGACTTAATGTTTCTACATCAGTATCTACCTGCAAAACAGAGAGTTAGGCTCTGTTCCTCTTTTGGTCTGAATCTCTGATAAATAATGTGACCTACTACAATACAGAGCAAATATGCTTCATCATGGTGTATGAAATCATGTACTGCATTCAGAAATGACTCATACAAGGAAATAAAACCACAATTTTTGAAACTATTGGAAACAATAATTTTAATTTAATGTTATTTTTGGACATGGGAGGGATTTCTTTCCCCTTTAATAAGCAAGTTTGTGGTTTTGAAGGGTCTTGCTCATCTTTTTTTGTGGAAAATGCCTAAAAACAAACCACTAGAAACTAAACTTTTTCCTTCCTCAGTTGTGCCTGAAAAAAGACCTAATTTCTCTCACCAAAAAGCCACATATAATTTTACCATACACATCTGGGATTTTGGGTGCCCATATTTTGAAACACTGATTAAAAAAAAATACAGAACATGCTTCCTCTCAGATGATGTCTTTCATTCTGAGGATTAAAAATTCTTCAAAATAAAATGAACTTTATCTCAGCAGAAAGCGACTAAAGGGGTCAAAATCTGTTTCTGGAGAAAACTGGAAGCAGGAACCTCAATTAGAATGTCTTAATTTCAGTGTATTCAAAATGCCCATACATCTTTACTTCTGTTAGAAAGTCAGTAACATTGATCCAAATGAAGCCTTAAGTAAATTGGAATAGGAACTAATAGATCTGCTTCCATGACCAAAAGCAAACAGACTCAGTCTCCAAATGTAAACAGGATTCCTTTTTTGTACTTATCTGTCTGTGGATGCATGTCCTTTGAAGACATGCACGGAACACTGCAGTTACTGAATTTCCATCAATATCTGCAGGCATTGGACTAGAGAGGGAAGACATGAGCTCTCCCCTCAGTGAGTTCATACTCTCTCTAGAAGTCAGACTCACATATAATTAACCCAAGAACAATGTGCTGTTATATTAATAGCCCGAAGAAGGTGCTATGGTATTACAGAGAGGGAAGAATAAATTCTGCCTGAGCCTTCAGGAAGGCTTCCCAGAAGAGGTGACATTTGAACTAAGGCTTGAAAGATGAGTAGATTTTTTTTATCCAGGTAGATAGCGAACGAATACGAGGCAAGTAGGTTAAGGCAGGGGCAGTGCAGAACTTCATGAGACTCTCCCAGGGAGAGGAAAGGAAGTATCTAATTGTGCTTTATGCCATAGAGCATTCATAAAAAATAGTTAAGTCTTACATTAGGATCCACTGTAGAAAGAATCAACCTGAGAAAGCAGATATGTGACTTGAATTCTCTGGGGGCAAAAGGAGGTCTCTGATTTATGAAACCAAGAAGTGTTCATTTGGAAAAACAAAACCTCTGGTTTTCTGCATATTCTCCAATGACTATGGGGCTACCAGGCTTCCCGATCAATGTCAGGAATAAAGTGCCTGGATGGACTTGAGGTTTGCTAGCCCTTCTTGTACTTCCTGTCAGTGCACAGAGCAGAACTCTCCTCCATTGTCTGAAAACTCATGATTTAAGCTCCTGACTTACAACCCCCTCCCAAGTCCCCTGGAATGGCCCCTATCTGTCATTGGGTTGCCCAGCACCCACTTCATCTTTCTGCTAACAAGTAGCTGTGTCAGGTCCTTCTCTTCTTAGAAAACAGAAAGACATTTTGGTCACATACAGTGTGCTATATTTGCAGCCACTTTGCCCCCTTAAAAGTACACTTCAAAAATTAAAGCATAAATCAAAGGTGAGGTGAGAGAGAGAGAGAGTTTGTTATGAGGTACCTCTTCCCTGCTTGCTTCAGCATCAATTAGTAAATGATATGAAATCCCCAGGTCAATCTGACTGCTTCACAGTAACATGATTACCTGCTTAATACAATTAAAGTAAAACCACTAAATTACACAATACATATGTGTGGAATTTCAAGTATCTTTCAATTACTAGTGGGATTTAAAAAGAAATGTTCTACTGTTTAGAACTCATATGGATATTAGTCTAATCATATATTTATAATATTGTTTCATATTTCAAAGCAATTTTCACATTCAACCCAAAATTCTTGTAGGAAAAGTTATCCTCTCATTTTATGTTAACATTATATGTTCCCAATTTGCTCCTTTCAGTAATTTTGAAACATCTTTCATTTACACCTAAACCAGGCAGATATCAGAGGTAGTACTCAGACTTGAGTCACATTTACTTACAGTCAACTGCACATCAACTCATAGATAAATGTATATGCCTAGATTAAACCTATAGATTTCGAACATACATATGGATTTGGTAATTCACTAAAGAAGCTTTTACATGCAATATTTTCATTTTTACTTTCTCCAGATTGTACCAATGTTATTAAACTCAAGATCCTGAAATTATGGTACTAACTGAAAGCTAAACAATACTCTGTTTGAAAATTCATTGCTATATTAAATGAACAAATGACTTTCTTCATAAGTATTTTACTCTTAGGCAGTTGTGATTATAGGTAACTTTACTCCTTCTGACACTACAGACTGAATAAAGTACAAGTTTCTTACAATTGGATAGTTATCTACTGAAAAGGCAAGTAATTATCATTATTAAAAATGATCCAAAAGTATATATTTTAACAAGTAACAGTAAAAATAACAGAAAGACTAGACATATAATTGATTCAATAAATATCTACTTCCTATATACACGTCCAGATACTTTGCTCTCCCCATTTATATATTATTTCCTGAAAAGAAAAATATGCTGAAGATCATCATCTGTGTAAAGTTTATCTGTAAATTCCCTCTGCATAAAGTTAATCTATCAACACAGACCAATGAGAGTTGTTTGACCTTGGGATGAAGATATGATTATCTACACTTGAATGAAAATAGAACAATCCTCTCATGTAGATCTCTGGGAATCTTTTGACAATATCAAGTGATTTTAAGTTCTACTTTGGTTATGGGTTCTGAACTGTGGGCAATTTTGTTTCCACAGAACATCTGGCAATTCTGGAGACACGGTCATTTCTTGGGGGAGGGTGCTACTGGCATCTAGTGGGCAGAGACTAGGGATGCTACTAAACATCCTACAATGCACAGGCCAGTCATATACACCCAAGGAAGATTTATCCAGCTCAAAATGTTAATCATCAGAGTTTGAGAAATCCTGGTCAGAATATATTGAGGATCCAGGCACAACATCAATATTATTATCCTATTTTTTTTTCACAGATGCAGCTGGCAGCAATTCCAAGTAAGGAGTAAAAAATGGGACCTTGATAATTGACATTTTAACTTTCCCTCCTCCCTCAGCCCCACACTACTGTATAGTCATTACATCTGAATCCAAGGACCAGTGACAAGTTCTAGAAACAGAGGTGCTAATAACTTCTTAGTGTCTCTAGAAACATAAAAATCATAGCAATATTTAAAGTTATCTTTTGAAAAGTTTATACTGAGTTCATCAATCCCAGGTCAACTGAAAATTATACAAATTCCTATAACTGGTAACTTCAGGCTAAAAATAAAGCAATTGAGAAAACAAATATTGGTTATAAAATAACAACACCATTATAGAATGTTCTTATAATTGTTTAGATAGTTAAGTAACCACATAGATCAAAATCCTAAAAAGTCTAGATTACTATATGCAGAAGTATTTGTTATAAGAAATATTGTACAACATAAGTGGTCAAAGCTAAGTTTTACACACGTCTAATGTCTTCTCTTAGGGCTCCAAATACAGCTTCAGATTTGCCAGGATCACCCCTGAATACCAAATTTGTACTTGGAACACTGGGGACTAAAATTATGGTCCCCAGTCTAAGTCCCCAAAAGGACATTCAGCTCTAAAAATCTCTAGAATATTTTGGTAAATCTAGTTGAAGATATACAATCATAATGGCTAAAACCTGTATCAGACACAATTCTAAATACTTACATATATTTACATTTTGAATTCTCATAAGAACCCAATGTGTATTTTCTATTACACATGAGAAAACTGAAGCAAAACCAGTTTAAGTAACATGCTTATCATTACAGAGTTGTTAGTGTCAGATATGGAGTTCCAACCCAAGCAGTATGGCTCCATATTCTTAGTCTTTAACCATTATGCGATAAAAATAAATGGGATATTCAGATTTCAAGTGCTATAAAATACCCATATCTCCAGAGATTTTCAGGATCCTTGGCTTATCTACTAGATCAGTGACTTCCCAATGTTCATGTGGGATATAAATAGATTTCTACATCAATGCACACATATGTATAAGTTGGGCCTGGATTCAGAGCTGCAATTCTACTGAGTTAATGCCAGAAATTCCTGAGGTTGTTCTTAAGGTTGCTTGCCTTCCAATGGTCACAATTATTCCCACTATTCCCAATCTCATGGCAGAGAATGTCCAGTGCCACCATCTCTGCTCTCATCCCCATTTACTTTAGGCATCATTAAACAAGGTCATTGGTGCCAATTCAATGCCAACAGGAATCCCCAATTTGGGGTGTCGTGAAGAAGGAAACTTTGTTCAGTGCAAACGGCTCAACTGTGCTACAGTACAGCTGTGGAGTAGTTCAACTGTTGTGCTAAAACTCAGTTAGAAAACTGCATGGCTATGGAACACACTGCTGAGAGGTAGCTCTGGGACAAGGCCCCTCTCCAAAGCATACAGCTTCCCTCTACTCCAGTGAGACATCTTCAGTTTCTGGGAAGTGGGTGGTGCTAAGGACTAAGAATATGGAGCCATACTGCTTGGGTTGGAACTCCATATCTGACACTAACAACTCTGTAATGATAAGCATGTTACTTACACTGGTTTTGCTTCAGTTTTCTCATGTGTAATAGAATATACACATTGGGTTCTTATGAGAATTCAAAATGTAAATATATGTAAGTATATATTCAGTCCTTGGTGGAAAGGGAAAGTGTGCTCTCAGAGCCAGAACAGAACTGAGGTATATAGAAGTCCCTGCCCCTGGTCCCTGACAGGCCCATCCTCATACAAATGAGGACTCCAAATCCTCACTGATTTGTCAAAAAAACAAACAAACAAACAAAAAAAAAAAACACTGTCCTGATTGGTTAGAATGAGACACTGTGATTGGTTGGTAAAGAAGCTAATGAAGATATAATTGTACAGTTCTGGTTGGACAGGGAAAGTCTCTGTTGTGTTGCTTGAAATACAATTCTAAGAACTAACACCTTTGTAAGGGTTGTGGGGCTCGGGAAGGCAAGAACACAGTGCAGGCAGGCAGTTCAGTGCAAGAGTCAGGCAGCCCAGTGCAGGCTTCTCCCTGAAGAGCTACTTATGTGAGCGGCCCCTATTTAGAAAGGGCTTCTAGGCTCTGCACTTAAATTTGATCCCAGTTAGCCACAGGAGTCCTTTTTAGTAGGTATCTTTTTTCCCAGGGTCAACGGCTTCCACTCAACAGGAATTTACTTACCCCTGCTTACTGGAGATATTGAAATGACAAATATTGGTAATCACTTCAGTAAATTCTCAGTCTAGAGTAAGATTTGAACTCATGTAACCTGTTACATTTCAATGTGGCAAGTGCTATGCTAAAGGTAGAAATAGCGAGCTTTGCAGTAAAGAGAACAGAAACATCCAATTCCGCCTCTGGAGTTCAGAAGAACTTACCAGAGAAGATAACATTTTGCATCTTGAGTCATGAAAAAGAATTAGGAAAGGAAGTTTCAGGGGCAGAGAAGAGCTGTCTTCCAGACAGAAAGAATCACATGCACAAAGAAATGAAATGGACGTGGCCAGGATGTATTTGAGAAATGCATATTCTGTACAGCTAGAGAATAGATTTCTTGTGAGTGGGTGGTGAGAGATGAGAATGGCAACCTGAGCACTAAAGATCCCTTTACTTCCTTTGACAATAATTTTGGAATTTGTCCTATAGGCAAGAGGAAAGTTTTAAAAGAATTTTAAACCAAGGTAAAAATTGTGAACAAATGTGGTTGAACATCCTGGGGATAGGAAGGGGAGTCTTAGAAATTCACTATGTTATCCATTCCTTGCAAATGGTATATGCCAAGAAAAACTAAACCTTATTATAATAAGAAACTAAAAGTCCCGACGTCTTCAAAATTATGCAGGGGGGTGGGGAAGAACTATTCATCTCACTTTAATTGTTGCATGTCTTCAGCAACACTGATAATGAAAAGGCATTTAAAAATCATTTATGTGTACCCAGAACTTTGTTAGGTACTTTCCTGAGTGAAGCCCAAAAACTAAAGTCAACAATTCAGGAAACAAAACAGACCTAAATTTTAAAACCTTCTTGGGTCAACTCAGCAAAATAAAACAGGATCATCCTAACACCTGAAAGTTCATGTGAAACATTTTGGAAGTACTGCTGTTCTTCACAGACTTATTGAGATTTGCATTCTTAAGTGACCTACTCGAAGCAAAGTCTGATATCTGTGTAAGAGTGAGATTACTGAAAACCTCCAAAACGACATTTGAACATGGCTCACCAATCTTGTAATTAAATTTAGCTAGAATTACTAGTCATAATCACCCATTTGCATTAAATTTGGCTAGAATCACTAGAGTCATAATCATGAATATGCATTTGCATTAAAATATAACATTTTTAAATAAAAAGAATTAGCTAATTCAGAGATCTGTTGACTCCCCAAGTCATCATCACTTTCAACATACTGGACACACTAAGATAGAAACATGCAGTCTCTTAGAACAGTCAGGTGTTCTCAAATCCTTTAACATTGGGGAGTTCAGAATCAGAGGTGAAATGTAATGAATAGATAGTCCCTCTGGGTATATGCAGAGTTCCGTAAATTGTGTATATGACCTTGCAGAGAATAAGCTCTCCCAGTATGTGGTACACCTACTTGATTAGGGATAGAATTTCAAATTCAATGCTATTGATTTTGTGAGTAGAATTAAACTTAATGGCATACAAATGTAAATTTTTATGATTTCATTGTGGTCTTTCACAAGAAACATCACTTTCAGTTTAAAAAGAAAGGAGGAAAGAAAAACAGAAAAAGGAGCAACAATTCACATTAAAATTTAAGGTCAGTTCAATTCATGCCACTGCTGATGTTTCTTCATAAACTCTTTAAAGGAGGAAAAGATGCTCTAATAACACAAATCTTTGCGTGTACAAATTCTATGTGCCTCCATCAGACCTATTACTCTATGTGGGAAACCTTTTAACTATTTTCATTTTCTCAGTACCAAACTGAAATAAAGTTACAGACCGGTTAATAAGAATATCCAAGTTATACTAGCATGGACAGACATACCTTTTGCCTATGTCTTTACACTGAAGATATTTTGTGGTATTTGAGAGATGTCTTTTGTTCTGTTTTATTTCTGTTTTTGTTTTGTTTTGTTTTAGTGATGGCACACTAACATACTAGAGCAAGTACTCTGATCTGGCCACTTGCGTCAGAAGACTTGGTCACTTTTCCAGTGATATTTCACACACCGAAAGACCCTCACAGAGACTTTGGGAGACTGCGATGATCAGAAGGCAGAGTTGGTAAGTGATCTGAAGGCCACCACATCCTGAGCAGTGGATATTTCTAGTGAATATATCCAGAACAGTGGATATTTCTCTAGTGGGCAGCGAGTCAGTTTTCACTTGAATAAAAGGGTCTGTGGCTGAATAAATAAGTAAAAAAATCAAAACCACTGCTTCGGTGAAAAAATAAGACATTAACATTTTAAAACAAGATTAATAATGACAATACAAAAGTGTTTACCTAAAGAAAACCTTAAAACTGCAAAGTCTGATATCTGTGTAAGCTGAAAATATTTCCAAAATATGAATGATCCTATACAATTTTGCCTCTAGTAACTCATGATGCAGTCCTTATTAATTGGTTCAACATAAATGTGTAGATTTGAGAATCATAACCGGCATTCAGGCTTAAAACAAGCAAACAAAGAAAATACCCTGTAAAATTGATTACTTCTAACCAATGGATAAGGCTTGAAAAGCAAAGGGAAAGTCTACATGAGTGTTAAACATTAAAAAATCTAGTAAAAAGTTCTTGATGTTTGGGAAGCATTCCAGAGTAAGTTTCCCCAAATTAAAGTCATTTGCCACCAATCTTCATGATTTTGGCTATTTCAGCCAAGCACTTGTTCACTGTTATTTAATATGTTTCTTTAAATAGGTGCTTTTTAAAATTATTTCTACTTCAATACTTTTTTGGCCTTGTCTTAATATTTTTCATGAAAGTATACACTTAAAATGAAATTTAACACATTCATTTTTCTAATGTGCTTAGAAATAAATACATAACTAATAATATAAAAATAAAATGTTTGTTTGAGTACCACCTAAAATGAACTCATATATGATTGGTAGGAGCAACTGCCTAGCACACTGCTTCCGGATAAGGGATCTGGGGTCAGACTACAGAATTGGGATCCTGGCTCCATTCCACTGCATGCCTTGGTCTCAGTTTTCTCATCTGTAAAATAGGAATAGTTAAAGTACCTAATTTATGACATAGTTGAGTAGACTAGATTAGCTAACCCACATAAACACTTAGAAGATTTACTTCTAAGTAAAAGTCAGCTATGATTTGATGATGAGGATGAGTGATGATAATGATGATTAAGCAGAAAAATTGCAACTATACAAAAACCAAACTGGCAATTTTTATTTTAAAATATACTTTAAGATATAAATATGTGTAAGAAAATATACTTCAGATATGAAATTTCAAAATGGCTATTTTATATTGGTTTAATAAAACTTCACTTTGAAAGTATTCCAAAGTGACCATAGCAATTTCAAGTTTACCTAAAAATTTCAATCTAAAAAAATGTGCCTGTGATGAAATAATATTAAAAAATCCTAACATGATAATACATCCTTTGCTCATACCTTAAAATATATTCACCACTGTACATAAATAAAAGCTTTAAAATGTGACTATTCTGTATTAAAATGTTTCATATGGGGGAAATTTAGAATTTCTGGCATTTTAATACGGTGTTTATTCTTCATCAGCCATGCACTGAAATCTCAGGGTGAGGAAAGGGCCAGACCAATGCTGAAAGGTTTCAAATATCAAACTGTACTATTATGTCAGTGCCCTAAGATCAATTAGCACCTTTCAATGACAGAAAAGGTTACCATGAGACTCAGAGGTTCGCTCTCTAAAACTGTTTTAAACACCATGTAAATGTGGTTTTGATAACTTAAAATGGTTTCTATTTTTAAATTAATCTGTTTCATCTCTTTTCTGAAAGAGGGAAAAGAGTTGGGGAAATAAGAAAAGTGCTATTCATTTTCAGTACCTCTCTCCTTGTAAAAACATGGATGGGGACATGATAAGAACCACCAAACTTTCAAGAGCAAAATGGTGTATCAGGAACGCTTATTACATTAATGTGCAGGGCCACATGTAATGCTAGGTGACAGTAATGTTTACAAAGTCTTCAAACTCAAAAGCAATCGAACTTGCTTGTTCTGCTTTTGAATATGTGATTCTTCCACTTGAGTTCAAGCTCAATGACACCAAGTTTGGCTCCATGTACAATTTAATGAATATTCAGTGCCCTCCACATTAAAACACATCTAACTGCAAAATGCAGTATTACATATTACTGTAATTAAATACACATTGCATCTCACCCATTTCTAGAACAAATGCCTGAAAGAGCATGTCATTTCTTAGTTCACTGGGGAAAATTCACAAGAGAAGCAGGTACACTGCAACTTCATCCCATTCCTCCTTGGTGTTGATTTCATTCACCTAGTAACCATTGTAATTAAATCCCCAACTGTATTTCTGAATACAGTTAGTTTAAGATACTCTACAGGGAGACACATTATATGAGTTTAGAATTTGTAAAAATAATATCCATTTGTAAAAGAAACTGTCATGATTATATTCTCAGTGAAAAAAATAAGGCATTTGGTAGTTTGTTTAGCTATTCAATGAGAAGATTCGAAACGTCTTCTACTTTTGATAGCACGCTTTTCTGTTTGTTTCTTAAATGAGTGATCTGAAATATTTACAACCAGACAGTACCTAATTTTAGGTTTTAAGTGCTTTAACAGCTCCATGAAATATGATCAGCAGCTGCAATACAGAACTATGGTGAATAAACTCCTTATAAAGGAGGCCTGTTTCTACTGAATGTTCAGTGTTCCTGCATTTACCTCCGTGAGGGGGAAAAAATGATAATGAAAAAACATAATAACTACTTGCACTCTTGAATTACTTAGCACTTCACTAAGTCTTGAAAAGGATTATCTCCCCTCTGCTTGAATTCTGCATAAAAAGTTCTATTGGGTGACATGAGTTTAATTTTATTACTTGAGGGTTAGTGAACTTTCCAACCTCCTAACTTTTCATAACAATAGTTATGTGGGTTTGTTTGTTTTTAGCCATTCTAACTTTCTAAAACTTTTGAATGATTCAATTCCAATGCATAAATTTTTAAAAAATGAAATACCAAGCCACACAAATATATTTTTAGATATGGCATCAGCCATTTAGAGCTTGCAACAGAGATTGAAAACATGAAACTGGACACTCTACTTCTCGTAGCTATGTAAAATTTATTTACACCCCAAATCACAATATAAATAAAAAAAGGAAACTCTTAGATATGGAGAACTCGTTTTCCTTTTTATTTTAACTCAAAGAAGTTTTTTAAAAGAAAAAAATTATAGCAAAATGAAAAACTCATCTTGCAGTCTCCCCTCAAAAAAGAAACTTTTATGCACACAAATTTTTCAACTACCTTCTACAAATCCTCTAGAATTCAGTATCTGTATTTTTAATAAGAATAATAATTGTTCTTGAACCAATTTTTATACAAACCTTGCGTATTTTTAATTTTTAAAATTGAACATATTTTTAAAAATACATATTAACTATTAATATATACATAAAACTTTTCATTTTGTACAGGAGAAATTAAGTTTCTAATATGCAATAAAATACTAATAAAAATAATCAAGGTTTTTTTATTTTGTTTATAAAACTTCTAATTATGATGGCCTTAAAATGTTGAAGCATATTACTTTCAGGAATTTGATAAGGGAAAACAGGCTTTTTGAAAACCACATTAATTGTAGACCCTCACTTGTTATGAAAGACAAGGCTACAGCCCTTCATAATAATAAAAAGGGAACAGTTTCCAGATAATCTAATTACGTTATTTTGAAAGCTGTCACTGTCAAAGGTTTTTACTATCTTGTGCAGTCATTTCTAAAGGTTGGTTTAACTCTGAATGACTTACAACTTTTAATCAGGTGGAACAAACTATTTTTATGGTTTATAATAACAATAAAATTGGATGCAGTTATATCTGAGTTTGGTATTGTTGCCATAAAAATTAGACTCTGGCAGTCTAGCCCCACACAGAACAATTTGTCTCTTGTTACTACCGCTACCTATTTCTTGAGAGAGTTCTTTTTTAAAATACACAACTGCCTCTGAATGCAGTCCTAAAACGCACCATACCACGTATCAAGTATTTTGTTTTAGTATTCTTCCCCTCCACGCCCCTTCCTACTTTTTGGTTGTTGGACTTATTAGAAACTGTCCCGAAATATTTTAAAATAAAATAAAACAAAACAATGTTTCTGCTTAGGAAGCTCCACCCGGAAGGAAAAGGGTCCAATCCTGGTCCTGAGGCGGTTTTAAAAACCCAACAAAGACAACCCCACAAAGCAAAACACCGTCGTCAACTTGCAATACTGTCAGTCACCTACGCCTACAGGAAACTTCAGAAGCTGCTGACGGGGAGCCCTCGGCTGTTAAAGCGCTCCGGAGACTCCCCACCTCAATCCCGCAGGAGCCCGCCCTGAAACCGACAAGCGCCCGAGGGTGCAAGAAGTGGCTGCTGATGGGAAGAGGAACAAAATGCCATGTTCGAGAAGATACGTTTCGCTCCGCCAGTTACGTTGATCCCAGGGTGCCAAGCCAAAAGGGGAAAGGGAGAAAGAAAACTGTTAAGTATGAGCTCTTAATGTGAAACACAACCTGTTGGTTCTCCTAGGTATCAGATTTTGGAAGTGTCTGTAATGACAGCCAGGAAAGCAAATTAATGGCCAACAGCCCACTGGGTTTGAACACCAGACTCCTATTACCTCCTCGCAGATCAAGTACACAACACACACGCACACGGAGGTGCTCCACGTGGAACCGCTCCGAAACCCTAACACACGCCCCTTCCTCCTCCGCACCTGGGCAGAGAGGGCCTGCGGACCCGCACCTTCCCCCGCTGCCTCCGGTTAGGGTTCAGCAAGGACTGCGGCTCCGTAGTGCAGGGGAGAGGGGAGAAAAGACCGTCTCCAAACAGCACCCCCTCCCCCGCCACACACACACTCACCCAAAGCACAAGCCCCCCAGTCTTCGAGGGAAGGGGGCAGAGGGGTGGTGGTGAGGGCAGACGCCGCTACCCCAACTAGGGAAGAGACAAAAATTTCGCCGCCACTCTCTCTGCCCAGGGACTGGGTCGGAAAATTCCCTAATAGCTCCAAGCTGTTACGAATAACGTGTACAAAGAAAGAAACATCCTTAAAGCGCTACTAAACGAAAGTTCTGGCTGCTGCGTGGCACCAAAGAAAACCATCACGCACATGGTCCGCTTCCAAATCCCGCTCAACGATGCCGAAACGGGGAGCCGGTTCCAGTCCCACCGTCACCCCCAACCACCAGGCTCGGAAACGAGAGGAAAACCTGCTCCCCCAGCCAGGTCCCTTCGCTTGGAGAAGTTATAACCCCTCCACGGCATCCGCGTCCCGAGGCAATGAACGCGACTCCTCTGACGGGCGCCTCTCATTTCACGGACCCTGGCGAACTGCGGGAGCTGTGGCGGCCGCGCCGCACAAACACGGTTCGGGAGGGATGGCCGCGGTTTCCCAGCCCGGTTCGCGCCTGGCCATTAGAGCGCAAGCACGGCGCGTACACCGGCGCCCAGCATCGTGAAAACCCCCGGCGCCCGGGGCCTGCCCGGGACCTGGGTCAGCATCCTCGCGCCACGCTCATCTAGGGGGTCAGGGCGAAGTCATAAAAGTCTCAGCCAGGATGGAGGGGAGACCCAGAGCGCGTCTCTGCGAGGCAGGGCGGGGTGCAGGTAGGGAGCTGCGCGCTGGGCTCTGCACGGGCTCCAACGCGCCCGCCAGCGGCAGGAAGGCTCAGCCTGGCCTTGCGGGGCGCGGGGCTGACTCCAGCACGAAAGGAACTCCGAAGCCCGAGCGGCCAGGGCCCTCCGGGGTGCGGCACTCAGCCTCGGAGCGCCCGCAGGGACCCTGATGCCTGCGGGGACCCTGGCGCCCGCGCGGTCCCGCTCCGCGCCCTCTGTCCCCAGCGCCCCGCGCACTTTCCCCGGTAGAGTTTACGGCCCCTTCAACCTGAAGCCCAGCGGGCGAGCCCCAGGACGGGGGTCGAAAGAAGGGGCACTCACCTCCTGCCGCCCTGATCGCCTCGGGATCCTGAAGTTCAAGTGTCTGTCCCAGCGGCGGATCCGTGGGTCCGTATTTAGGTATTTATTGTCGTTCTTTCCAATGTCGAAGTTTCCCCTTCGCGCTGTGCCTCTGCTGAAAACAGGACATCCCCTTCGGTCACCCCCCTCCAACAAATAGCGTACACAAGTGGGGGAGAGACGGGGCGGGGGACCAGCCGGCTCTGAGGGGGAGGGGGGAAGGAGAGGAGCCAAAACTCTGGACTGACGACGAGGAGGGGAAAAGTAGAAGAAAAGAAAGAGACCAGGCGCGCCCAGCCACCGCAGCCGTCGCTCCCCAGCGTTTCCCAAAGCTCTGTCCCCCTCTGAAAGGGGAGCGACAACTTCACGTGGACAGACTCGAAGTTTTGCGCGGAAGCCGAGCGCGGCGGAGCGTGCGCCGTGCTGCGGGCGGCCTCGCACTTGCGCGCGGGGTGGGGGGCGGGGGACTCCGCCGCCCGTGCCCGTGGCCACTGGAGGCTGCAGGAGGCCCGGAGGCAGGCTGCGCGGGCCAGCGGTGCGAGGAGAACTGCCTCTTTTTTATTCGATCTCGGGTGACGATTGCCTGTTGTCATCGTTTGCGGTCCTGCGTGGGAACCGCTCGGGACCCTGGGCGTCCCCGGTGGCGCTGCAGTAATCCCCACGCTCTCAGCGCCGTCCCTACCCCGCCCCCAACTGTCCAGGCACCGGCCTCTGCGACCTCCAGGTGGAGGGGAGGGACCCGCGACCGCACTCCCCTGCCCGGACCAGGGAACTGCTGTCTGTCCCCACCTGCTTCTGCGGGCCGTCCCCGAATCGCCTCTAATTCTGCCAATGCCCTGTCCCTGGTGTAGGCCACTGCGGACGTCCTGATGGACTCCTTTCCACTTACCCAAGGGTGGAGACAGAGGGGCTTCGCCTACCTGCAACAACGTGAAATAAAAATGAACCCACGCCTGACTGGGGAGCTTTCACTGAAGGGGAGAAATACCCTTTTTCGTGAAGATGTGTGCTAGGAACCAGTGAGCAGTCTGGGGATAGGCTGTGCTGGGAAGGGCCTGGGCCCTTTCCAGCGCTGGGCGCAGGTATAGGCATCCCTCCCAGACGCCCAAAGGTCAGGCAGCGACGACTGACTTCCAAGGCAGCGTCAGAGCTGCCCCAGGCACATTGCTGAAGTGACATTTCATGCCTAAGCCTTCTCTGCGCATGTATTATGCACCCACATAGGATTGCACACGTGTTTATCGCAGCCAGGGCCTGCAGCCAAGTGGACAATAAACAATACATACCTTTTGCGTCCATGTAATCACCTCCTCCTAAAACCTATTGTCTATTTCTGGAGCATCTTCTTTGTCACATCAATTATGTGCTTTTGTGTATTGAGAACTTACTGAGTGGCCATCAGTCTTTATACTGGCCACTTGTACTGTGAGTTCATTTAATTTCACAACTCTACAATGATTATTTAAACCGGTGTAAGAGCTAAGTAAACTGAGGCCCAAAGAAACCTAAATAACTTTCCCAAGGACAAACCCAGTGGTCTCTAACCACACAGCCTATAATTCAACAAGCAGCCTCCCCCACCACACACACACACACACACACACACACACACACACACACACACACTGCCTTAGATGTGGCTTGAAAAATCACAAGTTAATTGGTATGCATTACTCCCATTCAAAAAATATTTAGTTGTAATACATTGTCAACTAAGTTATATTCTGTAAAAAGTTCAGGAAAAGATTTCCCCTCCACTTCAGCTTGGTTTTATGCAACTAATACGGATACTGTCAAACTCAAAAGCAAAAACAATATTTGTACTTGTAGTTACAATTTATTTTTTAATTAGTAGGGCGTTATCTAAAATTATTAACAGGCGATGTCAAAGGTAAGGTTGTAAATTTAAACTGATAAAGGTATTTATTGCTTATCTCACC
The DNA here is from genome assembly GCF_963259705.1 of Myotis daubentonii. Taxonomy (NCBI): domain Eukaryota; kingdom Metazoa; phylum Chordata; class Mammalia; order Chiroptera; family Vespertilionidae; genus Myotis; species Myotis daubentonii. Next base: position 22,478,958 of record NC_081845.1, on the reverse strand, counting down.
ACTCACTGGGGGTCCTTCCCTGCAGATTAATTGGGGAGCGAGGAGGTGGGGTTAGTCACTTGCCAAGTATAATGTTCCCTTTCCTGGTTCTCAAGGAAGAAAGGGCCTGGTGGTAGATTTGGTGCAAAGAGGATTTGGAGCATGGTCTAGACTAGAGAACATTCTGGCCTAAACAAGATTCCAGTTAATATACACTTAACACAGCAATATCGATGGGCAGATTTAAATAACTTTGCAGATTATTTCCCCCCCATTTTACAGGAGAGAAAACTAAGGCTTCATAATGTTTTGCAACTTTCTAATAAATGACAGACCTAAGATCCAAACCAATCTGTGTATAACCCCAAAGACCACCCTTAGCCACTGTGCTGTAATAGTAGTCAGAAAATTGGTAATTATTTTCAGAACAGCATATATGCTACAGTCAAAATATTCCATTTAAATGTTTTGTGACTCATTCAGTGTCTAGAAATTCTCTGCAGCTATAGCAAATATCCTGTGAAAATTAAGTACAATGCTGAATTTAATATTCTCATAAGGCCACAAAATTTTGAATTTCATTTTGTTATAGAATGTTAAATGTTAATTTGGCCTCTAAATAAAGGTGCGGAGATGCATAATTTGGATAAAATAAAAATTCAAACTTTGGTACAGCATATTGTTCACATAAATACAGTTGTTTAGCATGTTTCTTTACTCCCTACTACAATCAAATTCTCAGCAATATTGACTTTATTTTCAAGTTACTTGGCTCCCACATAATTTTTGTCTATATCTACATAAGAATATGTTTACAGAAGTTATCCAAAAGAAACCACAGAATTATAGCACAATATTAGTCATTCAACTTCTTATTACTACCTTTTAATATATCTAGTCTATATATATATATATATAAAAGGGATACCACTAGGAGTGATATAAAATGTCACATTTTCAGTCCACATTGAAATAAGTTGAATGTGGTAAACAAAGAATTATAAGGTTATTGCTTATTTAAATAATGGATTATTTACAATATTTATATTGAATGCCAGTTTCATAATTATTGTCATATCACCTGTAATGTTATTGACTTGAAATAATATTTTTCTTTAAATAAGCTATTAAATATATTTGTCTGATAAAGGAAACTTTTTATCATCACCATAAATGGAAAACCAATGTAACTAGCCATGAGTACATGATGACCTTGCAAATGAATCTATATTATGGAAATAAATATCATTTATCCTGTACCACTTAAAATGATCTTATACACCAGTTTGAGAAACACTAGTTTAAAGAATTACATCTCTTATGTCCCTTACACTCTCCAATCATATTTTTAAGCTTTCCCTTTCCATTACTGTAGAGAAATGTTGAGTCTAAGATACTTTTAGGTACTACTTTTTAAATTCTATTATTCAATTATTGATTTTCCTGCCTAAAATTTCCCTGCATGTGACATTGAAGTGTCCTTTTTAAATTAATTATATTTTATGGTTTTGCTTACTATCTTACCTATAGCAAAATTCAAATAATTCATAAGCACATAATTAAAAACCAAATTACTCTCCTGAGAGACTCTATCAACTACCCATCACCTTTCCTCTCCCTCTACTTTCCCCTCAACACACACTTTATCCTAGGCCTTAACGACTGAAAAAGAAACGATCCAACTGTTAACATCATGAAGTGGCAGCATCTATTGGCCCAGACTGGTACTGCAACGAAGTTCTACAAGGCAATGAAGAGGAGAGGCAAAAAGAGATCAATGGGAGAAGACATGTAGGGAAATTCCAAAGTCTGAAATCTGCAAGTGATTTAGAAACATTAGCAGGTCCTACATGACATGAATCAGTCCACCGGAATATCTGTAAATGTCCAACTTCATCTGAGAAAAGACATTTGTTCTGGGAAGAGAGAAAATATAATTTTATAGTGAAAATCAGTAGAAATATAAGATTCCATCATTAGCAATTCCCTTAACCAACCCCTCAAGGGCAAATATTCCTGCAGTTATCATCTACTTTTTTTTTTTCAAGTGTGCTTGGCACCATTTTGGCATTGAGCTTTATAGAAGTCAAATTAAACAAAGCCCTCTAAGGAGCTCATAAGCCAAAACGTAATTTTTATATTAATTTCATTTTAAAGTAACCTTAATGGAAAATGATTCCATCACTTTAATAAGAAAAAAACTTTAGGCTTAAGAAAAGGGAATAAAACACTACATTCACCAAAAAAAAGAAAATAGAGAACTGAATGCTTGTAGAAATTATCCAAAAATAGATCTCTTGAGTTGCTCCCAGGTGCTGTACCTTTGACCTCCAGCTGAAAGTATACACAATTCTTAAAAAATAAAATCAATCAATCGTTTCTTAGTAAATTCTAAGCCAAACCCTTGAGCTTCGGGATAATGGACGTTTAGAGGTCAGCATTAACATGAACTAGATTTAAGACTGTTTTACTGGCCTACTCTACCAATGACAGGACAATGAGGGTACATGATTGCCCAGGAATCTAAAATGCTGGGCTTCTGGCTTTCTAAAACCTATAAACACACTTTCTGAGTAATTTTGTGCAAACAGATCAAGCTTTAAAATGTTTCTACTGAAAGTGAAGGAATCAGACCACCTGCAGGAGACCTGCTGGGTCATTCTCTTCTGCTGGGCTCTGCTCCACTTCCTCATTCTTGGCAGAGTCTCTACAGAAAAGGAAATGCACACTCTCTGGGAGATAACTTCATTGTATTTACTTTCAAATTCTCTCTCTTCAATCGCCCCCCCCCCCCCCAAGTTAAATCCTTTTCCTACCATATTATGCAATTCTACTCTAGCTTTCATGTTTACACCCAACATTCAGATGTTTATAAACAGATATCATGCCCACTTTTAGTCATCTGTTAGCCACGTTAAACAAATGTAAGGCCTTTTAATCTTGTTTCAGATCAGTCTCTCCAAGCCCTTAATCATTCTTATTGCTTGTCTCGGAACTATTTCCAGTTTCCTAGATGTTCATTTTTGTTTAGAGGTATCCCACATTGAGTGCATTGTTCCAGGTGTGGTCTCATTAGCATGCTAGAATGAGTCCCTTTTTTCCTTCTGTGGCATTAGGTTTTGGCTTCACTGCAAATTCCCACTAGCTCACATTACTTTCATATTTTAACAAACGCACATGTAATTTTTTTCTCTATTTTCAGTTCATGTAGTGTTTCTTCTGGCATACTACAACAATCCTGATTTCTCAAGTACTTCAAATGCACAGTTTCAAATGATAATTGTAGTCAAAATATGCACAATGTCACTTTGTTGTTCTTTTGATTTCTTTAGCTTACCAAAGAAATCATTTCAACATAGGAAATATCCAATTAATCTCTTTTTTATACAACTCTTTATTGTATATCCTTGTGATGTTTATCTGCTTATGAAAAATGTCTGCTGATTATAATTCAAAAGTCCCCAAATACACAATTCCATGATTAGTAGAAGGAGGAATTTTACTTTATGGATAGAAAGTAAATTGATCTGACAACTTTAAAGCAGTGTATATGACATGATTTACTCCAGTATCCATTTATTTTTATAAAATTGTGAAGTTATGAAGATTGCTAAATTTCAACAATCCATTTGGATTGAATATTTTTGAGAGAATATATTATAATATGTAAAACTGTAACAAAAGCTTTGTTTTGGCAATTTCTTCCATTGTATTTTAGAGCACATTTAGAAACAATTTCTTTATACAATGTTTTTCAATTATAAAGTACTAAAGGCTGGGTGCACAGATTCGTGCACATTGAAAGAAAATTAATTAGAAGGTGGCCAGCAGGGTGGGGCTGGGTGAGATGGGCTGGACACACCCTGAAGCCAACCTCCTGCAGTCCCTCCCTGGCCTGCCCATCCCAGCCGGGTGCACCTGGGGTGGTGCCAGGGCTCTAAGGGCGTCTGCGGAGTGACCCGGGGGTCCTTCCCTCCGGCAGGTGGGGTCCTTCAGCCTGGCCTGTGGGGATTGGGCTAAAACCAGCAGTCCAACATCCCCCTGAGGGGTCCCAGAATGTGAGAGGGCACGCTGCAAAGTTGCTGTCGCTCAGCAGCTCCTGCGTTGAGCGTCTGCCCCTTGGTGGTCAGTTTGCATCATAGCTACTGTCCAGTTGTCCAGTTGTAATGGTTGCTTAAGCTTTTGTGTATATAGATGTATTCTCAGCACCCCCTTTAGAATGCATTACAATGGCTTTCCTGTTCAGCTGATTTAATTATTCTACTACTAACCCCCTCGAATAGTGATCAGTGTTCAATGCATCTGTTCCCAGACTCTACTAAATCCTAGAAATCTAACTTCTGCTCTCATTCTTTTGCTGAGACTGCTCTCGTTACGATCATCAATGGTCTCCTAATGATCATTTCTTAGTCTTCTTCATTCTTGACTTCCAGGAAGCATTTGGTGTTACTGACAGCAGCCTTCTGCTAACACCGCTTTGGATTTCCATGATTCGGTCTTTGGGACTTCTCTAGTTCCTACAGAGCTTCCTCTTTTCTCTTAATTACCCTCAAACAGAGAATTAGACATAGGCTCTCTTCTCTTTCTTCACTATATGCTCTCCTTTTACAGTTTAATTCATTTCCATAATCTCTTCTGTTACCTCTAAATGGGTAATTTAAGGACATAAATCTCCTAGTTGGGCAACCTCAATGGCTAGTCCTGTTGGCATCTAAAAATACTCAAAGCTGACTGCATCATCCATTCTCTCAGCCTTCCCACCAGCTCCTCTTCCTGACTTAGATAAGTCAACAGGACAAGTTTGTCTTGAATTGGCAGTATCACCTCATCTGTCTTTCCTTTTTTTTTTTTTTTTTTAATCATTGCTGCCTCCCAGGACCCAGTTCCACATCTTAACTGGCATCCCCTCCCCTAGGCTCTTTTCTGCCAGTCCATTAGAGAGATATGAGGTTTTTTTTCTCTAAAGTACCATTCTTCTCTCAGTTAAAAATCTCTGATAGGTTCCAAATGTCTATTTAATCAAGTGTAAATTCCTTAACCCAGCAGTGATAACTGCCCAGAGCAGATGTGACAAAACAGAACCTGGCATCTTCCTTTCCCTCCCACGCACAGTACTTTGTATCCAACACTTAATAAACATTTATAAAAGGTGGAGGAGCTCAAATGAAGGATGAACAAATACTCCAGTAGTCTGATGGGGACCCTCCTCGTGTGCTTTTAATTTGCTTAAAGTTGGGCATGCCAACTCACAGAGGATCGCTTTTGGGCGATTTGATTTACCTTCTAAGTCCAAAACAGCTTCCATCCTTAGAATTCTACCGGATTGGGATCTATGCTGAACTATTCCAGCTTCGCGACAATTTCCAAAGTGGTCTATGAGTTTAAAAACACACACAAACAAACAGAGAATGAGGCATGTGGCTCAGGAGGGAAGGCTGAGGGCAACCCATTGAGACAGGAAACTACATCCACAAGAGAGAAAGGGCTGGGTTAGAAAAATGCATGAGGGGAAGGACTGGGATGGCTGCCTCTTAGTCTTCTCTCTATTGGCACTGCCCCGCGTAGTGCTGGGAGATAATAAGCACTGTTACTGCACTGAGCTAAATGAACTGATCTGGTTGCTCCCCTACTCACTTAATTTTAACTTAAGGAGAAACCAAGATGGCGACATAGGTTAACGCCGGAGATTGCTGCCCTCGAACAACCACTTCAGAGATATAACTAAAGGACAGACCAGACATCATCCAGAACCACAGGAAGGCTGGCTGAGTGGAAATTCTACAACTAGGAGGAAAGAGAATATCATACCCAGACTCAGAGGAGGCGCAGTGCTGAAGTGAAATACTCAGGTGCGGAGTGCGCGAGAGGAGCAGGCTGGCAGCGAGGGCGCGGTTGTTGTTGTTTTCAATCGGGAGGGAGTTTCAGACTCTGAGCTCCAGATCCGGGCGAGTCTCTGGGGACCAAGACTCAAACGGGAGAAGCAGGACTATCTGGCTTCGGTCAGAACTCGAAGGCAGCTTTCTCTCCGAGGTTTGCAGCCATTGCTGGGACTCTGAGAGGCAGAGCCCCTGGGGAAGGAACTGAGAGCAGCCATAACTGCTTGCTCCGCCTGCCCTGTAGATCCCCGGGGACCCGCCCCGCCCAAGCCCTGCGCAGAACCATTTGCCGGATAGCCTCAGGCAAAGGCTAGATTAGCACCGCCCTAGAGATCCAGCACAGAAGCCCTCCCACTGCAGACACAGCTGACTCTCATAGCCAGTTAGCCTGGAGGTCAAATCACCCCCGGTATTGCCGACATCAATCAAGGCTTAAAGGCAACAAGACTGTGCACAAAGACCACTAGGGGGTGTACCAAGAAAGCATAAAAAATGCGGAGACAAAGAAACAGGACAAAACTGTCAATGGAGGATATTGAGTTCAGAACCACACTTTTAAGGTCTCTTAAGAACTGTCTAGAAGCTGCCGATAAACTTAGTAAGGCCCTCGAAAAGACTGGTGAGACCGCTGATAAATGTAGTGAGATCCTCAAGAAATCTAATGAGACCCTCGATGTTGTGATAAAGAACCAACTAGAAATTAAGCATACACTGACTGAAATAAAGAATATTATACAGACACCCAACAGCAGACCAGAGGAGCGCAAGAATCAAGTCAAAGATTCAAAACACGAAGAAGCAAAAAACACCCAACCGGAAAAGCAAAATGAAAAAAGAATCCGAAAATACGAAGATAGTGTAAGGAGCCTCTGGGACAGCTTCAAGCGCACCAACATCAGAATTATAGGGGTGCCAGAAGATGAGAGAGAGCAAGATATTGAAAACCTATTTGAAGAAATAATGACAGAAAACTTCCCCCACCTGGTGAAAGAAATAGACCTACAGGTGCAGGAAGCGCAGAGAACCCCAAACAAAAGGAATCCAAAGAGGACCACACCAAGACACATCATAATTAAAATGCCAAGAGCAAAAGACAAAGAGAGAATCTTAAAAGCAGCAAGAGAAAGAAACCCAGTTACCTACAAGGGAATACCCATACGACTGTCAGCTGATTTCTCAACAGAAACTTTGCAGGCCAGAAGGGAATGGCAAGAAATATTCAAAGTGACGAATACCAAGAACCTACAACCAAGATTACTTTATCCAGCAAAGCTATCATTCAGAATGGAAGGTCAGATAAAGAGCTTCACAGATAAAGAAAAGCTAAAGGAGTTCATCACCACCAAACCAGCATTATATGAAACGCTGAAAGGTATCCTTTAAGAAGAGGAAGAAGAAAAAGGTAAAGATACAAATTATGAACAACAAATATGCATGTATCAATAAGTGAATCTAAGAATCAAGTGAATAAATAATCTGGTGATCATAATAGAATCAGGGACATAGAAAGGGAATGGACTGACTATTCTTGGGGGGGAAAGGGGTGTGGGAGATGCGGAAAGAGACTGGACAAAAATCGTGCACCTATGGATGAGGACAGTGAGTGGGGAGTGAGGGCGGAGGGTGGGGTGGGAGCTGGGAGGAGGGGAGTTATGGGGGGAAAAAAAGAGGAACAAATGTAATAATCTGAACAATAAAGATTTAATTAAAAAAAAAATTTTAACTTAAAGTGAGCCATAGACACCCTATCTGAAGCAGAGGGATGAGCCCACAAACCTTTAGTTCAAGATGAAATGAGTTAGTGCACCTGTGAGACACCTTAGGAAGGCCTTTGCTCCCCAGTTCTGCCTCATTTGAATATTTGAGTGGTTAAAACACACTGTAGCATTCTTTTCATTACCCTTCAAATCAAAGGCAGTCTTAATTATAAGAAATGACCCTTTGTCCTCAGGGAGCCAATAAAGAAGCTATTTTAATTTGAATGAAAAAAAAATAGAAACCTATAAACACTTCATTTTCCCCCAAATTGGCCCTGTTGCCAAAAACTGTTAACTGCCAGGACTGATGCCACCTAGGACATCAATCCAGAGCGACTCAAGGACCTGGTGGCATTGCCTAGTTTTCATCCTGGGTTTCACATCAAATTCCTAAAACCCTCTTCTCTCAATGTCAAATCCTTGCCTAGTCCTTTGCTTTGTAGACCTGTTCTTTGGTGAATGGCCCCACAGACAAACTCCTTACTGGAACGTTCTTCTCCCTTGGCCTCTGTGGGTCCATGCAGCCTCTGTCACCTCAACCTCCATAAAGGCTCCTGCATTATCGTTTCCTTGAATCCCTTCCAGCCACTGAAATGCAGACGTTCCTGGCATATGCTCTGCTCATTCAAACATGCTTATTCAGTATAAGGAGGTGCAGAGATGAACTAGGCACAGTCCCTTCCTCCAGAAAATTTCAGTCTAGAGTAGAAAATAGGGCATTTAAAAATAGTTATCACATGAGAGAGAAAGTGTCAAGCTCCTTAAAAGAAACATTGACAAACAGGCTATTTTAAATCAGAGCAGAGAGAGTTTGCTCCCAGCTAAGAGAATGAAGGAGTTAGCATTTGGACCTGGCCTTGGAGCATTATACCTAGGAATAGGTATAATTGAAGACAACCAAAACAGGAGCCGTGGTCTCTTCCTTTCAGCCTCCTTCCTTATATATACTCCTCTCTCTGTATTCCCTTACCTATGGATGGCATCGATGCCCTCCCAGGAGGTGGAAATGAGTCCTTCCATTCCTTAGTCCTGTTCATCCAATAAATTGTGGAGTCCTATAGTTCCCACTTTGCTATAAGCTTTGCTTTCTCCCTCCTTTGTATTTTTGGGGTAGTGGTAGTGGTGGTAGTGGTGGTGGTGGTGGTGGTGGTGTGTGTGTTTGTGATAGTTTAATCTGGGTCTCATTTACTCTCACACAGACTATGTAAGTGGCTGCATAATTGGTTTTCCTATTTCTAATGCCTTTCTCCACTTCTCCCATTAGATTATTCACTTTATAACACAGCTCTGTTCATGTCACTTCTTTATTTGGGGGGCAGAGCAGTTGCAAAGAACCTTGCAGAGCCTCCTATCTATGGTTCCATCCTATCTCCTTCACTGGCAGCCACCCAAATGATCTTTGGTTTTTCTTACAAATGTCCTCTACAGTTGTATGTGTCTTAGGTGTGGATAAAAAATCTACTGAGTATGATGATCACTGATAGCACATTGTGGTACTGCATTTTATTCATCTTTTAATCCTCTATAGTGCTTAATGTAGAATCTTTCATGTGGTAGGCTCTCTATACAAATGTGTTGAATAAACCAATAACTCTATATACATACTATTTGAGCCTCCTTGTATTGCCTTGCCTCATTGAAATATACCTTTGTATTAATTGATGTAACTATAATTTTTTTTAAAAGACATGGCAAATCCTAATAGTGATAATAAATCAGTAGAAAGAGTTATTGCATCTACTTCATAGGCTGTTGTTGAGAATTAATTCATGGTATAACAAAGAAGTTTAATGTCATCAGAATAGGTTGCTTATATCTTGATGGCACTGACAATTGTGTAACTAATAAAGTTTCTTTTTTTTTTTGACTTGCTGCTCAAAAGTTTAGAACCACATTATAGACTCATCCACAGCAAAGCTGCTGTGGTTTGTCTTCTTGTATTAGCCTTAACCCTATACCACTTAAGGTTCCATCCTAGCTTGCTTCTTTCTCATATGCTTTTAATTTGTTTTCTAATCGTATTTTATCCATATAAGCCATCTATAAATAAATAGCTTTTAAAAGTGTTCACACTGTTTTGAATGATTATGTAACAAAAAATAGGGCAAAGGTCATCTAAGTATATCCAGGGCTAGAAATTTAGGAATCTTGCATTTTAAAAAATATATCATTTGTTTTTATGAAGTGATTCCTTCCACAGTTTCTCTAACTTGTTTATTCCACCCTTGTCAGCAATTCACGAATAACTTTCCGATAATTTCTTTTTTGCCTGTTTTAATAACAAGATAATAATTGTCATAAAATAACTGATTTTATAAATCTACTAGAGGCCCCCACTCAGGGGGGTCCCTCAGCCCAGCCTGAACCCTCTCACAGTCCAGGACCCCTTGAGGGATGTCCACCTGCCCACTTAGGCTGCTCCCCAGGGGATCAGGCCTAAGCAGGCAGTTGCACATCCTTAGCGCTTTGAGGAGGCAGGAGAGGCTCCCGCCACCACCACTTCACTTGCAGCCATCAGCCTGCTTGTGGCTGAGCAGAGCTCCCCCTGTGGGAGCACACTGACCACCAGGGGGCAGCTCCTGCATTGAGCATCTGCACCCTGGTGGTTAGTGCACTTCATAGCGACTGGTAGTTCCACCATTAGGGTCAATTTGCATATTACCCTTTAATTATATAGGAAAAAATGGTTGGGTTCTAATTCGGCATGAAACTCTCATTCTGTAGCTACAAAACTCTAGTTGCAGAGAATTTTAGTGATTTGTTTATTAGTTGTTGGAGAAATGGAAGTAGAATACAGTTCTCTCAACTCTTCCCACGCTGGTTGAAGTTACTGAGCATATATTGTTACTGTGGATGACAAATTTTTAACAGTTACTCTCTTAAATATAATATTTTTATAAAAATATGCAACTAATTGAGCAGTAAAATAATTGGCAAAACTCACTCTTATTTTATGTTCCCCCTTTTTTTCTGTTTTTCAGGTTTATTCTTTGCAGCACCTTGTATTTTCTGGTTAAAATCGGAAACTCATAAAACAATTCTTTAGTGTAGGTTTCCTGTTGTTTATAATTCAGAATATTATTACAAAGATGGAATGAATTAAATCCATTTACCATGGTTATCAAATTTCAGGAATCAGGAGAATGTTACCTACCCCCTTTACTAATATTACATCTAGAAGTTGGATATCAATTCAGCGGCAAGTTATAACTGACAAATAAGAATAAGCCAGAAGTATTATGTGTGTGTAGGCATTATTTAATTTAAAATGTATGTGAACTATTTCTAGAGTACAGCCACAATTGTATTTAGGTTTATTTTAGAATCAAAACATAATTTAAATATATTTGTGTTGATAAGGTAAGTGCTTTATCAATATTAATATTAGGTTACTTTTCTTTAAATAATGCTAGTACATTTTGAGCACATCACTGTAATACTTAAAAAGACTGTCAAACTAAAAACAATGGGTGATACACACGCAACACACAAGGACTGGCTGCTCAGGCTGAGGACACAATTATGCATTGGTTTAAGTAACCATTAACAACTGTGAGTATTTCATTTGCACCTGTACTATCATAGCATTTTAAAATATTTTTATTGGGTATTTTATCATAAAACTTCATAACCTATGACATAACTTTTAAAACAATCACTTTCATGCCATCATTTAAATTCTTGCTGAGAAAAATTTCAAGCTTTAAGTTAATTTGGGGAGTCTACATATTTTATGTTTGTGGCAATCCTCAGATGAATAAGTCAAATTAAAAGTAGTTTTCTATTTCCAAAGAGCAAACATCACAGCTCATCAAGGCTTACGCTCATTTCACAAACTAAACCCACAATGGCATTGTTTATGCATTTACTTCAATATGCAAACAATACCTCTGGGGGGTTGTATTTCAAAACAACAACAAAACAACCTTGCTTTAGTTCCTTTGTATTTTATTGTACCTTTGAAGTGTGTGCTTATATGAAACAGCTTTGTATGGGCCTCACTGGTCTGTATATCATGAGTAACTATCTACATTGACTCCAAGTTTAACTTTATTGCTTATTTTAGAGTCTAGAAATTACACCTGGGTGTCATTCTTGATCAAACATAAGAGGCAATGTTTTGTTTCTTCATTTCTTTCAATCTGAATTTCACTTAGATCCCTGAAATCATTGAACAGAAACTCTGTTATTTTCATGAATGGAATATAGTCACCAAAACTACAATCCAGGTGCAGATGAACCATAATTCTGGGCAAAGGTAGAACAACTATTTCTCTTATGTTTCTAATATATTTCTAAACAATAGCAAGAATGAAACAAAATACATTATGATAATCTCACCAGTGATTAGGCCAATTTCTTCAGAAAATAATCTATACTAATAAAAGGGTAATAGCTAATTAGACCGGGTTGACCAGCCATCTTCTGGATGTCTGACTTCCTTCCAGATAAAGCCATGGTGGTGGGGGCCAAGGCAGAGGCAGTTAGGGGCGATCAGGCTGGCAGGGGAGGGCCATTGGGGATGAGATCAGGCTTGCAGGGGAGGGCAGTTGGGGGCAACTAGGCCGGCAGGGGAGGGCAGTTGGGGGCAAGATCAGGCCAGCAGTGGAAGGAAATTAGGGACGATTAGGCAGGCAAAGGCAGTTAGGGGTGATCAGGCTGGCAAGGAAGAGCAGTTAGGGGTGAGTTCAGGCCGGCAAGGGAGGGCAGTTAGGGGTGATCAGGCAGGCAGGCAGAGAGGTTAGGGGTGATCAGGCAGGCAGGTAGGCAGAGGGGTTAGGGGCAATCAGGCAGGCAGGCAGAGGCAGTTAAGGTTGATCAGGTAGGCAGGCAGGTGAGCAGTTAGGAGCCAGGGGTCCCAGATTGTGAGAGGGTGCAGTCTGGGCTGAGGGACGCCCCCCACCCCACTCCCATGCATGAATTTTATGCACCAGGCCACTAATCTAATTATAATAATCATCTCTTTAGGATTTTAATTTATTTATAATTTAGAAGTTATCAACCCGAAGTATTGTTTGTGCGACTTTTGCTAAGTCAATTGCCTTGCAATCCTTATCCTGAAATTACCTACAGAAAGCTGTTCATACACACAGCCTTAAAACATCTTTCTGAATGTTTACTTGACATTTTACAAACTGAAATGGCTTAATATCACCTAAAAGACTAGATATTTAACTGAACATTTCTCCCTCTAGATCACCTTCATAAATATTATATGTCTAGTCTCTATTTAGTACCCATTTTGATATAACTTAAAAGTGCCATTTATTCTATTCTATTTTACTGCTGAAAGTCAGCCATTATCTATGCCAAAACAAAACCTATTATTTAAGATATAATCTTTTATCAGAAAAAAATTTAATTCCTAAAACAAGTAAAAATAGTTTGTATTTCAACATTTATTAATCTTACCAGTAATTTTGTATGTTAATTACATGTTATTTTGCTTATATAATTGAGATTCATTAGTTTATTACAGATTAGACCATCCTCTCTGGAAACTTGAAAAATTGAGTATCTTATTGAAAATCAACCAGATATATCCAGTGTTTTAATTGTTTTAAATTGATAGATCATGAATTGTTCTCAATAATTAGACAATTTCATTATTAAGTTTCTTTAAATGTCTCTAATCAATTATATGTGGTCCTGGTAATTTGTGGTGATGGGTGAACATCAAGGGAAGAAGGAGTTGGAGAAGAGGCTGCCTAACTGGTAAGAAGTAGAAGGGGAAAGAGGCAGGGTTAGTTACATGTTGATCCTAGTTGCAGTCATAGCTAAGGATGTCCATTTCCCCCTCTCAGCAAGAATTCCTTTGATATCATTCATAACCCATGGTCTTTTAGCACCATCTCAGAACCTGGCACATAGTAGATTTAATATTAATGATACTTCCCTAAAACTACCTTTCCTGAGATATGGGGCAGTCCTAATGCCTGCATGAATTTTGAGACTTCTACATCACAGAACAAGAAAATTGTTCTGTTTCTTTACCCTTTAAGTTCAGCTCAGTCTTTGCTTGAACAATACCCTCATAAGGTCAATGAAAATGTCTGTGAAATAATAAAATAAATTCATTTTTAATATTAAAAAAATGAAAGAAATTATCTCTGTTATATCTGTCTGGATGGTAATGTATTTTGGGGTCTTCTCTCTCTCTCTCTCTCTCTCTCTCTCTCTCTCTCTCTCTCTCTCTTTGCTTTTCTTACTTGAAGGCAAGTTTTAAATTTAAATAAAATTCCTTAATTGATGTCACATACAAAATGAGAGAAAGGCCAGAATGATTATAGGACACACGCAAAATAGTCAAAGCCTTGATGATATTTTTGTTTTTTCATGAAAATATACCATTTTGAAAGTGCTGATTTGGCACAAAGAATGCCCTTTTGGCTCTGAAAATTATTTTCCCTGTAATGTTAAATGAGTGTCAAGAAATTAATCCTCCCAGCACACTTATAGAAACAATAATAGTATGAGTTGGTTATGAGCTGCTTTGATAGGGTACTGCAAAGCCCTTTAGTCTTTAAAGAGTCCTGGCATTAGGTAACTTTAATTGTTGGTTTCAGATGTCAATCTCCACCAGGAACACAGCTGGAGACTGATAGGTGTCACTTGGGAAAAAGCATTTTGGATTACTTTGAAGTCAATTGGACTGAACATGAAAATTTTATAGTTAGTGGCAGATTTCTTTTTAAGATATATTTAAGTGAAGTATCCCTTAAACCCATTACATTAAAAACTATCCAGAATAAGAAACCTCAAAGGAAAATTTGCCTCAGTGGCAAAGTGTTAATCAGATAAACCAAGAAAACATTTTTCCCAAACCCATAATTTCCATGCTTCGGGTTGTTCTTGTTTACATGCAGCCCATTTTAACTCTTTCCATTTCATTTCTGAGCCTCTTCCATTTTGAAATAGTTGTTCGACAAAGTCATAGAAATGGTAGCACACGAGGTCAAGGGAAAATGACGTGATGGTTAGCTCCAGTGGGGTGCACTGTAAGAATTCCATCTGTGCCTGGCTGACACTGATCCCTTATGTTTCACTGGGAAATGTGAGCCTCCCTAGAGGATGCAAGACCAATGTCTCCCTGGTCCTCCGAGTTGTATCATTCATACAGAGAAGGGCTTAGAGTGACTGTTTACTCTCCTTAATGGGTACAAGAGGACTACAAGCATATTTTCTTCTAAGGATTAGAATGCTTCAGTTCCATTTCCTACTGGAAGGTTTGCATTAATCAGTTTTTAATTGATTCACAAATTATAGCAGAATTCTTAACACCCTTGAGTCACAGTGAAAAGTAACATAATATTAAAATCTGTGTATTCCAAAGTAGTGAGCAAACAGAAATGAACAAGTGTTAAACTAAGTGCTTTGTACTTTCATTAGAGAATAAATTGCTGCTCTACAAAAAACAACAACAAACCAAATATAGAAAATAAAAGAAATGATGCATAGTATATAAATGGGTTGACTTTAATGTTTTATCCAAAGTTATTTCCACCATGCTCTCAGGTTTTCTAGCTCTTGTTTAATTCCAACTTCAGTACGAATAACCTAGTTTTAACACCAGACAAATTACTTTACGCTTTACTTCCTCAATTTTCTCACTCTTGGCATTCCTTAAAATACCTTAAGAGAGCTTCTTCTATTCTTTTCTTGAATCACTGGAGAAACTTTTGTTCTGGAAACTTCATGGGTTGTACTATTACTTGTAGACATAAAGAGCAGAGTGGCTCTAGGGGTGATGACTGTTATATCTGCCACTAGGAGCATTTAGATTTATCTCACTATCCAATTATTGAGCCAGCAGCAAACAAATGAACTTGCAATTCTTTTTAGAAACAGAGATACAGTGATTAAATATATAAATGAAAACTCTATAAGAGTAGAAACTATCATTAGCATTACACAGTCACAAAGTTGGAAGAGTGAACTGTATTTTAATGTGTATATCTACCATGCAATATGCAGTTTTTCCTAACAGTGATAAAACTTGATAGCTTCAGCATCATACTGCTTTAGGCCACTAGTTTCTTCCCTTTGACACACAGACCAGAGATCATAGTGGGAGAAGCACTATATTAGGGATCCAAAATATTGGGTACTGGGTCCATTTCTGCCACAATTTGTTGTCATTAGTCTCTCTGAGTTGTTTCCTAATCTGCAGTAAAAGAGGATCTAGCTCAGTGATGATCCTTAAAGCCTGCACCAGCATTAACATTGGTTCTGTCCCCACCCCTTTATTTGCCAGTCAATGAATAAGCATTTAATTGTTGCTTAATATGTTATCTAGGAGAGATGATTTCCCTATGGCTAAATAAATCTCTTTCCTAACTGAGGCCAGGTCTATAAATGGTAAGTAAATTAAACCAATAGCATGAGGATTGCTCTACTCAGATTTCTTCAGGTTTTCTGTGAAGAGTGACTGAGGGTCAGGGAGCAACTGTATGCATGGGTCTGGCTGCTAATTTAGCATCAGAGGAGCTGTGCTAATCCAGGATAATTGCTTTTCAGGTCCAGTTTACCCTGGGTGTGTGAATATGGCCATTATTCAGATTATGTCCTATAACAACTTTCAAGTGATGGAGGAGGAGAAGATATGAATAGACATAATTACATGTAGTAAAGAAAAAAATCATTGGGAAAATTCAATTAAAACCACAAATATACATACAGTAGATGTGTTTAATCAGGACTGGAATTGCCCACAGGGCTGTAGAGAGTCATTAATAGGTTGACTGATTTGATCTATTAAAAAATGTGTTTTCTCCCCAAATGTCTCACCCACAGCTCAGTAAAGGATTCCCAACATTCCACCATCAAGAATTGAGCTTAAAATGTTAAACCAAGATCTGCTTCCTCACATGGACATATCTTTGTTCTTTTTTTTTTTTAAAAGATGTGTATTTTTTCCCTTGTGAAACATATTTTTGTTGTTAACAAAAGCAGGTTATAAAACGCAATGGATCCTATTTTTTGAACTATATGTATATTAGTATGTATTATGTGTGCATTCTTTATAATTGTTTTTATTTTTCAATTATTAGTTTCAGGTGTACAGTATAGTGGTTAGACATTTATATAACTTACAAAGTGATCCCTTTTATAAGTCTAGTGCTCTGCTAACACCATACATAGTTATTACAATATTATTGACTATATTCCTTATGCTTTAACTTACATTCCTGTGACTATTTTGTAACTGCTAATTTGTACTTCTTAATCCCTTCACCCTTTTCACCCAGCCTCCCAACTCCCCTTCTGTCTAGCAACCATCAGTTTGTTCTCTATATCTATGAGTTTTTTTTCTGTTTTGTTCATTCGTTTATTTTGTTTTTTAGATTTTTTAGATTCCACATGTAAGTGAAATCATGTTATTTGTCTTTCTCGGTCTGACTTCTTTCCCTTAGCATATTACTCTCAAGGTCCATCCCACATGGACATATCTTTGGAGAGGTATGCTTTTTGCCATAATGCTTTTAAGCTATTTCAGTAGGACTTTTCTGTTTTCAGTGTGATAGCAAAGTGAGACACACTTTAAGCATGTACAGCACAATATATTTTGACATGGGCTAGGGAGATACAGAATTTGAGTGGCTGGGGAAGCATAGGTCTGGGAGAAATGTCACTGTGGAGATAAATGGGAACCAGAAAGGTTCAGAAGGGGAGCCTCAGACCCCAGGAGTAAAAAGTGAACAAAAAGAGAAGACAGGAAATTAACAAAATATATACTTAGTCGAATTCCTGCCTATTTGGAGCCTGTTGCTGACTTATGTTTACATCTTGGGTATTTTTTTAAAAATATATTTTTTATTGATTTTTTACAGAGAGGAAGAGAGAGGGATAGAGAGTTAGAAACATCGATGAGAGAGAAACATGGACCAGCTGCCTCCTGCACACCTCCTATTGGGGATGTGCCCGCAACCAAGGTACATGCCCTTGACCGGAATCGAACCTGGGAACCTTCAGTCCGCAGGCCGACGCTCTATCCACAGAGCCAAACCAGTTTTGGCATATCTTGGATATTTTTTTTTGATAAAATTTTGATTCTAATTCTTCTATCTGAGTACTTAAAGTATTTTATTTACATTTTTACCACTTGAGAACTTAGGTGAGGCAAAGTTTTCTTATTAATTGTGCTCACAGATAAAGATAACTATATGTTGGTTGATTAATTTATCTAAATCTAATGTGGAGATAAAACACCACTTTTCTTAATTTCTGATTCTAGAAAGCTCAATGCTTAAAGGGCAAGTAGGTAAAGAAGACTCATTTCCAAAATACTAGCAAAGTTTAAACTAGTACAGATAAATGCTATATGTTAAAGATCTATGTAGTAATCTTTATAGTCTATAGTAATCTCAGCCCACTTTATTGCATGCTCACCTAAAATACTACATGGATAATCTCCTTTGACCCTGCCAACTCTGGAAAGTAGATACTATTTGTAGCCCATTTTACAGATAAGATAAGAAAGGCTTAGAGATGCAAAGTCACTTACTCAAGCTCACTCTGCTATGTCAGAAACACAGCAGAAAGTCTAATCCAGACCTGAGACCTTGGAGGTGAAGTGTTAAACAACTCTGAGAGATGGCTCAGTATGGTTCTTGGGTGTTGGCTGGCTCATACAATTGAGAAAAAGAAAACAGACAGACAAAAACCAAAACAAAAGATAATTATTTGCTATAGCACTTATGGAATCCTGTAAATATACACAGGTCTATAGGCTTGGAGTCTGAGGTGAAATTGAATCAAGCTGAACTAAAATTGTCACTAACCAGCATTCCTGCAGCACCTTTCAGACAGACTGATGGGCTCACCATTATACAAATGGAAGTAAATGGTCATTGCCAAACGTAGGAACTTGTAGTAGACTTGTCACTAAGTAAGAAATTTCAGGGGGGAAAATGGAAATTAGCTGACAGTATTACTAATTCAGCATTGTGTTATTCTCTGCATCTCTGCTTGCATTTTTTTAGGAGGAGCACTGATGGGAAAATTCCTCTGGCTGGTTCGGATACTGTGGCCTAATTCATTCCTGGTGCCTTTCAGTGAAACTGTGCTTTTGGTTACTGTGACCACACGTGTAGGATAACATTACCATAGTGGCATCCATGGCCGAGACACACAGCTAAGGCTAGGAGGTTTCTTCCATTTAGCCCTCACTTGTTCTAGTTCTCTGCACTTTTTTCCATTGGGGTTTTGTTATGTGATGTCAACTCAGCAGAATCTGGACTTTATACCAGATTTCTCTCAGCCCCAATTTAAGATAAAAAATAACATGAGGAGTAACTTGGATAATAAATATCACCCATTTTCCAAGGTAGGCTATTGGTTTAAGTGATTTATGTGGCTAAGAACAGGTGCGGTGTCCCTGTGTTACCATGGAGTACACTTGAGGGCTGAGACAAATAAAAACAACAATATATCTAGACATCTTCCCCAGGCTTTCTAGACCTTGCTTACCACCATGCTCCCATGATTAGAGTTCCTTTTTCAAATACAACTATGTCTATAAATTAGCAAGAAAAAGACATAGAAAACCAGACAAAAGTCTTTAATATATAATTTGTCAAAGAGGGTATATGGGAAACTAATACACAAATGAAAAGATGCTCAATTTCATTGTCACCAACATAATACAACTTTAAATTATGGTGTGACATTATTATATACACAAAAAATATTTAAAACAAACAGGCAAACAAAACCAAGTGCTGGGGAGGAATTGGAAAAAACCAAACTCTTACATTCTGCTACCAGGAATATATATTGGTTAATCATTTGGAAAACTTTTTGTGAGTCTCTACTAGAGCTGAAAACATGTGTGTATACTATTACCTAGCAATTCCACTCTAAGATATATATCCATCAGAAATGCAAAGTTATGTTCACACAAAAGAATCTATAAACAAAAATCATGTGAAGAATATTCATAACACCATTCATAGTACCCTAAACTAGAAACTACGCAAATGCCGATCAACAACAAAGTGAAGAAATAATGTGGTATATTTATATAATGGAATATTGAATATACAATGAGAATGATTCACAAACACATGCCACCATATAGAGGAATTTTATAGGCAGAATGTTGACTGAAAGATGCTAGACACAAATGACTGCAATGGAATGGTTCAATTCAAGTAAAGTACAAAATAGGTAATATTTATGCCGTTGGAAGTTAAAATAGTTCAGACTCTTGGAAATGTAGTGCTTGGAAAGATTTTTCGGACTGTTGGCAATGTTCTGTTTCTTGATCTGGGTGCTGGTTATATGTGTGTGTTCACTCCCATTGGGTTGCACACTTCTGACTAAAGCACATTTCCTGAATCTATGTTATTTCTTCAATAAAATCATTGTTTAAAAGGTGAGGGTGTACATTAATCTGTGTATCACATCAGAGGTTGCATTTATCAGAGTAGTTAGCAAGCTCCTTAAAAAGCAGACAGTGGAGTCTTAATAGGACAAGAAAGATTTGATATGGATGGGAGGAAGGCAGAGAATCTGACAGTTTCTGAGTATAGGACAGCTCACATTAGGCCCAGATGGAGACCTATTGTGTGTGACACTGCATCTGGAAGGCAGATACCTTAAAGGGCCTGGATCAGGGCAGGTGTAAGCAGGCAATGGAAGAGAGAAACAGACGCTGGGGTATAAAATAGAAAGCTAGAGAGTAGGACTTTAAAACAAACTTCTCTTATTTCACAATTTACCCAGGACTAGACACACTAAAAAATAACGCTAATGTAATTTCAAGTGACATAGAGTGCCGGGAGCCAGTCCATCCTTGCTGTTTCAAGGGACCTGGCATATATGGCATACTGTTCTTAATATGTTTGCTCACCTTCTTGGTGCTGTGTTTTAACCAAGGTCACCTCTCCGAGAAAGGTTGTTTCCCCAGGTAGGGATTTTCCCCTGAAGTTAGGGAGGGAATAAAACCTCTCAACTAAGTGCCAGGCGGGTAATTAATCACTTTAACTACGAACAATCATGCTTAAGCTACATAATCTTTACACCCTGGAATGGAGATAAGAAACGCCCTAACCTTTGTAATAGAGATTGATAGGATTGAATCAACTGGTATAAATACAGATGTAACAAGACAGCAAGACACAGAACTTAGAAGTCAGAACTCAGAAGACAGAACCTACACAGAACCTACAGACAGAAGAACTTCGCTGGAGAGAACATGGCAAAAGATCCTGGACTGAACCTGACTACAGAAATATGGCAAGAGAACCTGACTAGAACCTGGTGACCGAACCTGGCTGGAGATCTCAGACAGAACCTGGCTGGAGAACCTAGCGAGGGAACATGGCTACAGAACCTGGCTGGAGATCCTAAGCAGAACCTCTCTGGAGATCCAGACCAGAACTTGGCTGGAGATCCTGGCTGGAGATCCTGGCTAGGCTACTGATCAACTGAACACTGTCTCCGTGTCCTTCCTTCTTTGCCGACTCCGTCCACACCTTTGGGGACCCCTGGACCCGCTGGGGTTGGACCCCAGCAATAGAGTTTAATTAAGCTTTCCCTAATAATTCAGAGCAGTATACTTTTCTCCCTTTAAGCCTTGGTGTCTTACATGGTGTTTTTTCTTAGTTCTTTATTAATAACTAGAGGCCTGGTGCACAAAAATTTCTGCACTCGGGTGGAGGCGTTCCTCAGCCCAGCCTGTGCCCTCTCACAGTCTGGGACCCCTTGGAGGATGTCCACCTGCTGTCTTAGGCCCGCTCCCCGGGGGATTGGGCCTAAGCGGGCAGTCAGACATCCCTCTGGCAGCCCAGGAGCCCTCAGGGGATGTCCACTTGCCAGCAGGGACCAGGCCTAAGCTGCAGTTGGACATCCTTAGTGATGCTGAGGAGGCGGGAGAGGCTCCCGCCATCACTGCTGTGCTGGCCGCCGTCAGCCTGGCTTGTAGCTGAGCAGAGCTCCCCCTGTGGGAGCGCGCTGACCACCAGGGGGCAGCTCCTGCATTGAGCGTCTGCCCCCTGGTGGTCAGTGTGTGTCATAGTGACCAGTCATTCCCAGTCATTCTGATGTTAGGGTCAATTTGCATATTATCCTTTTATTATATGCCTGGTGCATGGGTGGGGGCTGGCTGGTTTTCCCTGAGGGTGTCCCAGATCAGGGTGGGTGTCCCACTGGGGCGCCTGGCAAGCCTGGGTGAGGGGCTGAGGGCCGTTTTCAGACTGGCCACACCCCCTTCAGGGTGGGGGTCCCTGCTGGAGTGCCTAGCCAGCCTGGGTGATGGGCTGAGGGCCATTTTCAGGTTGGCCACACCTTCTTTAGAGAGGGGGGTCCTGCTGGGGTGCCTGGCCAGGCTGGGTGAGTGGCTGATGGCTGTTTGCTGGCTGGTCACAGCCCCTTCAGGGTTGGGGTCCCTGCAGGGGTGCCTTGCCAGCCTAGGTGAGGGGCTGAGGGCTGTTTGCAGGCTGGTCAAGCCCCCTAGCAGGGACCCTCACCCCTTAAGGGTGTGGTCAGCCTGGGTGAGGTGCTGATGGCTGTTTGCAGGCTGGCCACAGCCCCTTCAGGGTGGGGGTCCCCCTGGGGTGCCTGGCCAGCCTGGGTGAGGGGCTGATGGCTGTTTGCAGGCTGGTCATGGCCCCCAGCCACCCAAGCTCCCAGTGGAGGCTGACTGGAAGCAGGTATCTGGAATTTATTTATCTTCTATAATTGAAACTTTATTGCCTTTAGCGGAGGCCACAGCTGGGCAGGGCAGGCGGGAAGCTTGGCTTCCTCCATCGCCGGGCAACCAAGCCTCCTGCTTGCTCCAGCTCCATGGCTGCCGGCGCCATCTTGGTTGGGTTAATTTGCATATAGTTGCTCTGATTGGCTGGTGGGCGTGGCTTGGGTGTAGCAAAGGTATGGTCAATTTTCATGTTTCTCTTTTATTAGATTAGATTCACTAGAATGGGAGTTGAGAATGGGGGGAAGAAAGTGGAATTAAGTCTGTATAGAACATTCATTCTGTAAGGAGTGTGGACAGTGAAGGTTGACCAGCAGAACTATGTGATTTTATATATGAATGTAATGCAATTCAAAATAGTTTCAATACTAAATACAGGGCTTAAACTAATAATGTTATTCAGAAGATAATTCTTAAGAAAAATGTTATATATTTATGCATTATTTATTTCATAAATACTTTATGAAATCTTATCATCTGCTGCTATTAGATATTGCTTTTCAAACCTATAAGAATCATGAGCAGGCTCCAAATGCCTCAAAGAATTTGAAATTATGACTACATATAAATTACAAAATTTTTAAATAGAAGAGTGGAATGCATCCAAAGTAGAATGTGTTCTTTAGAATCCTTCTGATGAGTTAAAAAATATGGCAGATAATTGAGAAAGAAATAAAATAGTATAAAATATTGCACTCTAACTTTTGTTGAATATGTTTCTAATAACAGTTAAAAATGTTTACTTTTTTTCTGTATGTTTAACTGGTATTAACATACGAATATTGAGTCCTTGTAAGAAACTCTTATGGTGTTTATTTTTGTCTACGTGATGAAACGGCACTTTCTACAGGCAGAACATGCAGTAGAGTGGTCACTTTTTTTATTACATTTTTCTAGGACTTGTTACTTTTTTGGGTTGCAACAAAGACCACGGTTCCCACAATGGATTTTAATCTCAGGGAATTCCTTTCCTTCTTTTGGTCAGGGAGAGCAAAAATGGCCTCACACCAAGATCTGCAAAGTTGAGTTAACTAGAGACATTCCACTCTCTTCCTTTCTGAGTGATCAGGTCCTCTTGGCAAGTCTGCTTTTGTCTTTCAACAACAATGCTGCTTAATCTCCATAGGGTTTCATCCTGTGATTCCTTTTTCCTACAGCCAATTTCCCCATTTGTAACAAAGATACCTGGCTCTTCATACTTTGAAATAGAAATATATATTCTTAAAATAAACAAGCTGTTTTGAACTTAGGAAGTGGAGCCCCATCAACTGATGTTTGTCTAAGGAATTCATATTTCTTAGAAAAGGGCTGGCCAACCTCGCCTGGGCTAACCTGGCCCCGAGTCTTAGAAGCATACTTCTGAGACACTCCACTCTCTCTGCTGGTATAGGAAACTTTATATAAGTATCTGCAATTGTAATAAACAGAGCTCTGGAACAGAATTCTAAGTGAAATATAAAATCATGCTTTGAAAGTTGTACATTATTTTGGTTCTATTTTTCATGGGCTATCAGGGTATTTTTTGTTTATTACTTGTCATAATTATCCTCCTTATCTAACCCTCCTCTTCCTCATAACAAATCAAAAAGGGCTTATAGACAATGACTAATTCCAATGTCAATCAAATATTGTAATTCTCTCTAATGATACCTTGTGTGATATATTACATTAAATCTAGAGCCATGAAGAGAGCTAAGTTTCTATAGCCAGTGCCTTGTGAAGGTTACTCAACCTTCACGTTTTCCTCATCAATTAAATTAAAATAATTCTTCGTGACATTAAGGATCTTAAAATTCTTCTAATTTACAGAGAGAGAGAGAACAACTTTTGAGTCAATCTGCCACTTTCAATGTAACCAGGAATTCAGATAGTTAATAATCATTGTTCCCCAAAGAGTTTTTCTTTACCAACTATAAAATGAAAAGCAATTCAAGATTTCTAAAATGGCACAAATTAAACACAGAAATTGTGAAACATGCCATTTGTAAAAGTAGATCTATAATAAGTTGCAACTTATTATTATTAAAGAACAAAATGAAAATAACCAAGAAATTTATTAAAGATTGAACACATAAATTCAAATAGAATGGAATGTAACATAATAAAAGTAATTCATCATTTAAGAAATATTATTAACAACTCAAGCTCTGAATTCAGTCTACTGGGGGGAAAAAAATTCCAGTCTCCTGGGGAAGCCTATTAATATCCTTGAAGCCTCAGTTATGGCATTTAAAAAGTGGGTTAATAATGATACCTACCTCATTATTTAAATAAGATAATGGGGATGAAATAAGTTAATGCCTGTAAATTATTCAACACAGTGACTGGTACATAATTGGTACTCAGTAAAGTTTAGCTATTTTTGTATTGTCATTATTACCATTTTACATACAGAAGATTCTGGTTATTCATTGTAATTACGTTCTGAAAAGTTCCTTCACATATTGAATAACAAATATTGAATCATTGCCCCTAGGAGAAATACAGCGTTAGGCTCATTCAAGCCTATATTTTAATCTATTATATTTTAATACATAACCTTGCTTTTATAAGCATACCTTATTTAATATATATAATTGATCCATTAACATTGAAGTCAACCAAAAGCAATACAATTTATGCCTAAATCAAGCTTATAAAGCTTATAACTTCTACCTCTATTCAACATTGTACTGGAGGTTCTTGCCAGGGCAATTAGGCAGGCAAAAAAAATGCATTCAGGAAAAAAAGAAGTAAAACTATCTCTATTTAAAAATGACATGATCTTATACATAGGAATTCCTAAATATTTCACTAAAAACTATTAGAGATAATAATAAATTTCATCAAGGTTTCAGGATACAAGAGCAATAACAAAAACTAATTATATTTCTATACAGTAGCAATAAGCACACCAAAAATAAAATTAATAAAACAATTATATTTGTAATAGAATGCAAAAATAAACTATATACAAATTTAACAAAAAATCGCAATAGTTATATATAATTTCTTTCAACATTGTTTTATAGCATTCAAAGACTTAAATAAATGAAAAGACATTCTTATTCATAGACTGAAAGACATAATAATGTTGATACAACAGTTCCCACATTGATCTACAGTTTTGACATAATCCCTATGAAAATTGCAGTTGTTTTTGTTGAAATTGTTGTAGAAATTTGAAAAGCTGATGCTAAAGTTCATATGAAAAGCATCTGACCCAGAATAGCCAAAAAAAATCTTGATTAAGAACAAAGTTGGAGGACTTACTATGAAGCTGTAGTTTTGAAAACCTGCTATGGTTCGAAACATACTATGGAGCTACAACAGTGTAATGTTGACATAAATATAGACATAAAGACCAATGGAATGGAATTGAGAGTCCAGAAATAGATCCTCACATTTTTGGTCAGTTGATTTTCAGAAAGGGTGCCAAGACATTTTAATGGGGGAATAATAACCTTTTCAACAAGTAGTACTGAGATAACTAGATATATCATGCAAAAGAAGTTGTACCCCTACCTCACACCATCTACAAATATTAACTCAAAATTAATGAGAGAGCTAAATGTAAGATATAAAACTATAAGCTCTTAGAAGAAAACAGAGGTATAATTATTTGTAGTCATGAATTTGCCAATGGTTTCTTGCATATAATACCCAAAGCCTGAGCAATAACAACAAAAGATAAACTGGACATCTCCAAAATTAAAAACTTTTGTGCTTCAAAGAACACCATAAAGAAAGTGTAAAGACTACACAAAAAATTTGCAAATTGTATACCTAATAAAGGATTTGTATCTAGAATATATAAATAACTATTACAACTCAATAAGAAAAAAAAGATAACTAACCCAATTGAAAATAGACAAAGGATCTGAGTGGACAGTTCTCCAAAGAATGTATACAATAGCACACAAAAAGATGCCATCAGAAAAATGCCAATCAAAACCATAATGAGATTCCACTTCATTCCCACTGAAATAGCTATAATCAAAAAGGCAGATAATAACAAATGTTGGCAAGGTTGTGGAGAAATTGGAGCCTTCACGCTGGTGGGAATATAAAATGGTATAGTTTCTTTGGAAAACAATATGGTATTTTCTCAAAAAGTTAAACATAGCATTACTATGAGACCAAACAATTTCACTCCTAGGTAGATACTTAAGAAAAATGAAAACATATGTCCACACAATACTTCTACATGAATGTTGATAGCAGCATTATTCACAATAGTCAAAAAGTAGAAACAGCCCTAGCCGGTTTGGCTTAGTGGATTGGGCATTGGCCTGTGGACTGAAGGGTCCCAGGTTCAATTCGGGTCAAGGGCACATGCACAGGTTGCAGGCTTAATCCCCAGTGGAGGGCGTGCAGGAGGCAGCCAATCAATGATTCTCTCTCATCATTGATGTTTCTATCTCTCTCTTCCTCTCCCTTCCTCTCTGAAATCAATAAAAATATATTTTTTTAAAAAATAGAAATAGCCCAATGACTATCAATGGATGAATAAATAATGTGACATATCCACACAGTGAAATATTATTTACCAATAAAAAAGTAATGAAGAACTGATAAGTGCTGTGAAATAGATGAACCTTGACAACATACTGCTAAATCAAAGAAGCCAATCACAAAGGTCTGCAGATTGTATGTTTCCATATACATAAAATGTCTATAATAGGCAAATCGATAGAGACAGAAAGTACATTAGTGGTTTTCAGGGCCTAATGGGACAGGATTTGGGGCAATGTATGCTGATGTGTATGGGGTTTCTTTTTTAGGTGCTGAAAAATTTTGGAATTGGATAGTTTCATAACTTTGTGAATATACTAAAAACCAGTGAATTGTACACTTTAAAGACTGAATTTTATGATGTGTGAATTAAATCTTTAAAATACTTTAAAGAATCTATGAGATTTCTAATTCTGATCATGACCCAATAATTGCTGAGAGAATTGTCCTTTCACTGTTAATCACTATAAACATGGATAAAAGTTGTGATAGAGGCTTTGAAGCTCTGGGCAACAGGTGTCATTGTTGAAAGAATGGAGAAGTAAGAGATGAGCCTCATCTTTCCTGTACTTGAGCATATGAAGATGGAGCCAAATAGAATATAGTGAGTTTATTTAGCTGATGAGGCAATTATCTGATTTCAGAAGCACAGAAGGTGAAATTTGAGAAGTAGGTTCCCAGATTTGTGGAAGCTACTCAAAAGGGTGAGGATATGGATGGGGGTTGCATCGCTTCCTTGGCCATGGTCTGAACTCTGCTCACAAAGGGCCAGAATCTATGAGGCTCAGAAGAGCATAGCTCCTATGAGGCAGGGCAGTAAATGAAGATTTCAGAGTTTACTCTGTGTTGGGTGGGTGGGAGGAAGAGAGGGAGAAAAAATGAGTTGAATTACAGAGATACAATTGGATACATTGCCTAGCAATAGTGGTGATCGTCATGAAAAGTTTTAACTTCTCCAGTGATCAAACAAAATCAAAAATGTCTTAAATAATTATTAAGGGTTATTGACAATGTCAATCCAAAAAAAATTAAATAATAATGAAAGCTGTTAAATACCAAGTAAATTCCATATACAAAAGACTCATTAACTGTGAGGAAAACTGCTGTAGAATGAGAATAATAAGGAAGGTAAAGTCTAAGTATTTGATGGAATTTATTTATTTGGGCAAATTATTGTTTTGTGGAGTGATAGGCTGAAAGAAGATGAGTAATAGAGAAAGAAAAGGAAAATCTAAGATAATTAATACTCAATAAATTATCCTCTAGAACAGAATTCTTCCAGAAATATAGTTTTCCAACAAGATCTTATTAATCCATTCACCTAGGTGAAATCTGGTTTAAGAGTCAAACTACACACAGTTACACTAAAAGCACTACTCAGTTTTAGAATAAGGGATTCATATCCACGAAGGTGTGAATTAAGCAGTTAATATCTCACCCTCATGTCCTTTCCATTTGAGTAAAGAATACATCTGTCAATTCCAAACATTTATTCACCTATTGGCTGAACAAAAAGGTCAATTGAAAATGAGGTCAGGAAAAACACAAGCCTGGTCTTATCACATTAACAAGTGATTTTAAAAATTGTTTTAGCCTTGTAGTACGTGGTTAGTCATCACCATGTGCACCACTAACTCAAACTAGATACTTGTTCTTTTGCCAAATAATGTCACTTTAAATGTGTGCAAATATCAATATTACAGTGAAATTCAGGACCTAAATTCTGACAAGGTGTGACCACATGCATGGTAATGAAATTTCATCTGTTCCCTTAAAATTTCTCCTCTAAAGATGCTTTATTTTAGGAGAAATGGAACCCATTTACGTTTAAAATATCCATTCAAGACAGCTATGAAAAAATAAACTGTACTGAAAAAATTCTAGCTCTAAGTATATATGGATTTGTTATTCACTGTAACTCATTTGTAATGTTTTCTAAAGAACTAAATTTTTTAATACATTATGTATGAGAAAGCAAAGTTTCACTGTGTTGTATATTAGGTTAAACCCTTTAAAATAAATACTAGACAGTGAAATTAATCACAATATGCCTCCATTTCACATTTTCCTGCAGCTAATGTTCATTTTTTAAAGGGCTGGCTAAGGGCCCAAAGAGGATCATATAACACTGAAAAAAATCCCAGATCCCTGGAAAACATTATAGAGACATTCCAATGTATTTAATTTTTTAAAAATGATATTTGTCAAATTGTTAGCCATCTATTAGACTGTGAACTCTGTGAATATACCACCATTTTAAAGTGTTGATAATATATCTTATTGGCCTTCCCACTAGCCAAGAGTTCCTGGTAAAATATTTTCCTACCACATAAGCCACTAGTCATCAACCATGTCAAACAATATTTTCAATTTGGATAATGAAATTCTACTTTGACTATACTTAATAAATAACCAAGAGATATATAATCTTAGCCATATAATATTTTAAGCATATTTAAATCAAGTTATATAACATACAGGAATTTAAAACAAAAAAAATTATATTGATCTCACATACATAAATCTATTAACTATGTTTTACAAGTATATAATTTTTAACTCAGTCTTATTCAGAATGAAATTCAATTGCAAATATGTATTTAAAGACTTGGAGCAGAAATATGCTAAAAATATCAAATAAATTAACAAGCTCTGTTCTCTTTGATAAATAGATGGATAAAATATACATAATATAAAATTTACCATTATAATCATTTTAGGTGTACAGTTCAGTGCCATTAAGTACATACACCTCGTTGTGAATTATCATCATCCATCTATCTCCAAAACCTTTTTATCTTCCTAAACTGAAACTCTGTACTTCTTAAACAGTAACTCCTTATTACCTACTCCTGCCAGTACCAGAAAGTATATTCTACTTCCTGTCTCTATGAATTTGTCTAATCTGGATACTTCATATAAGTGGAATTATACAATACCTTTCCTTTTGTGACTGGCTTATTTCACTTAGCATAACATTTTCAAGATTCATCCATTTGTAGCATGCCATACTTTTCTTCCTTTTGAAGGTTGGGTAATGCATATAACCACATTTTGTTTATTCATTTATTCATCAATGGACATCTTTTGACTCTTGTGAATAATGCCACTGTGAACATGGATATACAAATACCTATTCAAATCCCATTTAATTATTTTGGCTATATACCCAGAAGTGAAATTTCTGAGTTCTTTGCAATATATTTTAAATAAATTATTGATTTACCCATGGGTTCATTTTATATTTTAAAAGCAGTTGTTAAGTTTTAAGAGACATTGTTATCATATCCTCCCCTAGAATCTTCATGATCAACACATTTTCTTTTTATATCTCCTTACCCTGGAAGGCTTGATAAGATTTCTTACAAAACAATAAAAGAGATTTCTTAAGGTGGTCTACCATTCTTGACCTATTTATAAATTCTGAATATTCATTTTGCTTAAGGAGACTTAAATTTTAGCTTTTGTTTTATTGTTTTGCTTTATTTTTTATTTTTGTTATCCTCACCCGAGGATATTTTTTCTACTGATTTTTTAGAGAGAATGGAAGGGAATAAGGAGAGAGAGGGGTAGAAGAGGGAGGGAGGGAGAGAAGGAGAGGGAGGGAGAGAGAGAGAAAGAGAAAGAGAGAGAGAAACATCAATGTGAGAGAAACACATTGATTGGTTGCCTCCTACATGTGCCCTGATTGGGGTCAGGGATGGATCGATCCTGCAATCCAGATATGTGTCCTTGACCAGCATCAAACCCACCATGCTTCTGTGCACGGGCTGATGCTCTATCCACTGAACCACACGGCCAGGGCTAGATTTTAGCTTTTGAAGAAGCAAAGCTGGAGGAAGCTTAGAATAAAACCTAAAACAAAACATGTTGCCTATTCCCTAACCTTCATGTAGAGACTCCTTCTGATTCAATTGAACACTCTTCTATTGCAGATCTCTAGAAGACAAAATTTCCAAGCCTTCCTCATCAGTCTCTTTCTATATACAGATGTCTCTCAAGAGAAGATTCTTTATATCAAAAGAAATCTAACTTTGCTGTTGCTCTTTCTACTCTGCTCCTGTGCCAGCCCCTCTCTCCACTCCTTCCCATTCTGAGCTCTATATCATTCTTAAAATGTGCACACTGATCTTTGGAAATTAATTCAGCATTGTCATCTCTTCTTAGAAGTTCTTCCTGACATGCTAGGATGATTACAGTTCCCTTGTCTAAAAAATGGAGGGAAAATTTCCTCCCTCCATTTGTTTGCTGTGGGAACTCAATGTAGAAAGATTTGCTTAACACTATCTAAGGTACATGGTAAGTTCTCAATAAATATGAGTTGCTGTTACCAATGAATCCAAAATTTAATAGGGAATGAAGAAAGTTGCTTTATATCTTTATATTAAAGTTTACTACATGTAAAGTCATTATTATTTTATCATTTAGATAAAGTTTCTTTTACTAATATATCTTACTTTCTTCCTTTACTTTTCCTAGGTGCTTTCCCCTAAATCTTTACTAATCTATTTCAGCTGTACAGCCCAAAACTAGACATGATTTCCAAGTCTGAGAATGAGAAATGTCAAATACAATTAGAGATGGGAAGGGGAGATGCTCATTTAATATTAAGGAACTGTTTTCCATTTTATGATGCTTGTTCTCTGATAACCTATTGATATAGTATTATGTTCTTCTTAGCCATTTTTGGGTCACAGACCCATTTGCAAATATAATGAAAAGTATGGTTTGTCTCCCAAAACATGTGCACTCACTATTTTACATTAAAATTCTGGGGATGCATGGACCGCTCCCAAATGTTTCAGGTGAGTTCATATATCCCAGGTTAACAGAGTATTCTATAATATAAACATGGTAAATCTCAATTGTTCCATTTTCCTCTGAAATATATCTCAGCTTTTTTTGTCCCAATATTTTATCCCATTCTACTACCTTCCTGTCTACACTTCTTTATTGTTTTCCAGTAGTTAGACCAAGACTGACTTAGCCAAATGCTCTATATACTGCAGAGAGCAACTGAGGGAGCAGAGCAGTGGATTATGTCTGTGTATAGGATAAACCATTATCTCTCTTTCCTCACACTTGTATAGCCAGTGTTAGGAAATTCCTCTTCAGGCACAAAGACAACACAGACTCAAGAAAATTTTAAATTCCTTAGCATATTTTAAAATTCTAAAACAGAAAAAGTAAAGGTTAGGAATTCATGTCATAGCTTAGAAAATGTACTTCAGTTCAGTTTCCTTTTAAAAATGCTTTCACAAGATTAAAGAAAACTTTGAACTAACCTAGTAGACTTTGTAATTTTTGTGTGAGATATTAAGACAAATTGGATAACAGTCTAACTCAGGTAGACTAAATTTGATTCCTCCAAGGGCTTTTACATTCTCATTTTACAAGTGAATGAGATTGCTTTCTAGTCTGTAATATTTTTATACAGATGTTTATGGGTAGTCCATTTCATTTGAAAGCAAAAACTAATACCATTGAGAACAGAGGAAAAACACAAGACAAACTTTCCCCCCCATGATGAACATGGCGATTTAATTCTAAATCAAATACATTGATTGCCAAAAAAGCCTTAACAATGTCATCTTGAGGTGTTTAATTTGAACTTTGGTTTATATGAAATGCAACTTGAAGTTTAGTTTGATCATAGTTGACCTTGTTAGCCTAGATCAGATTGGCTATGTCTTATTTTCCAATACTCAGGAGGTCCTCCAAAGAAGGGAATGCAAATGATCAACCCTCCCTGTTTATCTACTTGTCATAGCTTTAGTAGATTTAGTAGTTAGGTCCTGCTGTTCTGTATATCATCAGCAACCAGTCAGATGACACCAACCCCCCTGAGGAATAGACCTTTAGAACTGTTAGAGACTCAAGGTATCAGTGAATAGGAGCTTGACAATATGAATGAGAATTTAAGGAGATTGCTTCCAGTCAAGCTGTGAAATAACTGAAGGACAGGGGAAGAAAGAAAAAGAGTGACTTAGCTGCAAATGCTGAGAGATCATCTAATTTTACCTGCTTATTCTATAAATGAAAACATGCAGTAACTGATTACTCTTAGATTAGGAGGAGGGCAGGATTTAGGAGTGAAAATCAGTCATTTGAGATTTGAGAAACCTGAATTCCAGACTTAACCTTGCCATTAATATTGGGCAAAATAGTTTTTCTGTGTCTCAGTTGCCACAAATATTAAATGAAAGGGTGGGTTAGAATTCCATGATGTTAATCTTAAACTAGGCTGGCTTAATTCCCAGGCTAATACTATTTCTTCTGAAAATTTACATTCTAAAATATAAGCATAATAAATGGTAATCTTTACCACCAAGTTAATATTAAGAAGTCCTAGTTATAATAATTATTATTATTCAATTAGTATTAACTCCAATAGGACTGATAAGATGGTCTGCCCTTTAAAATATATTACATTTAAGTTATACCTTTACAAGTTATTAAGCAAATTTTACTTTCCATTATTTT
The DNA here is from genome assembly GCF_963259705.1 of Myotis daubentonii. Lineage (NCBI taxonomy): Eukaryota > Metazoa > Chordata > Mammalia > Chiroptera > Vespertilionidae > Myotis > Myotis daubentonii. The sequence continues at coordinate 22,445,674 of NC_081845.1, read as the reverse complement.
AACAATATACACAATTATTCATTTAAAAAATATATTAAGCACTTTACCCACATTTCTGGATTCGGGAAATACAGCAGTAAGTTGTATAGAAAAGAACCCTGTCCTCAAGGATAAAGAGCTGATAAGATTTAAATTAAAAAAATAAATTCAGAGTGTGATCATTTTTTTAAAGAAATGAAACTTATTTTTATAGAAAATATTGAAGATGTTGCTACAGACTGAATAGTCTTTTCTAAAAGGGAGAAACTTGGCTGAGGCACGCATCACGAGAGTAAATCAGTTATGCTGAAAGGCAGAGATAGGCAGGCACAAAAATCATATAGTTGGAATGAGCTTGCCCTTCAAGGAATAGAAAGAAAGCCAGTGTGCCATGATATGGGAAGAGGTCTGAAGGATAGGCAAGGGCCAGCTTGGGTAATAAGAGTTTCCAGTGAAATATTATAAATTTACAACTAAGAACCTTTAAACATTAATATAAATGTATTTCTTCAAGGGGAATTTTCGCTTAAAACCCAAACTGACTGTAGGTACTTCTGCCTTCTATGCGGTGGGAGTGTGGGGAGAGTGATATGCACTAGTATGTGCAACTGTGTGTGGGTGTAAGTGTGTGGTTTGGATATGAATATTTCTTAAAAATTGAGTAAAACTTTTCTGTACTTCTCACTTCCCCTTGTAGACATGAGCAAAGGACAGATAATGAGTAGTAGCTGAAATAGATGTTTAGTGAGTCCTTGAATGTGCCTTGGAAACTCAGAGTTGAATTTAGGTCTGGTAAGAGAAAGTAGAATTATCCTATAAAAGAGAAGAGGGTGTTTATTTAAACCAGGGGATATATAGCTGAGGACCATTTCTCTACTTTTATGTATAGAAATGACAAATATTCAAAATGTTATGTAATTGCTATGTAAACTGCTTTAGTTTCAACAAACTTTCAGTAAAGTCATCTACACTGAAAAATATTTTATTTATGATATTTGCTTTTCTAGAGGGCATCAAGGAAAAGAGTTATGTTCCATGTTTGAATGGAGCAAAGCAGAAATGATTGAGCAAATACAGTAGTGAGCCTCAGAATCCTGTGACATCTGGAACTTGGGGCCAGAAGTGACCATGAAAATTTGTGTCCAGCAGAAATGCATAGAAATCTTAGAAAGAACATGGTATGGGTGACCTTTGAGTTGGCATATTTATGCATTCATTTTCAGTATCTCATCACTATGAAGTCTCTTAAAGGAAAATAAAGTAATTGGAGGAAGGAGGGAGGGAGGAAGGAAGGGAGGGAGGGAGAAAGAGGGAGGGAGGGAGGGAGAGAGAGAGAGAGAGAGAGAGAGAGAGAGAGAGAGAGAGAGAGAGAGAGAGACTGATTTCTTTCTATAAGCATCCATGATGCCCAAACATCCAATTTGCAAGAAAAAGAAAAAGTCAAGTTAGTTGTTGAATGCCGAGTAGTCAAATAATTGGCTGATTGGGTAAGTTTTTCACATCCCAACCACTTGCTTTGGCATAATATAGACACAGCTCAAAAATAAATAAGAGTAGAACCACATTCACTTTACTCCAAATTCTGAGAAATTCAAACATGTTTTTAGTTTTATCAGCAAGAATCCATGTGAATGACTTGTCCCATTTGCTCTGGGATTCTGGAGTTTTAAGTGGGCCAGAGTTTTGAAGTGTTGAAAGATATTATAAAGCACTTACAAGTATTCAGCTAGTCAGACTGCTCAATTAGCTGAACATTTATAACCTTAAAATTCTGACAGAGCATGATTCATGCAAGAACGACCCCTTGGACAACAGATGGCTTTATTGTAGGTATGCCTGAGAGAAAGCATACAAAGTAAAGTGATTTAAAGGGAATACAAATGGAACATGTAGAGAAAGTGAAATTGAACTTAGGAGATGGATTGTACTCTTAAGAAAAGGAAATTATTGAAAAATTTAGCTGATATATTTTTAATGGTAGGGTATTTTTTTCTTTTACTTAAGAATATTCAAGACATTCATTTATGTGGGACATACCACAAAAAACAAAATAGACCATAACTAATATCTGGTTACTATCTAGCCAACTCATACTAACTCATATTACAAATCTAAATTAAGTATTTAGAAAAAAAATAAAAATAATAGGGTTTGAGAAGTAAGAACCAAAATGTCAACTAAAAACCTAAATCCATAGACTGTTAGCTTCTTTTTTTTAATTATAGCTATGGGATGCTTATATATCAAATTTTAATTTAAAAGGGTTTATTGATTTCTAAAGGAGAAACAAAAGGTAATGGATCCATCTAAATAAAATTATGTACTTTCAAGTATGTAAAGTGCATTTAGAAATGGAAATTAGTACTACATAGAAATTTAGAGAAAGAAACATCAGATTCTAAAATATGCTTCATGTAGAATCCATAGAACAAACACAAAATTTTCTTCTCGTTTGGAGCCTATTATGTACATACTAGAGTCCCAGTGCACAAAATTTATGCACAGGTAGGGTCCCTAGCAGTTGCCAGCTGGCTGCCAGCCGTGGCCTTCCTTTGTTTCACACTGCCCCCTGGTGGTCAACACACGTCATAACAAGTGATCGAACTCCTCGTCTCCTGGTGGAATTCCCAAGGGGAGTTGCATATTAGGCTTTTATATATATGGATTATATTACTGCAACTTTCTCTCTCTCTCTCTCTCTCTCTCTCTCTCTCTCTCTCTCTTTCTCTCTCTCTCTCTCTCCTCTCTCTTTCTTTCTTTCATCCTAGAAGGACAAAGCCACTCATTACTGGGTGGAAAAAAAACAAGCAATCCACCATGGAATAAATAAAGTGACCAAATTCTCCCAGAGGACCAAGAAAAGAGAAAGAGAAAAGAAAAGATACCCAACAAAACACTTACACTATGGCGACTTCTCTCCAAAGAGTAGCTGCAAACACTTCCTGGGACCATCTGGTCAAACAGCCTCAGGACATCCAGCCAGGTCTAAAGAACAGATACTGGTATCCATGTGCCTTGAAACGTTTATGGGAGAGTGGATCACCATGCCAAGGAGGAGTACTGCCAGGGAGTAACCTTCCTCTCCTCTGCGGCCTTGAGGAAGTGAATCGTGGCTCCACCCGAGACTAGCTCTCTGGGTGTCAGGAGCCAGCCTGAGACTAGGCCCTGACCCGCAGAGCCCACTCCAACTTCCTCTGGGCTCATCAGGGAAGGGAGCAGGTCGCTCATACCTCTGCCAGGGTTCCCCTCAGAGGAGGTCTGACCACTCAGAGGAGTGTGCCTACCTGGGCTGCAGGAGAGCCAGGAGCAGTCTATGCGGGTGATTGGAAATCCCATGCTCACTGCTCTCAGTTTACAGCTGGACAACCAGCGGAACCGTGAGGCAGCACAAGGGCTTCTCCCTGACGACCCCAATGAGCAACAGGTGAAAACAGAGCACAGTCCTTCCCATCAGCACCATTACCTCCTCACAACCGCTACTTAATTATTAAAGGCACAATAAAGTAGTATTGCTGCTTATCAATTTTTCTGAAATAAATATAAAAATAATTAGCAATGAAAAACAAGGAAACTAAAACTAATTAGTTTATACTTTCTCCCCTTTTATTTAGACACTTCCTACTTAGCACTATTAAGCAAGAAACATTTTTTATAGACTAGAATGGTACTAATTCTTGACTTAATTGTTTACATAAACTGTAAATGTACACTTTAATATTCTTGCGCTTGTTTGGTCCTCATTATACGTACAGTAGATTATCCTCATAGATGAACGCGAAGTTCGAAAGAATAATTTTTCAAAAAATCAAACTGCTGATACAGACTAGAGCCAATATTTAGGTACAGAATGTCTGACTCCAAATTAGATTTTATTTTCTTTAATTATGTACCTATAACTCTAAGCATTTACAGAAATATTTTTCTAAAAAAATAATTTATTATAAACCTGTTATCAATTCATTAGGGACACATTATAAATGTATAATTCTTGAGTAATTTTCAGAGAGATATTATAAAAATGTATCAATGCTGCAAAGATCATTGGTTGCACATGAAAATACATTTTTTCAATGTTCATAATTTTAATGACCCAATAAATCAGAAAAAGAATATCATGCTTCAACAATTTAGACATTCGCTATTAATTCCTAAACCTTTTCCTTTATACATTTTCTTTTTATAATTTCAAGAATAAGAAAACCTATGAGGAAATTTAGCTGCTGTAAGTATAACTGAATTATGAGAAGAAAAGAAATCAGGAGCATGAGAGAGAGAGAGGGGGGGAGAGAGAAAGGAATCTACGAATGATACTAGGGTTTGTTTGTTTTTTAAAATCATGATGATTTAAGTTGAGAACAAAATGAAATATTGTGCTCTGTGGGTGCACAAAGCATTTATAAATACCAAAATGACTTAAAATTGGCATTGGGTATAAATGTTGCCCATAAATAAATTTTTAGATTAAAAACAAATCCAATACACATTACTGATAGAAAATACAATTAAAACGCAGAACAGTTCATTAGCAAGCATAGCATATTCCACAAATTACTTACTAGGACAAGTTAAGCCCTATCAAGGCTTCTGCGGTCTGCTTCTATGTGAGATATCCCTTGTCACTGGATAGATGTTTTCGCTCTTCTAAACGCTAAATGCTCCATGACTTTCTTGGCAAGACTGAATATAAGTTATTCTTATCAAATATCAGAACTGTCATAATTATGATTTTTAGGATCATCCAAATTAATTACAACTTCAAGTAGTGACACAGACTAAAATAGAAAGAGCTGCTGGTGATCTAAGACTACTCACAGCATGTCCCAGCTGAGTACTTGGACAGGAGCACATGTCTTTTAAAAAAAGCACATAACCCTTTAGACCCAACAGTCAAGGCTAGTCATGTCAGCCATCAGTATGAAAAGACCTTTCAGTCATTTGCATGTAATTTTCCTCTAATTAGTGAGAACTGATTTTAACTTTTCCCCTTTCTTTTCTCAAACAGGACCATATGGGATCAAGTTTAGAGGCCAGCTGCTTCATTAAAGAAAGAGAGAGAGAAAGTGAGACTGAGAGCAAGAGCAAGAGTGGGAGGGAGAAAGAGAGATTGGTAGTTTTTCTTGTCTATCAGACTCTGTGATTCTCAAAGAAATGGGGTGAGTAAATGCCTATCAGCATAGTGGTCTTTAAAGATTTGTAAGGAACTTTGCTAGGGGCTGTGCTGATGCTGTAAAACAATAAGACATTTTCAGAAGTACCTGGCAAACAAAGTATAAAAATATCAGAGTCCGGTGTCCCAAGCTACTAATTCCAAAGTGGTACAAGTGAGATTCTCTACTCTACTTTGAATGTTCTGTTTCTTGTCTAATAATTACACGTAGGACTTTTCAAAATATATTAATTTAAATATATTATAGTCAAGATAACATCTTTAAGTTACAATTATAAAGCAATTTTAAAGGATTTTGAAATATTTGAATAGAATTGGCTTTGGAATAACGGTAAATTCTATCCAATCTCTAATACAAATCTGGAGTTGGGGCAATGTTTGGGAAAACTCACAAAGCTACAAACATTTCCGTTTTAGTCCATGGGATTGACAAAGTTAATATAATAAAATTTTATTTTTCTGAAATTTTAATTTTATTGCTAGATTTGAGAATATCAACCTCTGGAGGAAAGAATGTTCTGGGTCTTTCTAACTGCATTACCTCTTTAATATACATTTAAAATTATAATTAAAATCCATACCTCCTTTCAGGGTTTGATTTATTTATTCATTTAAAAATGTTAACTTGGAATTTGCACATGGAAAATTCCAGATGAGGTAGCAAGCATATGATATTTCTCTAGCAGTTTTTACACTAACAACAACTAAGATTGACAAAAGAAATCATTAAGAATTCAGTTTTGTTCCTATTTATCCTAACACTATTATTTGAGACAAACTGCCTAAACTTCCTTAAAATCCAAATTTTTGTACAAAACCCAATAGTGCCCTCGGTTTTCCTCATGTGGCTTTATTTCAAATAAGAAGCAGGTTTACATAATAAATAAAGGTAACCATCCTAAGAAATTCCCCCTGAATCATCTGCATAATCGAAAGAAGCTAGGACAAAAACAAAAACAACATCCAAAACCAAAACCAAAAGGGCCAGATAAAATCAGAACTCACATAGAACAGCTTCTGCTCACATACAGGATTCCTTCCATTCTAATAGGATAGAACAAAGAATTCAGTTAATTCAGTTGTCTGGGCCAAAATGTAGGTTCTCATGCACCAGTGAGTATGTGCAGCTTTTGTAGGGAATGGTAATGACTTCCTCTTCTTACTTTCCTGCATCTTCAGATTGAGCCACTCTGGAGAAGTATGAAAGCTCTATAGTAAGAGTTCAGTCCTGAAGTGGGGCAGAGAGGAGCTGGGCTTGCAAAACGCATATCCCAAGGAATCCCTAGGTTTTTCAATACAACAGGCTCCAGTGCCAACCGCATGAGGGGCCACAGCTGCTAACTGACTGTGAAGATCAAGCCTATTGGCCAAGATATCCTCTTCTCTGCAGCTCCTGGAAGAGTTACCTGCATCCTGTCACCTGCCTTCTGTCTCCTTTCTGCCAACAGCCACTTCTAGTTGGAAGGTATGGTCCCCCAGTTCTGAAGCTGTCACTAAATAATTCTTGACTCCTTGACCCCTACCACATATGTGAAAACAGGAGATCATAGTGTCATTCAGTACTAGAGTCTTGGGCAACTATCATTTTACAAAGGGCTGTGAGAATAGTTTCCTTTTAACTAGCTTCCATGGTTTATTCCAGATTTCCCCAATTTAAGTCCATGCTATATGACAGAAAGACTTTCCTAAAATAAAATATTTTCTATTTTTTTCAATTTCCTTTCCTACTTTAAATCTTCTATGGCTCTTCATTACCTATATTGGTAAGAGTAATTCTAAACACGGCATCCAGTCCAAAAAAAAATCATAAAGTACCTTCACCTTCAACATACTAGACTTGCTATTTCTAAAACACCTCCTGAAGAAGGTTTGCTAGAATGAGGATCTTACTTTCAAACCACCCCACCCCATTCTTGCAGGTAGATACAGAGTTAAAGATTGCCAACCAGTATGAGAAGAGCCTGATTCTGGGGTGAAGAGCAAAAATCATGAAGAAGGGAAGAACTATGGACATGGAGAAGAAAAGAGAAGGCAAGATTTCTCTGCCAGTTCTGAAGAGATGGCCTACGGGGTGCCTAATCTCAGTGAGAATAACTGGGGGGCAGGGATGGGAGGCATGAAGCAGATTGGCCACTTCATGGGGCCTGCTTCCTGGGTACTAATCTGTGCAGATGAACAGGGCCCCACAGTAATGTCCTGCTGTCACTTTCTTAAAAGTCATAATAATTATTTTTTTGAACTTGAGATTTGCAACTGAAGTCTAATGAGACAACGGAGCATTGGAGAGTGGAGGTATGCTCAGTATGTGTGTCCACTGTTCCTTGCCTGCCGGTGAGCACAAATTCCGATGGACTCAATGTGTGGGGTTCATTGAGACTCTGAGCACCAGCTGAGCTTGTTATGTCTACAACTGAGTGGGTGGGGGTGCTGACAGCTCCAAGGGGCCATGCTCTCCTTGAGAACCAGAACATGCTTTGAACACAGAAAAAACCACAACGATGTTCTAAGAAACACTAGGCCCAAGGAACCCTCTCATATCCTTTCTTTCTCTCTTTCTTTCTTTCTTTCTTTCTTTCTTTCTTTCTTTCTTTCTTTCTTTCTTTCTTTCTTTCTTTCTTTCTTCCTTTCTTTCTTTTTTTTTAACATTGCTTTCCTGGATCAGTTAACCACTTAGGCTAAAAATGATGACTTAGAAGGAGAGGGAAAAATAAAGCAAACTATAGGCCCTTTTCCTTTGAGTTTTCCCTTATCCATGATTAAGCCAAAGATAGAGACTATTGGTAAAAATAAAAAAAAAATGTGTGAATATCGACAAATGAAATAAAAACAGTTGTGTTTTGCGCAGCCTTTCTGCTGCTCTAGTAAAAATGAAATACATATGCATGTATGAGCTATGAAAATGTGAATTGTGTAATTTTGGTGATTTCACTTACAAGGTAAATGCTCTTATATTTTCATTTAAAACTAGCTGTACCACATAAAGATGAAATGGCAAAATGCATACTAATTTTAATTTTACTTTACTTAGAACATGAAAAGCACATTTAAAAATCATGGCAAGAGAGAGAGACCACAGAAATAAGGAAACCTTTAGGACCGTCAACAACACTTTTTCCTTGCTTTTTGAGCAAGGGGCACTGCATTTTCATTTTGTACTGTGCCCCAGAAATTATGCACCTGGCCCTGCCACTTCATTACCTCCAATTTTGAGTTTATTATTGCAAACCTCAAGGAAAGGACTACTTGATAGATTTTTCTCTACCTATGACTTGACAAATTAGTTCTGGGCCAGTTGAGGTGTGGATTAAATGCTCCTTTCTGCCATGATTGGATGTAGTCAGAATCGTGTCTGGGGGAGCCAAAGGAGTGGTTCCAACCCTGAGAATAATTCTCCTAATTTATCATCTTTTCAACAATTTTAAAGGTAATATATTTGCATGACAGTTTTTAGGACTATAGGGAAAAGTTGCCTGAGGACCCCCTATGAAATACTCAATTGAAATATCAATGTTCAGAATATGAGATGTATGGATACAGAGCTGGGCTTCATTTCCATCCAGGCATTTTCTTACATGTAAAAATGCCAGAATGCAACACACAATGGCCACCATGGAGTAACCTCAAGGAAGACTTGAGAAAGAAATCCTGAGGCTTCCTCTGGTCACACAATTTGTGGCAGATATAACTATGAAAACACTGCCCTCTTTACTTAGCTCTCTTCTAATTTTTTCACTGATAGTTATGCAGATCCTATCTAATAAAGAGGAAATATGCTAATTGACCATCACACCCTCACAAGATGGCAGCATCCACAGCCAATAAAGAGGAAATATGCTAATTGACTTCCATGCCCTCAAAGATGGCAGCGCCCACAGCCACAAGATAGCAGCACCCAGTCCCCGCAGCCCCGCCAGGGTGGCAGGCTCTGTCCCTGCCTACAGAGTCCCCCAGTCCCTTCAGCACCCCAGCAGCCCAGGGCCAGCCCGAGGTGCAGATAAGCCTCGGATGGCAGCTGCGCAGCCGCCCAGGGCTGCCCGAGGCTCAGGTAACCAGGGTCGGCCGAGGCTTGCACTGCTGGTAGTAGCAGCAGCAGAGGTGTGATGGGAGCATCGCCTTCCGCCCCTGAGGGCTCCCAGACTGTGAGAGGGGGCAGGCCGGGCTGAGGGACACCCCCCACTCCAGTGCATGAATTTTTATGTGCCGGGCCTCTAGTATAATAATAAGGAAAAAAACTGTCCTCTCTTCCTAAATTGGGACTTTTTGACTTGCTAAGAACCAGGAGTGACTGGCAAATTGGGACTAGAGCAGAATTGCTCTGCCTGAAGTGAAGGCAGTAGGGAAGAGGATGGCAGAGGGAAAGAAAAAGAAGGGGTGGAGAAGGAAAGGGAGAACTGAGCTGTGGCAATAGTGATACGGGATTTTTGGACTGGAACACACAGTGTTCCGTGGGCAGGATGGCTTCCCCAGATTCTTTGTCTGTCAGAGTCAAAGAATGAAACCACTGATGGAAGGTATTAGAGCAAGGGTGGAAATTTATTGAAGAACAAGTACAGACTCCCACGTGAGGAGGGGGAAAGAGTCTCACTGAGTTCCTTTCTCCCGGTTTATAAAGGCTTCAGTTTTTAGGCCTCAATATCCCCTCTGATTGGCCACTATTCCTCTTTGATTTGGTCACTATAGCAACTCCTGAGCTCAAAGGTCAAACTTCACATGGGACAAGTGAGGCCCTCCTTCATTATTTTGTAAATATAGACCTTTGCTACTCCCAGTTCCCTTGTCTTATGGAAGTGTAACCTTTTGCAACTGCGTAGCCGTGTGTTTTTTCCATAGACCCCCTTAATTTTAAAAATTCTCTAAACCTGCCTTTTTCACCCCTAAAAATTCCTATTTCAATAGGAAGAAGAAAAGGGAGACTTCCCAGTTCAGTAGATAGACATTGTAGAAATGCCTAAAGGGGACATTTCAACTGTTTTTACGATAAAATTCTCTCCTTGCTTCATTTAACGATGAAATCTCCAGTTTCTTACTAAAGTTTTGATGGAAGTTGATTTGCATATGTGAAGAAGACTAAGGTTGGAGGCAAGCATCTATTGAAATGGGGGAGGGAGGGTTGGAAGGAAACTCCAAGAAAAGGATTAGGGAATAGTTGACATCAGTTTGAGTTATATAGATTTTGAAAGATTGTCTTTAGCATTTAAGGAGATAGGAAAATTAGCTAATTTCTCACTTAATATTCTCTGTCTTCCTGATAACATTTGGCTCTTCAAGTTGACTTCTTTCTGGGCACAGAATCAATTTCCCTTATTCCTTGGTCCCTCTCCAAAGGAAACAACTAACCCCAGTGTCTCCAATTTTACCATCTATCATTTTGTCCAGCAAGTGGACTCTTTGGAAAGATGATAAAAGAGAAATGTCGATAGAGATAGTGGCAAAGGCAGAGAACATTTCCATAATAAGGGGAAAGCCTGTTTCCCTGGCCACTCTGGATGGCCTATTTCCTCCACTCTAAGTATAGAACATCAGGGCTTTCCTCACACCTGACCCCGATGCTGCCAGCTCTGGGAGATTAAGTCTCTACTCCAATTTAAGCTCTACATGTAAAACAATATGTCTCAGCCATTCTTTCAATAAATTGACTTTTTTTTCTTTAAAAAATTATGCTAATGATATATTGCTGATGAAAAATGTTTGCTGCTCCTTATAAGTTGCCAGCTTTAAGCTGTACTTTCCATCATTATTAATAAGTGAAAAATAAGAGGTTTTCTTGGGCTGCCTCTGTGTTTTGAACCCCAGCACAGAATGTTTGAACCTTACTTTCTGGACTGAGCAGCCAATAGTGGTCGTCACATGCCTCAAGAAGATGAATCACTTTGACTCCAAATGGAGATCATAGACACAATACCTGCCTTATGTTGATTCATGGTACAGTGGGGCCTTACCTGTCCCTGTGGCCTGAAGAAACCATTTGTGGTTTTGATCACATGTGATTTTCCTTTGCCTCCAGCTTCCCCTTTCTGGTCAATCCATCACACACAGACAAAGTCAACTTTCTACCACACATATTATATTGTGTTATTCCCTGCTCAGAACCCTTCCAAGACTCCCCACTGGTCTCAGAAGAATCCAGACTCCATAGCATAGTAGGCAAGGCACTTCATAATCAGAACTCAGTCTTCCTATCTGGTACCATCTCTCTGCCCCTCCTTTTCCCTGTCCATTCCTGCCCCTTCTTTAAACATATTTTTAAATGTTCCAGTAATTCTATTTAGCTCTTATTCATAGGATTAGCAATATTCATTAATAGTTTATTTAGTAGTAGACAGTAAGCCTTATTTTTGTAGTTTTGTATTGATGTAAAGAAAAGAGATTGGTTGAATAATATCCACACACCCAAATGTTGTTTATCTAATTCTCATTTGGAACATTTGCTAAAAAGCAGATTATTTTTAGCACCATCTTATACCTAAATCAGAATCTTTGGAAATAAGATATGAGAATCTGAATGGTTAGTAAGGTTTTCATGTCTATTTAGCAAACTCTAGAGTTTAAATACTCCCTGTTTTTTATATTAAAAGCAGCATCATTCTCCTTATTAATATTATCTTTTATCTCAACCATCTCTATGCCACTCCAACATTAATATCTTGCCAGTGTCTACTGTACTCTGTATACTGCATAGGGCATATATTGTCCAGAATAGACATACTTCTCCAGAACTTATTATTGAGCAAGCAAGAAAGGCTGAAATATACCTACAAATATTTCAGGAGATAAAAGAAATGTGCCAAAATGCTGAGGCTTTGCTGGGATTCAGTGACTAGAGCTGGAAATGTTTGATCTTGGAAGCCTTCATGGAGATAGTTTGTTTTGAAGAGAGGAAAAGCATTCAAAGTTTTGGAAATTTGCAAAAGCCATGTATGTGGAAGATTCATGAACCCTGATCAACTGAAAAGTCCATCTTAGTCTGTGATGGGAAAAAAGACGGTACACATGAAGAAGAAAGTGAGCCTTAATTGGTACAAAAGTTAGAAGCATACAATTAGATTATTTTGATAGGTAATCCATTCAACAATTATTTATGAGATATGAAATGAGCAGCAATATAGTTCCAAGAAATATGAAGTTATCCAGTGACAGTTACTGATGTTCACGCAACAATTATTTCTGAGTGGCGTATGCATGCAGTCACTCTTTTAGGCACCAGGAAGTCAGCAGCGAAGGAAACAGACAAAACAAGGTCTTATCCTCAAGGAGATAAACAGTAAACATTGAGGATGACTTCTGGCATCCTTTCCACCCTTCCTTCACTGAGTGGCAGCAATTCAGTGACAGGAATTTTCCTTTACTTATAGAATAGGCCAATCTCATTAAAGGTAACCTTATTATCTTTGCCAATGGTCGCTTGAGGAAAGGGGCTTAGTACCTAATGCTAAGGTACTAAGAGATGATAGAAAATATTTGCTGGAGGCTAATAAAGGTACAGGGAACCAATTTTTCCTTCCTATTGGACAAGAAGGAAGAAAAAGCATATAACCTCAATTTTTTTCACATGAGAGGATCTATCTTTGGATGACATGAACATTGTTGTTAGAGAAAAAGAGTTGCGAAAAAGAGCTTGGTGACTCCACCATCCCAAAAGTATGCACTATCTATGTATTTTTTTAATATAAATGAATTTTTTAACTGTTTAAGCTTGAATAATTTTACTTACAGCAGAATACACCTTAACTGATATACTAGTACATGAATAACAATTTTTACATATCTCATTTTATCCTCAATCAGGATGTATATTCCCTGCTCATAAAAATAGAAATAAAAAAACTTAAATGTGAGAAAAATACCAGAAAGTTTTTACCCAAGTCCAAGCATGAAAGCTTTAGGATTTAGAAATATACAATATGAAAGCAAGCTAACAGTCCATGAGTACCTTCTATATGCTGATGACTCTGTTAAGCACTTCACGGGTTATCTCATTTTAATTTAATTTTTATAACAAGTCTCTGAATTTATTACTATCCTTATTTTACAGATGAGTAAACTGAAGCTCAGAGAGCTTAAGGAGGTCACCATAGGTTATAATGTGCTGCAAACATGAATTCAAACTCAGATTTTTGGTCAGCATATTCTATCCTCTTCCCACTTCACCACAAACTACTTCTTGTGAGAAAGCATTTTCTATAATTGAGATCTTATAGAAGAATAATTATCAGGACTTGACAGTGTGAGAGTATAAATCAGAGAACAATAGAGGAAGATGCATGAGTCCTTGTGACTGGGATGATAGTGTAGTAATGGTGGAAGCAATGAGGCATCCAGAATAAAACTGTGATAAAGAGTAACTAGAGTTTTATGCTAAGCTAAATAAACCAGTCAGAGAAAGACAAGTATCACATGATATCAATCATATAAGGAATCTAAAAAACAAAATAAACTGATGAACAAAATAGATGCAGAGACGTAGAAACATGGAACAGAGTGATGAATCTCAGAGGAAAGGTGGGGGTGGGAGGAGATTAACCAAAGAATTTATATGTATATATGCATAACCCATGGACACAGACAATATTGTGGTGAAGGCCTGGAGCAGGGGGCAGGTGTGGGCTAGAAGGGGTCAATGGAGAAAAGAGAGGACATCTGTAATACTTTCAACAATAAAGATAAAATTTTTAAAAAGAGTAACTAAATGATATTAGTAGATATTTCAAAGGCAGAATATTTAGGAGTTATTAGCATATTACATAAAGATAATAAATTAATCTTTGGGAAACCCAGTGAAGGATATGAGAACGAGAGGAAACAGTAAAACAGGAAATAAAAGGTATGAGAAATATTGGTTAGACTTTAAGCAAAATCATATGCTAAGTTCCTGGAAGAAGAATTTAGGAAAAAATATGAAGAAGCCTATCCAAATGAAAAATGAACTAATTCATCATACACTTTGGACTTCCATACTGAATATGTAGAGTGGTAAATAGTTGAACCAGGTTTATTTGCTTATTCATTTGAGCAAAGAAATGCCTGGGGAAATGCTGCAAATTTTAGAACAGCAGAGATTAGATCTTCATTTCTCTTGCCTTCCCATTACAATGTTTCCTGTTATTTGGAAGAGAAGAGAATGTGTGAACCGCGTCCAGCACAGTCAGTGGTGAACCTGAGGAGGGGTGGTGAAGGATTAAAGAAAACAGACAAGAGAATATAGTTGGGGCCAGGTGGATCACCTCACCTGTATGAGGACACAGTGACACAGCCTGTAAGCCAAGTCTTTATTTTATAGTCAGATCACACAAAGCAAAACAAGGGAGTGGTGAAGATGTTTACAATGTTCTTGTAAGTTTCAAATCTACTTCTTTCCTGTTGTTGCAATTCTCTGAACTCTATCAAGCTTTGTTTTGGCAGCACTTGCGGCGCCTCCATCAGCCCATATCCCTCAGCTACCTAGGACTACAAGGTTGGACTATAAAGTCAAGCTTACAACCATAGCCTTTGGCTATAATTGTGCTGGAAGGGCTTTGCCCTTCAAGCTGGGACTTGTATGTGGCTTTGCCACAAGAGGACCGTGCCCTCTCATCAGTCTGAGGCTTGAACCTGTCTAAATGCTGTAGCTGCTCTCCACAATGTGGAAGAAAACTTATTAGATGCGTGTTTTGGTGTACATTTCACTATTAACTTCACATGTAATCCTGTTGCATGGATCTCAGAATAAAGCTACATTATAAAAGCTGCAGTGAATCATGGACATTTAACACCAACAATAATCATGTGGGATTATTGTGTTAACTTATGTTTTACAATTAAAAAAAAAAAATAGAGGCCAAAAGCCTTAAGTCAGTAGCCTTAGGTCATGTCACTTGAGGTGGTAAAATCAGGATTGGAACATAGATTTGCATGACTCCAAAGCTCCGGGTTTATCCAGTTCTTGTAGATCTTTCACCCAAACTTTATTTTAAATGGTCCCTCCATGAAGAAAATAAACAAAAAACGAAAAACACATAAAGTGAAAGATTTAGAGGCAATAAAAAAAGTCAGATATTTATTCACAAAAGCAAATATATTTAACTCGGTCACTATACAGCACTTTCTAATCAATGTTCACAAGTACAACATATGTAATTTACTTGCTTTTGTAGAGTAACCAAGATTAAATTTACCTTTCTACTTTAAACAGCTAGAAAATAGGATTGAATTTCTAAAACTACGTTTTTTTTCAGGCACTAGACAGCAGCTAGCACAGGTCAGTGATTCCCAAGATAAGGGAAACAAATAAAATGAGCTCCAGGTATCTGCTAGGAGAGAGGTACCAGGACACAATGTAGGAAGAGTGAACCCAAACAGAGCTCAGTTATCTTGTTGAGTTGGGTATTTGAGGCTAAGGTGGCTATAATTTTAGTGGTAGAATCAGGGGAAATGGATCTGCACAGAAAGAGAACTCCAGAGATTTACAGAGGAGCTCCCTTAAATCTCTGGCTGAATAGTATGGATATATGAGAAGAAAATACTTGAATTTAGAGAAAGAATCACTAGAAAGCAATATCTAGAAAAATCTACCCCAAATTTATACAGGAGTGGGAATAGGTTGTGTTCTCAGCGAGAATTCGAAGACTTCACATATGGGACATAGAATCCTTAGAAATTATTGCATCAGTAGTGAAGATAAATTAGCCCTAGATAGAAAGCCATTCTGGATCCACCCTAACAAAGCTTAATAGCAAATTGATTCCAAAAATTTATTTGTATGGTAGAACAAAGACTAAAATTATTTAAAAGTTAAATTTAATACAAAACACAAACACACACACATATACATACACACACACACACCACCACCACCACCACCACCACTACCACCACCATCACCACCAAATACCTACCTCTGAAAAACATAAAATTCACAATGTCTGGCATCCAATCAAAATTTACCAAGCAGGCAAAGAAGCAAAATAATACAACCCATAATGAGACAAAAACCAATCAATAAAAACACCCAGCAATGAGAGATGATAGAGTTAGTACATAAGAATGTAAAAACGGTTGTTATAAAATTAAAGAAACAAACTATCAATGAATGAGGAACAATGTCAAGTGGAATAGCATAAGTGTAATTGGAGTCCAATTACAATTATGAAGAACTAAGTCTATTTTATTAATTACTTATTATGTTGAGTATAGTTTAAAGAGCCATGAGTAAACAAATAATGATCACTTACCACATGTCAAATATAATAACTCATGTAATAAATAAGGAGTAAAGTAACTACTACCCCTGAACTAAAGATTTCACATTCTCCTCAGTGGCAGAAGGCAAGCAGAATTGTTTGCTATCTGTCTGGTACAAGGCAGAATATATGAATATATAAAGCACCATAAAGAAAAATATAATTTAAGAGCTGGGCTCAAAGAAATGCTTTGTGGAGGAGGGAACTTCAGCTGAGTATTTGAGAATGAGTAGAAATCTGAATCACAATTATAAATCATAGAAAATATATTCTAGATGTAAGAAATGGTTAAAGATAAAGGCAAGAATGCAAGAGCACGAGGAATATCTCTTAAGAGTAGTAAGAGCTGTAGTGCTTTTCATCAATTTGGAACAAG
Organism: Myotis daubentonii; assembly: GCF_963259705.1. NCBI lineage: Eukaryota > Metazoa > Chordata > Mammalia > Chiroptera > Vespertilionidae > Myotis > Myotis daubentonii. The sequence goes on along the minus strand of NC_081845.1, from coordinate 22,428,936 downwards.
GCATATTAGGCCTGAATGTCAGAAAGGGACCTAGTATGAGTGCAGTCCTGTTACTTCCCTATTAATTCGCACTGTCTTTTACTAATTATTTAGGAAATTCAGAAAAAACATTAGAAATGCAGTCTTTATGTTGTGCTAGTTGGTTTATGTGAGAAATGCTCACCTGTCCAAATGCATATAACAGAATCAGAGACAGAAGGATGGCGAAAACGAGACTTTTATTACGTTCTTAAGAGCGGGTGTTCAGTTGTACAGGCACACATGGAGTAGCGATCACAGCCTACTTATCCCCCTAAGGTGCGCGAATCCTTCTTCCCGTTCCTCATTAGCTGAGAACTATGGGGTTAATAGTTTCCTCATACGTCGCCTAGGTCTTATTCATTTCTAAAAATAAATAAATAAATAAATAAATAATGAAAATGGGCTGAGGCCTTTTCTCGTTGTCTAGTTGAGGTGGGCGCCTGGGGGAGGGGGGTTTCCACCATGATGCTGGCTCATATCCATAGTTCTTTGTTCTTATATTCTCTTCCTTCCTCCCTACACTCCGTTTGCCCTGGGGAAATTCAGTAACCATTTCCATTAAAAGTTGACTATGCTGGAGATGGATCACAGAGACCCACTTCCTAGAGATTATTATTTTGTTAGGGCTGCCATTCCAAAGTTTCATTATCCGGAAGGCTTAAATAACAGACGTGTATTGTCTCACAGTTCTGGGGGCTAGAAGTCCAAGATCTAGGTGTTGACAAGATAGGTTTCTTCTAAATATTCTGAGGGAGGACTTCTTCCATGCATGTCTCCTAGCTTGTGTAGTTTGCTGACAGTAGTTGGCTTTCCTTGGCTTGTAGATGCATCACCCAGTCTCTGCCTTTGTATTCATATCATGCACTTCCTGGGTGTGTCTGTCTATGTGTCCAAATTTTCCCTTTTTATACAAAGACACAGTCATATTGAATTAGGGGTCTTCTCTACTACAGTATCATGTTAACACACTAATTATATCTAAAACAACCCTATTTCCAAATAAGGTTATGTTCTGCTGTATTGGGGGTTAGGAGTTCAACATTTGAATTTTGGAGGACACAATTCAACCCTTGAGGGTGGAGAAATGTTGGTGGCTTTGTAATAGGGGGGCTCTTGATCAGAATTGTCCTTTAGGAAGTATAATCTGTCAGTTGTATGTGAATCAGCCTCTGAAGGGCTCTAGCCATATCGTCCCACTTTGCCCTATATCCATACACACACATATACTGTAACCAAACAGTTCCCTAGATACAACATACCTTTTCCTCTCTTTCCCCTCACCTATGCTGTTGCCATGCCTGGTATTTCTCGACAGCACTAATGAATAATTCCTACTCTTCAATGCTTATCTCTTCAAGTGTTTTAGTCACATTCATAATGCATAGGATAATGTCTAGCACATTTTAGAAAGTCTTCCCTACACATGCTCCTCCCCTTCTGAATGGTGTTCACAATCCTGCTGTCATGACCCTGTCTTTAAAAAACAATAACATCCATGGATTATAACACATATTACACTTTTTTATTGTTTGTGTACATACTTTTTTCTCCACAAAACCATGACACACTTCTGGTTGTATGTCTTGCAACTAGCTGAGAGGTAATAATATAGCTAATTTCCCCCTCTTCCATAAGGCTTATTTATGAAAAATTAGTAGGCGTTGCAAAAAGTACATCTACATTGTGCTTGCTATATGCATGGCACTGTTCTAAGTGTGTAATGTATATTAACTCATTTAATCTTCACAAGAACCTGGTGAGTTGGGTACTATGATCCCACTTTATAGATGATGAATCTAAGGTACAGAAAGGCTCAGTAACTTACTTGAGATTGCATAGCAACTGAATGACAGATATTACAATCTAGTCCTTAATCACTTTGCCAAAATGCATCTCAAAAACCTTTGCTCTCTCAAAGTATTTTGGAACTATTTCCAACCTTACCAGTAAGTAGCTACGTGATGTTGAGCAAGATATTGAACTTCTCTAATTTTTTTTTTCAATTCTGAAATGGAAATACTGATAGTACTATCCTCACAGAATTAATACATGTAAAGAAGAGTGTCCAGCACTGAGTAAGCCTCTCTCTCTCTCTCTCTCTCTCTCTCTCTCTCTCTCTCTCTCTCTCTCTCTCTCTCTCTCTGAATAACTGAGAATTTATTGTATACTATGTGGCTAATTGAAGCCATACTGCCTCCTGCTGATGATTAATAGTGTCTGGTTTCTGAAGAAGTACGGTATTGGCAATTTTTTTTTTCTTTTTTTGCCTTTTTATGAAGGATGGGACTGGGCTGTCACTTTCTATGAAAATGAGAAAGAGGAGGTCAGAGGTGTTTTTGATAGCAACACAAAGGACCTTTATGTGGCTTTAAAAAGGATTGCAGTGTTAGGAGCCTGAGAACCTGGGCTTCATTGGCTTACAGCAGTCATCTTGACCTCTCCCCCCCTCCCTGTAAAGGGGCAGTGGAAAGGCACCAGGAAAGAGGAAGAAATTTTTAGAAAAAAATTGCAAAAAATATAACCTTGAAAGGAAATTAAAAAGTCAGAATTCTGTACAATAAGAAAATCCTGTTCGCTGAGCCTGTTGAACAGTTATCAACAATTCTTTAGAAAATTCTAGCAGTTTATATGTGGAGCCAGTTGCTTCCTAATTGCTACAGCAGGCTACCACTGGGAAGAACAAAGGAAATATTTAGCACATCGTAAATTCTTCTGCAGCCCTGTGGAGTGGCTGGAGTTCAGATTACACGTTTATAACTAGCATTTGAGAGCAATTTCTACTTCACTTTGAGAGAGTTGTTGGGGAAGCTGTTCGGCACTGTTCCTGGTACGTTTCTGGAGAAATACAGACCCAAGTGTTTAAATTCAACAATCCAGTTCATTTGTGTTGGGATTCAATGAAGCGTTGAAAGATGTAACAATGAAATACATCTTTCCTTCTGGAATTTGCTTTTTAATTGGAACTAGATCTTTCATTGGGTGGAAAAGTGTACCTCGGATACACTTGTGGGGTGTTCTGACAGCTCTCAACTGAACAGTGGTCTTTTCACAGGCCAAGACTGAAGCAGTCTGAAGAATAGTTAGGATCTAAAAATAGATTCAGTTCACACTGCCAAGGAGGGGGAGCAAGAGAGAGGCAGTAAACATGTTTCATGTCACCACGGATGGATTGAAGAAACTGCACCACATAGCTAGATCTAGTAAGGGCAACGAGAAGCCACTTGGAAATGAAAGGTCAGAGGTTCCACTAAGATGGCTCTTGAAGCTATTATATTTATGACACAGCTGACGAATGTGTAGGTCTGCAGAGTCTAATTTGTCTTTGCTGTTGTAGAAGATGGTTCAATCTTCTGTGAGTTTTAATGGGTACATTTTCTTAGCAATAGAAATACATTGTGGAATGATTGGCTGATGATTTATTATTTATGAGTTGTCTCTGGCTTTAGGCCCTTGTGCTAGACATAGCCATAAGGACTACCTTGTAATTCTTGACCCAGATGACTGATAACATATGGGAGGCAAGTTCCCCCTATGGCAGTAAGTGAATGTCTCACCCTAGCACATGGAAGAACAGGCTGAGGTTCAGGTCTTTCCAAATATAGAAAAGTGAATGTTTTCCTGAATGTGTGTGTGGTGGCTAAATTTCCTATCCTCACCTCAAAAGAACTGATAATCTTTTTACTATTGTATATTGGCTAATATTTGGGGAAACTTCCCAAATAAATAAGTAAAAGAAATGAAAACAAATCTAGATGAGCTTCCTACTTATTGAGACTAGTTCCAAGACAAAATGTCTATAGATTGAACTATGGAACAAATCTTGTCTAATTCTTCCAGGGGAAACAATAAACTGTGACCTTGCCATCTTCTTCCTGGCCAAATTTAGGATTGCAGCCACTTTTTGTTTTAAGTGTAAAACCTTAGTGAGAAGTGGATATGGTCTTGCTCTGCGATCTAAATTTTGGTTTTGAGATATAATTAGACAATCAGATTAAGTTAATAAGGCAGCCATTTAGTTATTACATTTGTTAAATTAATATCTACAGTTTCTATACCAACATCTTGCACACTTTTATACAACTATTGGCTGTTGATCATGATTGAATTTCTCTATTATGTGTGTGTATGTGTGTGTGTGTGCATATATAAAATCTCTACCTCAGTAAGGAAAAATTAATCAACTAATCTCTTTGGTTACTCAGTATATTTTCTGAACATAATCTTGTTAGGTAGTAAAGTAGCTGATTTTTAATTTGACATGATAAAAAATACTACAGGCAAATGAAAAGTGATTTTAAACCATTAAAAAACCTGATTTGTCTTCAGCATCAACTTGATGCCCATGTAAACTGTAAGATTTATACTATGTACACTCTGTTGCTTAAAAATAAGGACAAAAGAAGACCAGCCATATCAATGTAAAGAAGCATATATATATTTTAAATATATTCCCACCCAACACTTTAAAAAAATGACTAGAAAAGGGGTGAAATGTATGATGTGAAGAATTAAATAAGAACATTAAAAGCTTGGCAAGTAATATTATGTTCAGAAATGTACAGTGTCAATTGATTTTCATGACAAATTAAAATTTCTACACAATCAAAAGATGTCTAAACTCCAGCCAAAGACTCGATTATTTCAAGCAACATTTGGTACAAACAAAATCCAGTACAACCACTCTTTTGGATTTCATTGATGAGATTTATTCTGTATTCATAGGTATAAATAGTGGTCTAGAATAACCAATGTCTTCAGACATTTTATTGAATAGTTCATTGATTTTTATCCTTAGGTTTTTAAAGACAGTTTAGGAGTTACACAAATTCAGGTACTTAAAAAAAACAGCATGAGATAAGAACAACCCTAATAAACATAATTCTGAGACAATCTTTCATTGTTGTGAAGCTTATAAAATTGAAGGTCTCATGTTTTAAGAAGATAAAAAGAGGAATTCCTTCTCTGCTGTGGAATAAATGGACTATCTCACCCATGAATAATGATTAACGTTCTTTCACTCAGAGAAAAGGCTTGTAGGGCTTCACACCTGCAGCATTCATGAATTACAGGCCCCATTCCCTTGAAAGAAACTTAATAATCGCTATTCACAGGTGAAGTGTGCTTCAGTTGGATATAAAAGTTGAGATAAAACCAGTCAGCTTTGTTTCCAGTGCTGTTATTTTCCCAGCATTCCATCCCCTCCAGTCACTGCAAAAATACTTGAGCAGCTTTAAAGTTATCCAAAGGTGGTGCTGTAAATACCTTTTCTTCTCAGCTTAGTTCTGTGTTTATCAGAGATTCAGAGGTGGTTTTAAAGGTCAGAAAAACAAGCTGCCTGAAAACTTGGATTCAAACCCAAGTAATGAGGTCGGCATTTTTACAATTATTCTCTTCTTATTGCCATCCAGGTCTACCCTGACCTTAAGTTTCCTCATACTGAGTCCCAACCTGCCAAATGGGGCCAAATAAATATAAATACAAAATAGAAATATAAACATATGTATGGATTTAAATAAGAGTATAAATATAAGGTATTATAGTATATAATATGTATTATCTACACTAATAAAAGACAAACATGCAAATTGACCATACCTTTACTCTGCCTTAAGCCACGCCCACCAACCAATCAGAGCGACAATATGCAAATTAACCCAACCAAGATGGCGGCCAGCAGCCACAGAGCTGGAGCAAGCAGGAGGCTTGCTTGCCCCAATGATGGAGGAAGCCAAGCTGCCACGGCTGCTCTGAGCTCCACTCTAAGCAACAAAGTTTCAATTATAGAAGGTAAATAAACCCCAGACACCTGCTTTCAACCGACTGTGGCCACGGAGCTGGAGCAAGCAGGAGGCTTCCCTCCTGCCCGCCCTGGTGGGCTCTGAGCTCCACTCAAAGCAACGAAGTTTCAATTATAGAAGGTAAATAAATCCCAGAATAAAAAAGGGAAAAAAAGAAAAAAAGGAGAGGCTGGGAGCTTCCATCGCTGGAAAGGTTTGGCCAGGCTGAAAACGGCCCTCAGCCCCTCAACCAGACTGGCCAGGAACCCCAGTGGGGACCCCCCACCCTAAAGCGGGTGTGGCCAGCCTGCAAACAGCCATCAGCCCCTCACCCAGGCTGGCCAGGCACCCCAGCGGGACCCCCACCCTAATCCGGGACACCCTTCAGGGAAAACCAGCTGGCCCCCACCTGTGCACCAGGCCTCTATCCCATATAATAAAAGGATAATATGCAAATTGACCCTAACAGCAGAATGACTGGGAATGACTGGTCACTATGACACACACTGACCACCAGGCGGAAGATGCTCAATGCAGGAGCTGCCCCCTGGTGGTTAGTGCACTCCCACAGTGGGAGCTCTGCTCAGCCACTAGCCAGGCTGACGGCTGCCAACACAGCGGTGGTGGTGGGAGCCTCTCCCACCAACTCAGCAGCGCTAAGGATGTCTGACTGCAGTTTAGGCCTGCTTCCTGCTGGCAAGTGGACATCCCCCGAGGGCTCCCAGGCTGCCAGAGGGATGTCTGACTGCCAGCTTGGGCCCGATCCCCAGGGAGCGGGCCTAAGCCAGCAGGTGGACATCCTCCAAGGGGTCCCAGACTGCAAGAGGGCATAGGCTGGGCTGAGGGACCCCCCCCCCAGTGCATACATTTTTGTGCACTGGGCCTCTAGTATTATATAAGCTTATATACAAGCTTGAGTAGAAATTTAAACATAAACAAATGTAGATAAAATACATACAAATACATTTTCTAATTTGGTAGAGAAGTTTTAAACTTTCTTCACTGCTTCAAGGAAGATGTTTAAGGCATCTCCTTTCCTTTTTAAAATATATTTTTATTGATTTCAGAGAGGAAGAGAGAGGGAGAGAAAGATAAAACATCAATGATGAGAGAGAATCATTAATCAGCTGCCTCCTGCACACACCTCCACTGAGGATCAAGCCCAAAACCCGGGCATGTGCCCTGACTGGTAATCGAACCATGACCTCCTGGTTCATAGGTCAACTCTCAACCACTGAGCTATACAAGCTAGGCAAGGCATCTTCTTTCTCTTTAGAGGCCACATTGATGGCCCATGTGCCGTCTATGAATTTTTCACATATTTTCTTGGCTCACAGGATGTTTTAAAAATATTGAGTTATAATTTAAAAGCTAGGATATTTTACATTTAAAACGTCAGAATTTCTCAAATACTTGAAAAGTCTGGCAACACTGCACCCTTATTATCTCATAGTACAAACTGACAGGAGCTGAGAGCTGGATTGTTGCAGACCTAACTTGTACGTGACTCAGTTACCATATTTTGCCTGAAACCTGAGTGTGCAATTCTAGAATAACCAAGTTGTCATGCCTTCATCAGCCCTCATATGTCTTAATATGGTTAGCATTTTACTAGTCAGAGTGACCATAACTGCTTCAAAGTCTGCCCTTATGAGTACTTGAGTTTTAGATAGAAAGTGTAAAATGCATTTTCTTTAAGTTCTTGATTTTTAGGCAAACATTTTACGAAACACTGGGGATTTAAAGATGAATAGGCAATTCTACCTTTAAGATTACAATTTATTTGGAAACCAAGAGAAGCATATGAAACACACAAATAAAGTGCAATGATAAAGTTACTAGCAGGGCAATTAGAGCCTGCAAAAGAGAGTTACCTCACCTGGGCAGGTTGTGGAAGGCATGTCAAGGTTGAGGAGAGAATGAACTAGGTTCAGATCTGGGCAGAAAAGGCTTCTCTCCTGGGCCCTAGAGATTAGGAAGGAGTTAGAGTAGCCAAGAGGGGTGGGATGGAGTTGGGGGACAGGGGTTGAATCAGGGATTTTCTGTTTTGTCTTGGGTTTATTTATGAAAACCTACTCTTTGACTTCCATAAGGGTGATACTTCTACTAAAGAAAGCACAAAGTCCTCAATATACAGATATATGTGTATTTAAACTATACATCAGCTATTTCACCAAAAGTTTTCTTTCTCCAACTCTGAATTCAGCATTACATCCATTGCAATGTTTTTATGAACATTGCTCAAAACTAACTTTACCCCTGTAACCCGTGTATTCTCCAAATATATATTCATCTCCACTTCAGAAATAACCCTCAGTTTATTATCTATGATATAATCCTGGGATATTTGATTGAACATACTACAACTTTTTGGTAAAATGAGAAACACCCACCCCTCCCCATCAAAGAAAGCTTATAAAGAATCTAAGGTTTCTAATGTTAGAAAGTGATGTTATTAGCCACTACTATTAAGATTAAACAAAGTTAAGCTCAGACATTAAAAAGAGAGAAACATTATTTTAAGTGTTTAACAGTTGAGTTTTAAATTTGGTCAGATCCAATATTTTTGGTGTGACAGAGCCAAATTGTTCATTAGCATTTGAAGTCTTAAAATTCCAATTGATTGCATTTATGATTACAAAAATAAATAAATAACAAAAGTATGACATTCTAATTTAACTAGGGGACCTAGAATTGTGTCATAAATAATTTATTTGTAAAATGCAAATAAAATTTATTAGTTAAAACAAAACAAAACATATTATTTTTTAAAAATAAGTGGAATGCTTACCAGATTAGCATTGGCATGCCTTAAAGCAGTGGTTCTCAACCTGTGGGTCGTGACCCCTTTGGGGGTCGAACAACCCTTTCACAGGGTCACCTAAGACCATCGGATAACACATATATAATTACATATTGTTTTTGTGATTAATCACTATGCTTTAATTATGTTCAATTTGTAACAATGAAAATATATCCTGCATATCAGATATTTACATTATGATTCATAACAGTAGCAAAATTATAGTTATGAAGTAGCAACAAAAATAATTTTATGGTTGGGGGTCACCACAACATGAGGAACTGTATTAGGAAGGTTGAGAACCACTGCCTTAAAGGATAGTAATAATTTTTCACATAACAAAAATCTAGTTAATGTTTGGGTATCAGGATTTGTTTTTAGGTAATGCTATCTTTTATTTGAAAGGAATCATAGCCAAGATATGACACACAATAAAAAGTGTTTAAGTCTCTTCACACATGTATGCTCCTTTTCAGTGAAATGTCAGTCATCATGAGGCATTTCAAGTGCAATCCATACAATAATAGTTAATCAGATAAGTTCAAGCTGGCAGTTCCCGAAGTGTGTTCAGCTTCCAACTGTATGACCCATTCTCATCTCTTTGTTAGCTGAAGTAGTAGGCCTGCCAGCTTCTTTCTTTCAAAAGCTTATGAAATTCATAGTCAAGAGGCAGGTCTATGAAAACTTAAAAACAAAGGGGACAATGAATTCAAAAGCAGCTGCTCATGCAGTTTGATTGCATTATTTCACTGCCAGTCATGATGTCTTCACAGCAGCGTCATACTTAAAAGATTCTGAAAGTTGATTGATTGTTCCCAAACTGCTACATAGTTTTATTTGATTAACCACGTATATTTTTGCCAATACGTCTGGCTACCTATTTAAAGTTAGTGCATTGCTGGCAGTATTACAAAAACAGATTTTAAGGATTGGAATCAGATTTGGCAGTCAAGGATTCGGTTCCAAGCTCATAGGTGATCCTAAAATTTCATTTGACATAAAAAAAAGAACAAACTTTGCAGTCAAAAACAAAAGGCTGTACATTCATTGAAAAAAGCTTCTTGGCTGCCAAACTTGTTTATTTTTCCTATGTTTTTGCTCTATCCCTGAGCCCTTTGAAGAAAGGTCTTGAAGTGATATTATTTAAAGATACATAGGCACACACATTTAATCAAGATCTTTATTCAGATGTGAAGTAAAATTTTGCTTCTTTAAAGTAAAAAAAAAAGACATTTTCAAAAGTTCATTGAAATAAAAGAATCTTTGTCTTCCCTCTTGGCATTTTAAGGTTTTAACGAGTTGTTTATATATCTCAATGGCTTGAAAAGACAGATGTATTTTATGTAATCTTCCATGTAAGCTTTTTTCATTTCCCTTATAAATTACTTTTCCATATTTTAAAATGTAGTTATGTTTGCAGGGAAAAATGGCCAAAAAATATGAGCCGTTATTTGTTGGCCACCACGAACCTTTAGATAAAGTAGGTATAAATCACAGTAAGCAATAAAATTCCATCCTAAAAATAAACCACAACTTTATTGAATAAATATCTATTAAAATTGTGTTGTCTCATTTTCATTTTACTGAACATTAATGTATGGGTTTCATTTGAAAGCTAACAGTTCACAACCCATGTTTCATATTCTAATTAACATAAAAGAGATCTGTTTCAATTAAAGAAAGCAGCGCTCCTCAAGATTCAATGATGAACTGCTTTTATATTTTGTGAGTTAGGGCAGTAAATTACATATAACACACTGAGGAAAAAAACACAATGAAGTACAAAGAACCCAACCCCAGAAATATATAATTGAATAATAATAATTTAAGTACACATGTCGGGTTGTGTGTATAGCAAGTTCAACCCACAGAAGTGCAGACCTAAAGAAATGTTTTCCTGCCTTTTTAATCTCTATAAACCCTTCCTGCAGCTTTTAGCTCTTACAGGTTTGAATACGAATTAAAGGTAGACCTTAAGGTCACTTGCAGCTGACGACCAGAAAACAAACAGAAAAAAACAACAATTTCTGAAATGGCTTAAACAGACTAACCAACATACACTTTGACGGATGATTTAAAAAGCTCTCAAAGTTAAAGGGACACAGTAGATAGCTTCCCTAATAATGTTGTAGTGGGTCATGAGATTCCTCTGTTTTATAAATACCTGATTGTAAGGAAATAATCCACCCCAATTTTTGCAATTAAGGTCATGTGAATTCTATCATTTGTAGGATAATAAAAACAGCAATGTGAGAGCTCCCCCTGTTGACTCACAATAATGTACAGTATACCCTGAAATATGCTTCCAAATATTCATAATCAATATAAAATGTGAAAAGTTTAAGGGAGAGTGAAAATAATCTGAGGCCTACTGACATTTGCTCTCATGGAATAAATTCACAGCAGAGTTGGGACTGGGACCCAGAGTCTTTGTCCCAGAGCCCCATTCTCTCCACACTATAGCAGGACACCCAGCAGGTTATATAATCCTGGGTGGGACAGGACTAGCGAGACCCTATTGGTGTAACTCCAACTTGCTCTGGTCAAGGAAACCCAGAGAAGCTAAAGGACAGGTATAACTCACACAGAAATTGTTGGGCTAGAAATCCCAGTTACAGTCTTCATCTCTCTGCTATTTCTACTCTGACAGTGTGTTCTGCAGTGTGCTTTGGCCCCAAAACTTTGTTCCTTTGTCATCTAAAAATATGTTTTTCAAAAATATAAGAGTTTGAAATTCTGGAAGACATTCAGACATTCATGGTCCTTAAATTAACTCTTCTTACTTTTTGGTGAGACATCTTTTCTCTAAGTTAACTAGAAAATGTATATTAATAAGGTCTTTGAATTTTCTTACATGCCTCCCTTCTTAAATTATTTGTAAGATAATGTGTGCCATTGTGCAAAATGAGGAATTTCTTTTAGAATAAATCACAAAAAAATTATAAAACATATTTTGCTAATTTGCTTTTTGGTGAAAATATTAGTAATTTGATTGGTCAATATTGGTATTATTGCTATCATTCCTGTAATTCATCAGGAGATATTGTTTATTTGCTTTTTGGGTTTTTTTTTAAATTAAATATTTATTGTTCAGATTATTACAGTTGTTCCTCTCCCCCCCCCCCCATAGCTCCCCTCCAGCCGGTTCCCACCCCACCCTCTGCCCTTAACCCCCACCCCTGCAGTCCTCATCCATAGGTGTACAATTTTTGTCCAGTCTCTTCCCGTACCCCCCACATCCCCCACCCCCGAGAATAATCAGTCCACTCCCTTTCTATGCCCCTGATTCTATTTTATTCACCAGTTTTCTCTGTTCATCAGATTATTTATTCACTTGATTTTTAGATTCACTTGTTGATAGATGTGTATTTGTTGTTCATAATTTTTATCTTTACCTTTTTCTTCTTCTTCCTCTTCTTAAAGGATACCTTTCAGCATTTCATATAATCCTGGTTTGGTGGTGATGAACTCCTTTAGCTTTTCCTTATCTGTGAAGCTCTTTATCTGACCTTCAATTCTGAATGATAGCTTTGCTGGATAAAGTAATCTTGGTTGTAGGTTCTTGCTATTCATCACTTTGAATATTTCTTGCCACTCCCTTCTGGCCTGCATAGTTTCTGTTGAGAAATCAGCTGACAGTCGTATGGGTACTCCCTTGTAGGTAACTGACTGTTTTTCTCTTGCTGCTTTTAAGAGTCTCTCTTTGTCTTTTGCTCTTGGCATTTTAATTATGATGTGTCTTGGTGTGGTCCTCTTTGGATTCCTTTTGTTTGGGGTTCTCTGCAATTCCTGGATTTGTAAGTCTATTTCTTTCACCAGGTAGGGGAAGTTTTCTGTCAGTATTTCTTCAAATAGGTTTTCAATATCTTGCTCTCTCTCTTCTTCTGACACCCCCATAATTCGGATGTTGGTACGCTTGAAGTTGTCCCAGAGGCTGTTTACACAATCTTCATATTTTTGGATTCTTTTTGTTTTTCCGGTTGGGTGTTTTTTGCTTCTTCATATTTCTAATCTTTGACTTGATTCTTGAGATCCTCTAGTCTGCTGTTGGAACTCTGTATAATATTCTTTATTTTAGTCAGTGTATGCTTAATTTCTAGTTGGTCCTTTTTCATAACCTCGAGGGTCTCACTAGATTTCTTGAGGGTCTTACTAAATTTATCAGTGGTCTCACTAGTCTTTTTGAGGGTCTTACTAAATTTATAGGCGGTTTCTAGAAAATTCTTGAAAAACCTTATAAGTGTGGTTTTGAACTCTATGTCCAGTAGTTTGCTTTCCTCCATTTCTGTCATTTGTGACCTGTTTCTTTGTCTCCACATTTTTTATACTTCCCTGTGTTGATAGAGTGACTTTTTGTGCTAGGTGTCCTATAGGGCCCAGTGGCTCAGCCTCCCCAATTACCTGAGGTGGACACTCTTGGTGCACCCTTTGTGGGCTTTGTGCACAGTCTTGTTGTAGTTAAGCCTTGATTGTTGTAGGTATCACTGGGAGGAATTGACCTCCAGGCCAATTGGCTGTGAGAAACAGCTGTGTCTGCAGTGGGAGAACTTCTGTGCTGAAGACACCCTTCTGGGGCAAGACTTGCTTTGGTGTGCACTGAGTCTGCCCCCTGAGTGTGTCTCTTATGGATCTGAGAAGTTGTAATCTGGATGGTCCCACTCTGACCACTGGTTACACTGGCTCTTGGATTTCTAAGGAGGTGTTAATTTAGCCTCTGCCTGAGGCTACCCAGCAGGACCTATGGAGAGATCTGCAGATTCCTCTTCTTTGTTTGGGGTTTGTAGGTGCCCAGATGAGGCCCAGCTGTGAAGCAATGCAAGCTGCTGTGGGGCTTTGTGCCTTCTTTTGGAAGTTCTGGGTCTCTCTGAACCAGCTGCAGTTTGTTAGGTAATTTTCAGATTGCAAAGGGCCAGGCCTTTCATATGCAAAAGCCTCTGTCCTCAGCTTGGGTGGGGCGGGGTCTCAGGGGATCAACAGGGTGGAGCAAGCAGCTATGGCTGCTCCTCAGTCCTACCCTAAGAGGCCGCACGTCTCAGTGTCCTGGTAATCACTGCAAGCGCCTTTGAGAGAAAGCCGCCCTCGAGTTCCCACCAATGCCAGACAGTCCAGTTTCTCCCCGTATGAGTCTGGGTCCCCAGAGACTCGCCTGGAACTGGAGTTCAGAGCAGTCGGGAGCTTGAGACTCCCTCCTGATTGAAAGCGACAACCATTTCCTCAGTTGCCAGCCCTTTCCACGTGCGCCTCTGTACCTCTGCACTTTACTTCCGCACCTCCTCTGAGTCTCAGTGTGCTTTTCTTTCCTTCTAGTTGTAGAATTTCCACTCAGCCAGCCTTCCTGTGGTTCTGGATGATGTTCGTTTTATCTTTCAGCTGTATTTTTGAAGTGGTTGTGCGAGGCAGCAATTTCCGGTGTTTACCTATGCTGCCATCTTGGTTTCTCCAGGTGATATTGTTGATTCCATTTAGGGATGATCACAATTTCCCTCTACCCCATATCTGAAAAAAATGTGGAGATAGATTTTAAATTGAACTAATTTGTTTACTCCTGGAGGGCAAGTGTTGCCTTGTATAGATCTATTTTTTTCAATAAACACATTTGCAAGAACACAGGGCTTTGAATGACAGCTTTTGATTTGCCATTGTTTGTCATGTAGCTTCTGTTGAAGTCTGCTCAAAGGTGCCACTTGTGGCTGCAGTCCAGTTTGTGTGCCTTTCAAAATCCCACTGCCCTAATGCCTTCTATATGCGACACTTTCAAAATGCTGAGGTCCAGTCCATGTTACTATATTTCCTCTGTTTACCCTGTACGCTTAGCCTCTAGTATAGTTAGTTGTGGAAGTGCATGTGAACAGAAACCGAATGAAATATTTGTGAAACAAAATCTTGTGCTTAATGATAAGAAGAATAAAATTCATGTTTTCAAGTAGAAGAGAATAATTCTGTCTACTTGAAAAATTGACCCAATTCACATATTGTTCATACTTATATAATTAAAAATGTAAAGGTAACAGAAATTGAGCTATTTGTTATGAAAATTAAGCATGTACATGGCTTTTTTTTCTCTGGAGTCACCCCTGTATTTTAAATTGTTTGGCAGTTACCTTTCTGGATTGCCCCTGCCCCAACCAGCCATACTCCACCACACAAGACAGAAACAGACTTCTTAGAAGCTCCATGCAGGCAAATAGAATTTATATAATGTACTTTAAGTTTGAGAAATACTAGTAGATTATTGTATTCCAGAACTCTTCTTGGAATTTATAATTGAAAGATGAAAATATGTCATATTAAGATAACTTTGATGATGAAAATTTTAGAATTAGAAAAAAAACTAATGGGTGTTAATGCTGTCCAGTGCGAGTACTTCCTATAACATAAGAATGAGCAAGCTCATATATGACCAGGAGAGGCTGATTCCAGCAGCAGTTAGAGAGAAAGCAGAAGCAAGAAAAAAGAGGCAGGTGGTGATGCAAGGATGAGTCAAGAGTGAAAGGGGACTTCAATCAGGTGCTTACGCAGTTATATAGTCTCTATAAGGAGTTATCTAGTCTCCTTAGGAAAATTCAATTGGCTTCAGCTGCATTTCTTTCCTGTAGGAGAGTCTAGTGTGAGTGTATCTAGGGAAGCAGGGACATTGGTGAGGGGCACTCAACACAGCCAGGGTGATAAGAAATTTGGCTATTGGCAAAGAACAGGGGAGCTCACAGTCACCTTATCTGCCCCAGAAGTCTTTGAAATAAGTATTAACATCCACTGACCTCATCCCAGGCTCACCAGTCAGTGTTGTGGTCTAAACCCGGGTTTTGGCAGCTGACATTTCTGGTTACCAGCTGTTACACATGAAGTAAGTTCTTTACCCTCTTTGAACTTCATTTCCTAATTCCAATACTTTAGGACAATTGTATTTAGCTTGCAGGGTGGTTGCTAGAATTAAATGAGATAAGGCATGCAAAATGTCAAACAGGCAGTAAATTGTAGCTATCACTTTTAGATAAAGTCAAACTAAGAATGAGGACAAAAGAAGTTTGGTTCCAAAAGAAGTTTATTTCTGAAATATAATGATCATTTGAATAAAGATACCCATTTCTAAAATACTTCACAGAGTAGTAAGTAAAAAGGGAAAAACTACATGATAGTTTTGATAAATATGAAAAAAAAATCACTTGATAGTATTTTATATTCATTTTGGATTAAAAAGATACTTTAATACAATTAAAATGTGCATACTTATTGGTGAAACAAACCATTGCCATTAATTCAGGAATAAGGCAGAGGGATTGCTGTCTCTAAACACATTTTTTCCAGCTATGTTGAGATAAAATTAGCATATAATTTTTTGTAAGTTTAGTGTGTACGATGTGATAATTTGATGCATGTATAAGTTGTGAAGTGATTACCAAAGTAAGCTTAGTTAACACACTCATCACCTCATGTAATTACAACATTTTTCTGATATTATTTAATATTGTTCTTGAGGAGTTATCAGTCCAATTGGATAAGAAGAAGAAATATGAATAATAATTTGTGGGTGTGTATTGCCTAAAGACTATTTATTTCTTGCTTATAGGACACAGTCATTTCTGAATCACTGTATAGAGTCGGGGTATACAATTGTAATACATGTATAGTTTGAGTTTAGAAAGTCCTCTGAAAGAGAATTATCAGGTAGATTTTCAATGGAAATAATAATTTATTCCAAAAAAAATATCAAATGTGCTATTCCTACTTAAAAGTTTGGGGATAATGTCCTTAGAGTAATTTGAAACCTATAGCTTTGAATGATGTTGGTTACTAATTGCTGCCATCACCCCTAACACACTACCCTTCCACCAAGCTGCCCACTACCCATGCACACAGAAGTTAACGCTGCAAGATAAAAATTCTCATGAACGGATGGTAAAATGAGTTGATTTTTATGAAAAGATAATATGTCCCTATAACATAGTTAAATGGAAATCAGAACATGTCATAGATTTCATTTTGAGTTCTGGACACACGTCTGAAAAATCAAATTCACAGTGGAACATAAGCAAAAATATTTACAATAAAATAAACTTTAGATATGGGAGGAGTGAACCTTTAAATTTATGATTTAAATAACATAGCACAAGTGAAAACCTAATTTAGCAACCTTTTTCTTATTTTTTAAAATTATAATATAAAAATTATAGGTGTTTTTAAGAAGAAATAGAGTTTTATTAAATTATTTGCATGGATAATTTCTGGATTTTTGTTTCTGACAATATGCAAATTAGATACCTTTCTTTTTGTTTGTTTTGGAAAATATCTCCTTGTACAAAAATCCTAAAAATGCTGGATAAAATTTTTTAAACCATCTTTTTAAATGCTTAACTATTCTGGCAAGAAATAAAGAAGACAAATTCATAGAGGCCAAAAAGAACAAGCAAGCATAAATCCAGAGATCTAATACAGCAGTAAATTGGACAGATGCCCAGGGAGACATCTGCCGGGCCCTGGTGGCCCAAATGGACCAAATGAGTGGACAATAGGTAATAATGCCTATAGACTAACCAAGGTAGGATGTCTAGTTATAAATATCTCCATGACACCAGAACCTTCAAATGGCAACATCTTTATTAAAGAATAAACTAGAAAAAGTACCACACCAAAAAGAAAAAGTCAAAAATTTGGCTGTGGGTAGAAGGAGAAAAAAATGCCTTCCCTGAGCATTTGTAACCACAAGCAAGGCATTGCTCAGGTCCTGGGCCAGAATTTGTTCTATTTGTGTGGTCTAAAACCCCAAGATGAAAATTTAGTTTAAATTGATCCTGGGTTGCCAGTGCCTCTGGCCACCTGGCAGAAGCAACATTTATCTTCTGTGGGGGAATACATGTTAAATCAGGGCCATAAAAATACCCCTATAAAGCGTTACAAATATGAGGTCTCATTTCAAAAATTAGAAAACACACAAAGACTACAGATTTATTTACTATAAAATATGTATGCTTAACGCACTTTTAAAAATGTGGCAGAAAGGGTATGGCAAAGGAATAACAGGTTGTTTCAAATATTCAGGAATAATTTTTTTTGGGGGGGAAACCCCACTAATAGAGCCTCTATAAATAAAAATGTATAAAATAAAAATTATGAGAACTCAGTGGATATACTAAATAAGAGATTTGACACAGCTGAAGAGATTGTAGTAGATTGGACACTGTATAAGAAGTTATTCAGTTTGTAGAACAGAGAGACAAAGACTGAAAATATTAAAAATAGGTTAAGAAACATGTAAGTTGGGGTAATAAGGTGAAACATATAACTATTTGGAATTCTAGAATGAGAGAGTAGAGAAAATGTGGAAAGGGCAATATGTGAAAAGGTAATGCCTAAGTACTATTCATCATAGATGAAAAATTCAGAGTGAGACACTTCATTGCATCTCAAACTAGATATACAAAAGTGCGTTCACAATTGGAAAAATTGTAGAAAAATAAAATTTCAAGACAAAAAAAAGCTGAGGAATACATTATTTATGAAGGGATGAAAATTAGGCTGATTTTGTAATAGGAAGAAAAGTATCTAGAAGAGAACATGATCAATCTTTAAAGTCTTGAGAGAATACTACATGCAAATCTAGAATTATATGAAAGGATCTATAAAAATATTTCCTATTGAAACTAAGCAAGTTTACTACCAACTGACCCTCTCTAAAGTATTATCTAAAGAACAAACTTCCCAAAGAAGAACAAAATGTTCCCAAAAGTCTGCTGTGTAAAAAGGAATGATGAGCAAAGAAAATAATAAGAAATGTGAGGGTAATCCATGCAGCTTTTGACCATATAAAGTGATAATTGTCTAATTTATGAAGTTAGCAAGCAGAACTAAAACAATAGATAAAAATGACATATAAACTGAAGAAAAGTGTGTTTACAGTGCATTCTAAATTTCTAGAATTGCTTGAGGGGAGTAAATAACTGGATTACATGTGGATTTTATTAAAATAATTATTAATTTTTAAATTTCTTGAGTACATACAATAGACTAGACATAGCATGTAGAACTATTAAACTATAAGACAGAAGATCATACATACATATATGCATGCATAAACACAGAAATAAATAAATTGAAGAAGAACAAATTAGTAACTAGAAAAAGGATCTAACTGCAGCACTGATTAAAAGATGACACTATTATGCAAATAAGTTTGAAAACTTAAATTAATCGAAATTTCTAGGAAAATATAACTATCTAAAACTGGCTACAAAAAATGTCTGAAGAGTCCTTTTACACTATAATTTATGTCATTTAAAATATTCCTACAAAACAATTAGAACCAGTTGCTTTTAATCATGAGTTCTAAAAAATATTTAAGGAAGAGAGAATTTCTATTTCCAGTAACACTCCAGAAACCAAACGAATGAAAGACTACTCTCTAACTTGTTTGGTAAAGAATTGCCATGATTTAAAAAAATCAGAAAAGAAAGTATGAGAAAATCATAGGACATTGCACTCACTAGCAGAGATGGAAAAATAAAAACAAAGAATTAGTATATGAAGTTAGCAATATATGAAAAGATTCTATGTTATGACTAATTAGAATTCTCTCAGGAAAACAATATTAATATCTTAGAAAATGATTTAATATAACTCACCACTTAATAAATTAAAAGAAAAACATGCTTTTCTCACATTAGAAGCATCATTAAACAAAATTCAATATTTATTCACACATTAAAGAGAAAAATAAAACAAGCTAAAATCTCTTAGCAAAGTTTCTCAAACTGACAAGTATAATATCTAAAAATATCCTACAGTAGCCATCTTTAATAGTGAAGTACTAAACATTCTCTGAAGGAACAAACTAAGAATGCCTGCTATGATCACTTTTATTCAACTCTGAATTGTAAGAACTCACCAGTATAATAATGTAAAAAAATAACTAAGATACTGAAGATTGGAAAATAAATAATTAACTGTCATTATTCTCATGTAATCTGATTGTCCACCTAGAAATTATCTGTCTACATAATTTACAGATATATTAGCAAAAGCAATAACTCAGCTCTTTTGTTTATAAAAGATCAATAATCAAATTCATTTCTATATACCACGGACAAATACAGAATACACTTTTTAAAAAAGTATTATCTATATATGTAAAAAGCCAGTGCCCATGACGACCATCACAACCAAATGACCAGTCACCATGAGGGCGGGTGGGTGGGCGGCAAACACTACGAGCAGCTGTGGGTGGGTGGGTGGGCAGGGCTGCTAGCAGTGGCTGGCTTCCACACATGATTTCATGCGCTAGGCCTCCAGTTTACAATAATATATAATGTACTTAGGAATAAATCTAACACATGGTGTATAAGACCATTATGGAGAAAATTACAAGCTTTAATATATGACATTAAAGAAAAGGTTGAGCACTGACAGGTGCAGCTCATTTGGTTGAGCATCATTCTATGCACTGAAAGGTAACCAGTTCGATTCCCAGTCAGGGCACATACCCAGGTTTGGGGGTCAATCCTTAATCAGGGTGTGTACTGGAGGCAATGGGTCCAATGTTTCTCACACCTATCTTTCTCTCTCCCTCTCTCTTCCTCTCTCTAAAATCAATAAAAACATTTTTTTAAAAAAGGTTGAAAGAGAAGCATACCATATTTATAAGTAGAAAGATTCTTATTAGGAAGATATCAATTCTCCCCCCAAAATCAAGATATTTAACTTAATTCCAATAAAAATCCCAAGCTTATTTTAAAATATATATAAAGAGCAAACAGCAAGTATAGTCAAGATTGTGCTCAAGAAGAACTAACAGATATGATTTATGATAAGTAACTAAACTTAATAAATGTGGTATGGTTCAAGGATAAACAAATACCAAAAGGCACAGAACAGAGAGGTCAACAGACTCATGCATACATGGGAGCTTTACACATGACTGAATGGACCATAGATCACCGGGGAAAGGGTTCAACAAATGGAATGAGCTCCATTGGTTATCCATATGTTAATAAAAACTAAATAAATCCCTAACTTATGCCATAAATAAAAACAAATCCCAGATGGATTCTGAACATATTGTAAAAGACAACGTTTCTAAGATTCTTGGGAGACAATAGCCAAATAGAGAAAAGCAGAAAGACTTGAACAGACATGTAATAGAAAAAGAAACTCAGAAGATGGATAAATAAGAGATACTCACCTCATTAGTACTCAAGAAATCCAATGGAGATAAATCTACATCCACCATAATGGCAAAAATTTTGAAATATCTGTCAATATCAAAGATTAATGAAGCAATGGCAACTGTTAAAATGCTGGTGGGAAAATAAATGTAACAACTTTGGAAACAGTTGGGCATGTTCAATAGATTTAAAAGATGCATACTCTGGGAACATTTCCACTCTTAGACATGTACACTGAAATCGTGTACAAAATATTCTTAGCAACATTGTTTGTAGTTATAAAAAAATTAAAAACCACCCAAATTTATTAAAAGAAAGATAAGTATATAAATATTTATAGAGAATATTTGGGGTGGGGGGGATGTTTACATACCTGGTAAAGCCATAAAAGAACATAGAGTGATACATTCAAAATTGGGAGGTTAGCCCTGGCCAGCATGCTCAGTGGTTAGAGTTCTGTCCTTTGGATTGAAGGGTCTTGGGTTCAATTCCTAGTCAAGGACATGTACCTGAATTGCAGATTTGTTCCCACATCACCTCTCTCTCTCTCTCTCTCTCTCTCTCTCTTTCTTTCTCTCTCTCTTCCCCTCCTCCACCCCTCCCTCCTTTCCACTTCTCTAAAAAAAAAAAAAAAAAAATCAATGCGGAAAAAAAATTACCCTCAGGTAAGGATTAACAACAACAACAACAAAAAGATTTAGGAGATTAACTCTGGCAAGAAGTTAATAATTCCAGGTTGTATTCTTCCAGGACTATACATGAGACTTCAAAGTGTTGATAATATTTTACATTAAAAGGGTGGCAGATATAAACATGCACATATGCGTGATACGTAATCCTCCTATGTAAAATTTTTATAATTAATATATTTTTTATAAAAAGTTTCTGTTTGCAGGGTTTCACTTAAGTAGCAATACATTCTCTCCACAAGCAACTGTGTTAATATAGGTCTTTTATTAAAAACTGAGTGGCAAAATGCGGATAGTTGTGCTATCTTCAGGATTAGGTAGTTTATTAATATAAATAATAGAAAGAGAGCAGAGGGGAGGCCAGACATTATAACAATGGTCATCTGGGCAACCTCACCAGGGAGCTACAGCTTCATGCTACCCAGGGAACCACCAGTCCATTCTCTGCAGATCACTGGGGTAAGGGATCCAATGAAAGGAGAGATGGGTGCATGTTCAGTGAAGTAGGGGTGACATAGAGAAGGTGCTTGCCTGTCAGTCTAGCCTGGGGAACAATGGATTGGTTAGGAGGGTGAAGCTACTGCAAGCACATGAAATCTTGGAAAGTTAAAATCCCCAAAGAGTTCCTTCTCTCACAGGCTTCTGTGTCCCTTATTGCCTCTTGTTCTCTTGCTCCATGCCCCGCACTGGCCTGCCATGTAGCTTCAAGCAGCCACATGGCCCATGGCTACGTGGACTCCACACGCAATGGGATCATAAGCTAAGCTAGTCAGATGCCGGACTGGACTGCGCTTTAATTTAGAACAGAAACTCTGGACACTGGTTTTAATTCTGGCGCTACTGAAGACAAGATGGGACCTCAAAGGGGAACCCCCTTAATTTTACATCACCAATAAAGCTTTCCATGAAATCCCATTCTCTTGTGAGGGCCGCAGGAAAATTCTTCTCCCCATGGCACCCCAAGAACTTCACTTCCACCAATAATAGCTGGAAATAGTCTTGTTGCTTTAAGCCATTTTGGCTTACAAAAGGTTTCATAGGAACCTTCTACTTCTCTATGGCAGTGGAAACCTGCACTCTCAATAATAGCATATCTGACATTATAAAGTGAAGTCAATCCTATTTTATGCAGGTTTATAATTCTAAAAGGTGTACACATCGTTTTTTGTAAAAAGTATTAATAGAATGAATAAATTTTCCTATCTTAACAAATCCTATATAATAAAAGCCTAATATGCTAAGTGTCCAGTCGTCTGCTTGGCCGTTCAACCAATCAAAGCGTAATATGCTAATGATATGCTAAGACTGCTCAACCACTCACTATGATGTGCACTGACCACCAGGGGGTAGACACTCCGACTGGTAGGTGAGCTTGCTTCTGGGATCTGGCTGATCGGGACTGAGCAAGATGTTCCAGTCATGCCTTGGAGCCCTCCTGTGTCCCTCCCTGGTCCCGATCATGTACCAGTGGAGTCCCTTGGCCTGGCCTAGCCCTCTCACAATCTAGGACCCCTTGGGGGGTGTTGGAGAGCCAGTTTTGGTCCAATCCCACAGGCCAGGCTGAGGGACCTCACTGGTGCACGAATTCGTGCACCATGCCTCTAGTATCTAATAAAAGTATAAATTTCATTGTGCACATACTATAGAAATTTGGAAGTAACTGCACTACATCATTCCAATGGTGATGAATCACACTGTGGATTTGTCTGATTATTAGTATAAAGTCTAATCAGGCATTGCATCCTACCTTGGAGGCAGGTGTTTGGATCATCCCATTCATATGCTGTTTATTCATACTAGTGACCCGGTGCATGAAATTTGTGCATGGGGGTGTGGTGTCCCTCAGCCCAGTCTGCACCCTCTCCAATCTGGAACCACAGGGATCGGGCCTAAATCGGCAGACGGACATCCCTCTCACAATCTGGGACCTCTGGCTCCTAACCACTCGCCTGCCTGCCTGCCTGATTGCCCCTAACCACTTCTGCCTGCCAGCCTGATTGCCCCCTAATCGCTCTCCTGTCAGCCTGATTGACGGCTAACTGCTCCCCTACCAGCCTGATCGCCCCCAACTGCCCTCCCCTGCTGGCTTGATCGTCCCCAACTGCCCTCCTCTGCCATGACCTGCCTCCTCTACTGGGTCTCGCTTCCTCCACACCATGCAGAGCCACGGGACCACCAGGCATCACTGCACGGAGCGGCTGCCGGGCCCTGCCTCCACTGTGTGCACAGCCATCTTGCGGCAGCCATCTTGTGGTGGCCATATTGTGACGACAACACACGAGGGCACAAGGACCACCTAAGTTTTTATTAGTATTTCTACAGGAATTTCTATTATTGAATTTCTACACATGGGAGTGGAAACTCCATTGTCATAATGAAATTCTGGAGAGGTGTTTTTTTTGTTTTCTTAACTAAAAGAATAATGTCATGAAGTAATTGGTTTTCACTTACACACAATGGAATATAAGTACAACTTTTTTGTTTAATCAAATAGGTGGAAAGCTGATAGTTATAAGTGGAGATTAAACAAGGACTCTCAGTTGATGCACTAAGCTAGTTTTATTGTTAATAAAGCCAAACAACAAGGGAGAATGTGTCTGATGCCTAGACTCTCCAATACGCAAACACATCTAGCAAAAAAAACTCTCAGTTTAAGGATTTTAAAACTCTTAGTACATGTTGAAGGAGGGCCAGGCTCCTTACACTGGCATTCTATTACTGTCTTGAAAAACAAAATGCCTTGTGATAAGTAATCAGATACATCATTATACACCTGTTAGAACAAAAAGTTCTGTATGCTGACTGTCCTAAAGAGTAGGAAGTGGGGACTGCATGCTTCAAGAGACTGGGTAATAATAAAGAAAAAGGCATCCTTTCAACTCAGAGGACAGTAGCTGATTTTATTCTAGACAAGTTGGAACTGGAACTCATTCATACCTGATGACTAACAGGGGCCTTATACAGGCCATCAGATGGTATCAGTATCAGGTTAGAACAGTGGTTCTCAACCTGTGGGTCGCGACCCCTTTGGCGGTCGAACGACCCTTTAACTGGGGTAGCCTAAGACCATCCTGCATATAAGATATTTACATTACGATTCGTAACAGTAGCAACATTACAGTTATGAAGTAGCAACGAAAATAATTTTATGGTTGGGTCACAACATGAGGAACTGTATTTAAAGGGCCAGAAGGTGGAGAACCACTGGTTTAGAATCTGGTGGAAAGTTGTCCACACAGTTAAAGTTGGTATGAAGTATCATGATACATCATAAGTAGCCTCAGCTCAGAATATTTTGCTCATATTCAAAACCAGAAATTAAGCCAGATCTTAATTTTGTTCTAGCTGCAAGAAAAATAAATATGGATTTTGTTTCTTCCTATATAGGGTGGCCCGATCTATCAAATGAAAATACAGTAAACCCAGTTAAATTTGAATTCCTTTTGTAATCAAAAATGGTGTAAAGCAACAAAGACTATTTCCAGTTATTATTGGTGGAAGTGCAGTTCTTGGGGTACCATGGGGAGTAGAATTTCCTGAGGCCCTCACAAGAGAATGAAATTTCATGGAAAGCTTTATTGATGATGTATACTATTCGTATATTTTTAGTACTAATATTAAAAAAATATTTGTTTCTATTTTAGCATCCTATATTTTGGCTGGTAGTCCTTACCCTATATTCTCCCCAGCGTTCCAAGTTTTTTGCAATGGTTTGTCTATGGTGAATTTTCAAAACTAATATAGAACAATGACTCTGTATTTAGCTTAGACCTGAGAGAGTAATTCTAAACATCTGAAAGAGTTAGATCATGTAAGTTTATTTGTTATAGATTTGGGCCATTCATGCCAAGAGAAAGTGAAGTCTCTAGGTTAGTCAATGGTGAATCTTTGGATCTTAGCCTAGTGGTGCTGCACTGAATTTTCCTGGCTTCATTTGCATAGAAATAAAGGATTCAGTGATAATGGTGAAAGGCAATAGTCTTTGAAAGAAACTTAGATTCCATTTCACTGTGTGACTAAAAGCAGCTAGTCTTCCTGAAAAATATTTTTTTTTCAGAGAAAGCCAGTATCAAGAAGTAACTACTAAGTGTTTAAGCTATAGATCGAAAAACCATGACCCCTGAGAAATTTTGTGCCATCTCAAATCACCCCTGACAAATAGTATAATATAAATAAATGCCCTTTAAATTGTCCTTACATCTCAAAAATGCAATAAACAATACTTGTCATAACCATCCTACCTATAATTATTGACATGTGTGTTAAAAATCTTAAAGAAAAAGGAGTAAATGTGTTGTGTTGGCCCCCTTCCATGTACATTATATCAATGCTATAAAAGAGTTTTAATAATTTGATCAAAGAGGCATGGTGGGGATAGTCAGCAGCAGTAATGAAGTAGAAGGATTGCAAACTCTGCGATTGTACCATTACACCACACTGATCTTGAATTCCTTCGGGAGATGGCCTTGGTCTTTTATACAGCTGTACATATTTTTGTCCTAACCTCCTAAGCCTTGTAACAAAAGCCTTTAAATAATTCTCTCCACTTGCATCACCCCATGTGTGGGATAGAATCTAAGCACATGGTGCTTCTTCCATGATATAAGCTCTCTGCCCACTTTGGGGACTCCTAGAATGTTTCTCAGACCTTACCCAGTACACGTGAACTCCCCAAATGTCTTCTGTGACTTGTCTTCCCAGAGGCCCTTTGGCTAACAGAACTCATGGCAGCTAACTTAGAAAGTAAAGCTTTACAGGTGGGCATGAAGATGACCCTCTGCAAGCATGTTTGCTACAGAAAAGTCCATGTTAACTGGGAATCAGGAGTCCCAACAAGAATACACCTTTTATTTCATCTCCTGTTAGGACCAATAACTGTCTGGAGATTAGAGCTATCCAAGAAGGAGTTACACCAGAACCAGGATGAGGAGGTGGAACTCTGTCCACTTATACATGCTTTGACCTTAGCAAAATGATATTCTGGATTTAATTCAGTTTTTCAATGACTTAATTTTGCATAAGATAGGCCCTTCTTAATGATGTAAAGTTGCCCATTAGAAACCCTTGCTCATTTTCTAGATTCTTAAAATGGTACTCTCTGAACGCGAATGATGCTTCTAATTAAGGATGTTCATAGAACAAATCAATCTGATGAGTAAAAAAACAACAACACGTATTACTTTTTTTTTAGGCAATTCCCTGTGTTCCAATCAAAAATTCCATGTCCCATTAAGAATATTCTGGCCTGATTATACCTCCTTTGCCTTTTTAATTCTTTTTTAGCCAACAATATAAAATAAATCCCTTAACCCTCAAAAAAGATAGCTGCTGAATTTTTGAATAAGAAACTCTACCCAGTCATTGTTCATTAGCATTTATTTCAATTTCTTCTTACTTGTGTTTTAAAATTATACTTGAAAAGCAAGAATCTTTTCATCATTCTATATATAATAAAAGTGTAATGTGCAAATCGACCGAACAGGGAATGACCAGTCGGTGGGGGGTGGGGCCAGTGAGCACGTGGTGCCAGGCCAGCCAAGGCATGTGCCAGCGGGCAGAGGGAGGGGACAGTGATGGGGGGGGGGGCAGTGGCAACCAGCGGTAGTGGCAGGGCAATGGGGAGCAGGGCCGCTCAGTCACCTCCCGCAGAGGGAGGCCAGATTGCGGCTTAGGCCTGCTCCCCGTGGGCTAAGCCATCAGTTGGACATCCCCTGAGGGCTCCTGGACTGCAAGAGGATGCAAGCCAGGCTGAGGGACCCTCCTCCCACCCTGTGAGTGCACAAATTTTCATGCACTGGGCCTCTAGTTGTTAAGAATAATGTAGTATTCTAGAATGCACACAAAATAAGTATAAGGTACTTAAAAATGAGAAAAAAACAAAATGAAAATTAGAAAATATTTTTTGTAGAATAGACCTTAGCTGGATTTAGCATTTAAATTACTTATAGGTAAAGCTAAAACTAAATAAATGCAAATATAACATTTACACTTGGATGTTTACTATATATAAAATGTAAAGTATCACATGAACCTAGTACATAACATATAGTATTCAGTTGTTATAAATACATGAAAAATTATATAAGTCGGTTAACTTTTTAATATAGCTGGCTATAAAATGTGTCTAATACGCTCACTAAAATCTTAAAGATTTTATATGGATGCTAGATATCTTTGCCAGAATAATTTACCAAATAGAGTAGTTTGCTATAGTTGAAGATATGGCCATAGTAAGAGAGGGTTAATTGGAAAGTTTATATTTTGTAGTTCTGTTTAGTTTTCAATTTCTCAGGCTAATAGTTTAATAAAAGATCCCACATTAATGATAATTGAACCAATGTACCTATAGTTAAGTCTGAGTGTTTTACATTTGTTGTATTGTTGTTTGCAAGCCTACATTTTACTTATTCACATAAGTGGCATTCTGAATTTTTAAAACTTTATCCTACATCTTTTGCTGTTCATAGAAACTCATATAAATGTATACAACTTCTAAAGATTTTTTCAAGCTAAAGATTTTTGATCATTAATGTACTTTTCCAAAATGCCTCAGTAAGATTCTCCACTTTAATGATTTCCTTTAGTGGATTTTCTCAATATCAATAAAATACCTTCCTTTGTGTTTTATAATTCTTGGATAGTGTCTTTTTCTAAATCCATGAAAAAAAGTGGCACAGATTATAAATTTGTCTTTTTAATATGTATTTTGCTATCATATATATAGCATGAGATAAAATTTAATTACTCTCATTAACAGGCTAGAACCACCCCCAAATCCCTGTGTGTGTCTGTATTTTTTAAATTATTATTGTGAAGAATGTTTTTAATCAAGCTATCCAAACTATAAATTGAACCCCCAAATGACTTGGATTGATGTAAATGGACAGAGGTTTATGTGGCTTTTTGTGGTAATGACAGCCAACTGTCAGTGATGGATGAAGTGAAAAGTCCATGACTGATGCCTTCAGATGTCCACACTGAGTGTGGTCTAGTCACTGCCCCCATTGTGCAGCTATATAGTGTTTTGCACAGAGGCTTATCCAGAAAGAGTATTTCCTGTTTCTCCTTCAGAAAGCTGCCTAATGGCCTCCTAAAACACCAATGACATCTTTCTTACACAAGCTGGTTTGTTCTCTAGATTAGTGGGTCCCTAACTGTGGTCACAAAATCTGGTGGTCCAACAAGTTATTGCAAAGAGAGTCTACAAATGCATTTTCCCAAACACTGGCTCTTGAATGAATGAGCAATTTATTTTGCACATTTATGCAATGTCTGTTTCATGTATAATAAATTTCTGTTGTGACTAACAAAATATTAACAATTGAAAACACCATTGAATTCATTCATGTCTTTTCCTTATATATGTTCCCAATCAAAGGTACTAAGAGTTTCATGAATTATAAGGAATTGTATGGAATTTCCATGGAAATTTATGGAATTTTTGACATTTGAAATAAGGCCTTCCTATAACAAAGGTTTGGGACTCTAGGCCTTAAATCAGTTTTTTTTTTCTGTTGACTTAAATACTCAGTAAATTAATATGTGCAAATGTGAAACATATGACATTGATGTGAAAACTATAATTTTTAACTATGAGTCAAGTTTTCATTGAGAAGTGTTTTAAATACGATATCTTTCAAAAATTGTATTTGTTGCTATTTACGCATATCTTCTTGAGAAAAGAAGATGAATGTCATCACATTATGGACCACTTTACAAAATCACAGCTTCATAAAATTCAGCTGCTAAGTTGATTCAGAATGGGACAACAGAATCACTTGCATGGTGCTCCCTTACAAAAGGATTAGGATTTTTAGACATGGCACATGGAAAGAACCTTAAAGATGATAAAACAACTTCAACAGACAACAGATTTCCCTATGTTCCAATAGCATCCTCACAGGCCCTCTCCCTTTCAGGTCAGTTCAGAACTTAAAAAACGATTTAAGAGAACTCTTTTAACTTACGGTAGTTATCCACTGCCTGTAAAGCACCAGTGCCTTCTTTGATTTTTTCCTGAGAACTCATCTCCCCTGCAGTGAAGGCTTAGAACTAAAACCAAGAGCATGTGTAAATAAATTGTTTATTAGGAACCCTTGCCCATTTTCTATAATCAACAAGTCATTAATCACAGAAAATACTTATTCAGCACATCCTCCCTGACATTATTTCTGATGACTGACAATTGCCAAAGGAGCTATCACATGGAAGTGCTTTGTAATCACTTCTTTTCTCCCAGCTGTTCCTGTGCTTTTGGTTTGCTGCATCAGGAGCAGAGTGAAGCAAAAGAGCCCCTTCTAGGTTATGTGTTTCAGATAGAAAGGATTCAGATCCATTTGTCTGAAGGGGGCCTGAACCTAAAGGTGATTAACCCAGCTCATCTTTCCTGAGCTAACCTGTATGTTGTGGTGGTAATTTAGAGATTTGTTTATTAATTTAACATATATTGATTAAGAGTTCAAACGTTCCAAGATCTATGACATATATAGACTGAGCTGGAGATAAAAAGGATTCAAGAGGGTGAATGAATAGGGGGAGTACAGAGGATTTTGGGGACAATGAGAATATTCTGCATGACAATATAATGAGGGATACATGTCATTATGCATTTGTCTAAACCTGTATAATGTACAGCACTTAGAGTGAACCCTACTGGAAACTATGGACTTTGAGTGATTATGGTGTATCAATGTAGGTTCATTGATTGTAACAAATGTTGATAATGTGGGAGATGTTGATACTGGGTGAGGCTGTGAATGTGTGGGATCAGGAGGTATATGTGAAACCTCTGTACCTTTCTCTTAATTTTGCTATGAACCTAAAACTGCTCTAAAAACAGTATCTTAAAAATAAAAGACTTGGACGGCTTCACAGGGGAGTTTTACCAAACATTCAAAGAACTAACACCTATACTCATCAAACTATTTCAGAAAATCCCAGAGGAAGGAACACTTGCAAACTCTTTTTATGAGGCCAGTATTATCCTAATTCCAAAACCAGATAAAAATACTACAAAGAAAGAGAATCACAGGCCAATATCCCTGATGAACATAGATGCTAAAAATCCTCAACAAAATATTAACAAATTGCATCTAGCAATATATTAAAAAGATCACACACCATGATCAAGTGGTATTTAATCCAGGAATGCAAGGCTGGTACAATATTCGCAAATCAATAAACATGATATGTCACATAAACAAATTGAAAGACAAAACTCACATGATCATATCAATAGATGCAGAAAAATCATTCAACAAAATCCAACACCCATTTTTGATAAAAACTCTCAGCAAAGTGGGAATAGAGGGAGCATATCTCAATATGATAAAGGCCATATATGACAAACCTACAGCCAACATCATACTCAATGGTCAAAAACTAAAACCATTTCCCCTAAGAACAGGAACCAGACAGGGATGCCCATGCTCACCACTCCTGTTCAACATAGTACTGGAAGTGCTCGCCATAGTGATCACACAAGAAGAAGAAATAAAAGTCATCCAAATTGGAAAAGAAGAAGTAAAATTGTCATTATTCGCAGATGACATGATATTGTACATAGAAAACCCCAAAGACTCCATCAAAAAACTACTAGACTTAATAAATGAGTTTGGCAATGTAGCAGGATACAAAATTAACACCGAGAAATCTATGGCTTTTTTATACACCAATAATGAAGCCACAGAAAGAGGAACTAAAAAAAAATCCCATTTACCATTGCATCAAAAAAATTAAGGTACCTAGGAATAAATGTAACTAAGGAGGCAAAAGATCTGTACTCAAAAAACTACAAGATGTTGAAAAAATAGATAGAGGAAGATATAAAAAATATGGAAGAATATACCCTGTTCATGGATTGGTAGAATCAACATCATTAAAATGTCCCTACTACCCAAAGCAATCTATAGATTCAATGCTATCCCCATGAAGGTACCAACAGAATATTTCACAAAACCTAGAACAAACTCTCCAAAAATTCATCTGGAATAAAAAAAAAAAAGACCCAGAATAGCCTCAGCAATCCTGAGAAAGAAGGACAAAGTAGGAGGGATCACAGTAACAGATATCAAGCTATATTATAAAGCCACTCTTCTCAAAACTGCCTGGTACTGGCACAAGAACAGACAGATAGACCAATGGGACAGAACAGAGAACCCAGAAATCGACCCAAGGCATTATGCTCAATTAATATTTGACAAAGGAGGCAAGAGCATACAACGGAGTCAAGACAGTCTCTTCAATAAATGGTGTTGGGAAAATTGGACAGATACATACAAAACAATGAAACTAGGCCACCAACTTACACCATACACAAAAATTAACTCAAAATGGATAATGGACTTAAACATAAGGTGGGAAACCATAAAAATCTTAGAAGAATTCATAGGCAGCAAAATATCAGACATATGTTGTAGCAATATCTTTACTGATAGAGTTCCTAAGGCAATGGAAACTAAGGAGAAAATAAATAAATGGGACTACATCAAAATAAAAAGCTTCTGCACAGCAAAAAAAACCCCATCAACGAAACAAGAAAGCCCACTCCATAAGAGAATATATTTGCCAATGCTATCTCAGATAAGGGTTTAATCTCCAAAATTTACAGGGAACTCATACAACTTAACAAAAGGAAGATAAACAATCCAATCAAAAATGGACAAAGGACCTAAATAGATACTTTTCAAAAGAGGACATACAGAAAGCCAAGAGACATATGAAAACATGCTCAAAGTCACTAATCATGAGAGATGAAAATCAAAATGACAATGAGGTACCATCTTACACCTGTCAGAATGGCTATCATTAACAAATGACAAGTGCTGGCGAGGATGCGGAGAAAAAAGAACCTTTTTGCACTGCTGGTGGGAATGCAGACTGATGCAGCCACTGTGGGAAAACAGTATGGAGTTTCCTCAAAAAATTAAAAACAGAACTTCCATTTGACCCAGTAATCCCACTTCTAGGAATATATCACAAGAAAACAGAAACACCAATCAGAAAGTATATACTATGTACCCCTATGTTCTTAGCAGCACAATTTACAATAGCTAAGATCTGAAAACAGCCTAAGTGCCCATCAGCAGATGATTGGTTTAAAAAACTGTGGTACACCTACACAATGGAATACTACGCTGCTGTAAAAAAGAAGGAACTCTTACCACTTGCAACAGTGCAAATGGACCTGAAGAACATTATGCTAAGCAAAATAAGCCAGTTGGAGAAAGATAACTATCACATGATCTCACTCTTTTGTGGAATATAATGATCAATATAAACTGATAAACAAAAATAGAACCAGAGAAAAAAATATTTTAGAATATAATAGAAGTAATCCTGTTATTTGCAGATTTTTAGTATTTCCTACAATTTTGTGATAGTATACCGTTAGTAAAATTTTTGTAACATTATTATATTTAAAATATTTTTTCTTGAAATATTAATGTTTGTTGCATATAACATATTTAAAATCATTTTTCTTGAAATATTAAAAAAAGAAAATTATAAAAAATGCTAAAATAAAATAAAGACTCAAGAGACAGAGGCAGAACATTGATGAATTCTGATCATTCTCATGTCACAAAAATGCACTTCCCAAATTACTGTGTGTAGAAATATAAAGAATTGGAATTTTAAGGCTGGACCACAGCACTTCCCCCACAGCAGGGGAAAATGTAAAGTACAAATAGAAGATTGGTTCTTCTTTTTTAGCATTTGAAAATAAGACCCATTTGAAAATAAGCCTCTTGTTATTCTGAAGGGCTGTTTTGCATAGAGTCATCAGCTATGGGAACAGCCTAGGTCAAGCATGGCAAACCCAAAGGCTCGCACGGACCAAATAAACAAGGTTTAAGTTTACGTGGGCCGCAAATAAAACAAAAGCTTCAATTTTCATAGAAACGTAGGTTTATTTCGATAGAGACATGCTGAATACAAAGGGCTGAAATAAATGAGTACTCGTTAACATAAAATAATAGAACATTTTAATAAAAATTAATATTTTTTCTTGAACATTAACTTACCGGACACTGAGTAACTGCACAAATTAATAAGCATAACGCAAATAAATCTATTTTTCTTGTTCTCCGAAAGCGAAATATTTCCTGTTGTGCACATCAAACAAGTCAGTCCAAGACTAATGACGTGGCCATCGGCTGCTAAAATATTCACTGCTAGTATTAGTGGAGAGAAATGGTGCACCTGCCCATAAGGCGAGTAAGGGAAATGAATGCAACACGATTATAGTAAGCAGTCATTAGCAAACGTTGTAGTTTGTTATTAATAATTACACATAACAGGATATTGTAAAAATTAAGTTACAAAATTTTTATGAAAACGTTTCTTCCATAGCGTTATATTGTCTGGGCCGCAAAAATATTCATTGTGGGCTCCATGCGGCCCGCAGGCTACGAGTTTGATATGCTTGGCCTAGATCCTGCAGAGAAAAAAGGGGAGATCAGGCTTATTGCGCTCTGCCTAGTAAAAAAGAAAGTTCCATGTTTAAATCAGACTAAAGGTTAATAGAAAAAAAGAATCACACAAATGCATTCCTTTTCCCTAAGGCTAGGCTACTGTCAGCAGGAGAGATTGAGTTAGCAAAGGCATTTCCCCATTTTTCCTAAAAATTTCAGCATCATGAATTCCACCCATGCATACTGCCCAATCCCACTTTAAAGAGAGCATCTAAGTTTGCCAACTATGTAATTTCTCATCACAAATACATAGCATGATAAGGGAAATAGCCGAAATTGGTTTAAATGGTTTAAAATAGCCATTCCATTGTGCTGGTGAAGAAGGAAACTGGGAAATGCAAACAGACCAAATAATTATTCCCTACTTGCATTTATAAAGAAACATGGTGATGACAACTTATGCAGACTTTAGATTTTATGGTTCCACTTTAATATTTTCAAAACGCTTGCTCTATATTCCTTCCCACTAGTGATGGATGCAAAGGGGCCCCAAAAGAAGTCTTTCCAAAGGAATGAGTGACCACACTGTATATGTCATGTGTTTGACTCTTATTTGTTGGCCTAAGAATTTATACATAACGTAGATATTACAGATTTATTTTATTATTCTAAATACTTGGTGATTATGTCATCATATATTTTAAAACTTTTAGATTTATTTCTACAAGCTTTAGAATAGAGAAATGACTACTTTTCTATGAGCTACTTTGTAATAAAGATTTTATTGCCCTATAATTCCTTTCTTTTTTGTATGTACCAGTACTGTTCCATTTAAAACCATCCTACCAATTTTCTACCTTCTTTCATTGGCTGGGACAGTGTTAGAACTTCTATTACATCCTTAATGTTCTATCTCATTATTACTTTTTGCCCCATTACTAATCCTCACAAATAAGATTTTAACACATGCAAAAAACATCTGGTATGCTCCAGACCATGAGGTCCAGGAGAATTGTGCTACCTGAAAAGGACTTGATTCATTTAGCACTGCTCATTTAAAATGTTTTCTTTGGTTGGTCCAGTGCTTGTTTTAAATACTTGAGTGCTCCAGTGTAAGATTTATTATGCCCATTAGTATTGCTTTGTTGAAACTCTAGTATGCATTCTAACAAGTATCTACAATTTATGATGGTAAGTTCAAAGTTGTGTAATTATTGTAGTAATTTCCAACTCATTCACTTGTCATTTTTTATTTCCAGACCTTCCCACAAAAATTTCCAAAATTAAAAAGGCTCTTGTCCAACTTGGTCTTTGTTCAAAAGTTAATACTTTCAGCTTTTAGTGAAGCAAAAGTTTGCCTCAAAATATATCAACCATTATTTTCCTACTTAGCATATCTCACCAATTCTTAGAAAACCTGGAAAAATGACTAAAACACTCACATTTTGCTGGTTGCTGGAGGTCATTTTTCCAGAATGTAATCTTTTGGACTAATGTTTTAGATTCAATACATAAAAGTGTAGTAAACTTCCTTCCAAAATCCTTTTGAAATTCCAGTTAAGAACACCATGCCAGATCACACAGAGAAATGAAACGTAGTCTTCCTGCCTCTGTGATTCATTCAATATAGACAAAGCCACTGCAGTTAAGATGTATTATTTGAGTAGCACTGCCATACATAGCATCGCATGGGCATTCTGGTCTACCATTGCCCATGGTGCCACTCCATTCCTTGACCATTTTACTGCCAGTATCATGACGTTAGCCAGTACATATGCCCATGTGTAGGTCTTTGGGTCCAGTAGAGCTCTTTGTCTTAGTTTTTCAAAGAGATGTCTCTTCCTAAATAATATAATAGTCTCTTGTTGAATGGAATAAAAAAGTTGTGATCAACTGACAATTAGAATATTACACAGATTATTTTCAAGAAATTATTTTATTCTTGCCATAGAAAATTCTTAGGTTTAAAAAAAAAGAGAAACTTTTCTTTATAACACTTGTCCATTGAAAACTTTATAAAGGTTGTTTGCCATTAGGTAATTCTAACATCTATTTACAAACTTTTAGCAGTAGAATAAAATATTATTATACATCTCAGTATATAAAATGGCAAAGTTTCCAATTAGAATGGAGGTGGGGATATTCAGAGCCCCGTCAGCTCAGCACTTCTTTTGCTGGTCAAGATGGTTGCTGAGGCAACTCCAAGAAGTTTCAGGCTCCGAAAAGCAAAGCTTGAAAAATCGTTCTTCAAAGACTTTATTTTCAATCTTTTGGCCGTGATGTTATGAGTTAATAGGTATGACACTAATGCATTTTTATGCTAATCAATCTCAAGTAAGGGAAACAACATTTGCATTTTTCACTCTACATCCTGTCTGGATCCAGTCTGGAAGTAGGATTTGGATCCAGTCTGGATCCAAATCCTACTTCCCTCTAGCACTGTTTTTCTCTCTCACCATACCTAACTGCTACCAACTTTTGCTACTCTTGATAGACATTCAAATATGCTTTTATTTCTAGTCTGAAAGTCATCTAAATGACACATCTACATGACATCACAAGGCACTTCCTAAGTCCAATCAATAGTTACCCTCAAGTTCTCAGATTCATCAACTTTCCCTTGACTCTTTCAAGTAATAAATTCAAATGCCATCTAGGGTGATAGTCTTCTGAAACCCATAGTAATAATTTCATAATCCCAAAATATCTGAAGCAGACAATGAAGAAAAATTTCCCATAAGGAAAAAGTGAGCTTTTAGGCTAGGATTTCTGAAAATATCTGATTTTGGATAAAATGTTTTGTGTTTTAACATTCTGGAAAGCAACAAGATTTATTAAACCTTTTGTTCAATTCAATGGCATTGAGCAGGCATGCCACACTTTCATGTGCTTTGTCTGTTGTGTATATTCCAGAATAAAAAGACTGTTTATAGATCCAGAACTTGTTTTTCTATGGGCTGCTAAAATAAAATACCATGTAGGTGCCAAATATCATTGCTACTTAAGCAAACACTTCCTTCATGAAATGTAGCAGCAAAAGAAAAATATTCTAAAGTCAAATATGGCTTGCCACTGATGGAAATTCTATGTTAGTGCCTTGGAGAATACATAGGCTTAAGTTTTAGATCTATGCTGATTAAGTTATCTTACATCTCTGAGCTTGAGTAATTTGGAAAATACATAAGTATATAAGCTTAAGTATTTGATTTATTTAGAGATTAACTGTACTTATAATGAATTTTCTTGAGTGAGTCTTGCATTTGCATGTTTATATCTGTAATCAACTGTGGTCAATGGCTAGAAAAACAAAACAAAACAATAACCAATCCAATTTGGCCATCTGCTAGGGCTGAATCTTTTGTTTGGGAGGGAGAGATGAGACATAAAGAATGGAAGAGGAAAAGAGGAGTGACCTTCAAGGGAGAATTAAAGTCAAATACAGTTAGATAAATTAATTGCTTAATTAATTGTCACAATTTTAAACTCTTCGGTAATATGTGTCTGTCATCATTCCAACTTGAATGCTCATGTACCCATCACAAGTTAGGACACACTCCTATCAGAAGTTTGTTATTTATCTTATGAATAGATTTTCCTGTGTGTCAGACTCTCTACTCTTCACAAGAGTGATTGTAGGTATTTGAGGGGAAATGTGTCTGGAAAAGGGAGAGGAGTTGTATTAAGAATATATATAAGGGGACTAAAGTATTTTTAATGTAATAAAAATGTATTGCAGTTATTTAGTTATGTTTTCTACAGGACCTGAAAGTTTCAGCTTTATATCTAATAAGATAGGATAAATATCAGAGAGAAATAAGAGTTAGAGTCCTGAACAGAAATATGGTGCTCTTAGGAAAACCTCTGTGGCCAATGATATGCAATAAGATGATTTATTAACAGCTCTTTCTCTCTAGGCAGAAAAGCTTATGAGGACTATTGTAGGATTATTTAAAGTACACTTTTTATATCACAAGGCAGCTTTTCAAATGCATATTGTTCATATCATGCAACCAGAAATATGTGTCCAGTGGGGTCAGCAGAGCACTGAAATATGTGCTCTAGAAAGTACTTAGGTACCGCTAAGCCCTGGCTCTGGTGTCAGAAAACCCAATCAAAGCACTAATTGTTGAATCAGGTCTCAAAAGTGTAGAGAATTCATGAGAAAGAACTAGCTACTGAAAATAGTGCTCATGCCCTAACTGGTTTGGCACAATGGATAGAGCATCAGCCTGTGGACCAAAGGGTCCTGGGTTTGATTCTCGTCAAGGGCATGAATCTTGGTTGCAGGCTCCTCCCTGGCCCAGGCCCTGGTCAGGGCTCCTTCGAGAGGGAACCAATCGATGTGTTTCTCTCACTCTGATGTTTCTCTTCATCTTTCCCTCTCTCTTCCACTCTCCCTAAAAATCAATGGAAAAATATCCTCAGGTGGGGATTAACAAAACAAAACAAAACAAAACAAAACAAAACAAAACAAAAGAATAAAAGAAAAACAAGAGTAGTGCTCAGAATCTTTCAGGTTGAAACCCAGGGACTCTTCAGCAATTCCTTATATATGGCAACAGGTAGTTATGATTATATATTGAACTATATTGTTATAATATTTGCATAAGAAATTTAACTTGGAAGTCACCAAAGAATTAGTAGGTTCTTTACTGTTTATAAAACACTTAGGTGGGTAGCTGGGAATGAATACAAATTAAATATATGAGTCTATTTCCAAAAGATACCATATTTTGATTACAGGGTCAATGAAAAAGATTTTAAGAAGACTATGGTTTTCATAAAATAAGAATTAGAGTTAAAAAAATTAAATAATTGGGGAAACAGAGACTTCCAATGTCTTAATTGCATATTACATATTGCATATGATGATTCTCTTTAAAGAAAGGCTTCTGCCTGAAGTCATCTCTTTTGATTCTGTCTTCAGTTTGTGGTTCTGCCTGCACAATCTTGCTGCAGCCCTATCAATGCAGCCCAATCTTTGTCTGTCATGCCCATCTCCCCTTAAGAAGTGATGCTTTGGATAGCCATGTGGTTTTGAATGCTCCAAAGCCAACCACCAGTCCAGCCCAGTTTTACACCCAGGCTTAGGTATTTAATAGAGACAAGACCAGAAATCTCAACCTCCCTGCTCACATAGGAAATATTTGAACAACGGTTTCATCTCATACATTAGCAGTGTTCAATAACTGGATATTGAATAAAAGGATGAATGCAATGATATCTACATTGTATGATATTCCTACTCCAGATTTAAACTAACTTCATGTCTTCCTGAGTTTCCCGAATTTCTACCATGGGTTATTTTCTATTTGGGGATTTTTGTTGGTTTGTTTATGAATTCACACACTATAAAATGACTTCTCACCTAATGGAAAAATATAATTATCCATATAAGGGGGAAAATGTTTTGAGCGGTATGGAAACTGTACTGTCTAGAGTGCCTGATGACCTTGAAGCCCAATGCTTTACAGTGGTTCTCAACCTTCTGGTCCTTTAAATACAGTTCCTCATGTTGTGACCCAACCATAAAATTATTTTCCTTGCTACTTCATAACTGTAATGTTGCTACAGTTATGAATCATAATGTAAACATCTGATATGCAGGATGGTTTTAGGCGACCCCTGTGAAAGGGTCGTTCGACCGCCAAAGGGGTAGCGACCCACAGGTTGAGAACGCTGCTTTATAATTAAGACCACTTTCCATCAAACTTTAACATGAAATGCCCTCTGGCTATATCAGATCCTAGGTTTCTTTGTGTTCATATTAGATGTTCCATGGGTACCTGACCTCCAGCTAGCACTATCGAATGATTTACCACATTGGAGTTCATATTGGTCCATATTTTGAATATGGGTGGAGGGCAGAGGTAGTAGTCTGCTGTGCGGATAAGCAGGCATTTTCTGCTGTGTGAATGAGACTATAAACAGAAAAATGAAAATAAATGCTTTGTGTTTCCTTGCTATGTAACTCAATCCCTTTTTTTAATGTCTTTGTATGTTTTAAATTTATCTAAAGCTTACATAGCACATGCGAATAACTCACAGTTGGATTTCCTGGCAGTCTCACTTAGGATAATTATTTAGCTTCTTCAGTCTATCAGACAGAAAGTTGTATCTTTCTTCCCAGAAACTGAATGATAACAAAGCATTTCCTATACGTATAAAACTGAGTTTTATTCAATTTTCTCCATATTCCACATATGTGGAGAGCTTTTTATTTTTATGTTAATTCAAGGTACTTTGGGTAAGATCGCACTTTCTTAAATTCATGAGGTTGAAAGTCAACTTATTTCTATGCATATCTTTTAAAAACATTTCTTTAATCCAGCCTTAAAATTTCCCCTTAAAACTTCCAGTCTATCCATTCATGCACAAATAAGGTATATTTCAAGGATGTGTTGCTCTGACAGGATTTTATGGTGAATAACATTGACCACGTACTGCTGAAATGAATATTTTTCCCATTGGTACATTATGTAATAAGCTGCAACCTCAGAGTGAACATCTGTACTGTGGAAACACCATGTGTAGAATTTTGAGGTCAAGTTATGTTAAACGTGTTCTCCAAAACCATGGTCTCTTTCATAATAAATAGCACACAAATGTCAACCTTATTATGTACCTAACAACTACACATCTATTATTATTTTGACCCTACAATAAAATTCCCTTATGACAATGCCATTATTTTAAGTGTATAATATATCTAGTATGCTGAGGTTCAAAGAGCAGGCTGCCTCCTTTGTTCTCTCTTTTACAACATTTTGTTCTCTCTTTTTCAACAATCATTTCCTTCATTTTCCTGGTTTTAAGTTAAGTTTGCTCTCCCTTTCCTAGTTCCTTAGGCATAACATTATATTATTTATTTGAAATCTTTTTTTATTTTTTAATGTAGGCATTTACAGCTACCAATTCCCCTCTGATCACTGCTTTTGCTGCGTCGGTTAAATTTCAATATATTGTGTTTTTGTTTTCATTTAATTCAAAGCATTTTCTAATTTCCCTTATGATTTCTTCTTTGACCCATTTGTGGCTTAAATTCCCCTCATTTATGAATTTTTTTCAGATAATCTTTTTATCGATATTTAGTTCTGTTTTATTTTGTTGTGATCAGAGAAGATACTTTGTATTGTTTAAATCTTTATAAATTTATTCGAGCATGTTTTCTAACCTAACCTGGCCTATCATAAAGAATGTTCCATGTGAACTTGAGAAAAATGTATATCATATTGTAGGGTGGAATGTTCTATACGTGTCTGTTAAGTTGAATATTGATTTTAGACAAAGGTACAAAAGCAATTTAGTAGAAAAGTAAAAATAATTTCAACAAATAGTGCTGCATAAATTGGCACATAAATCTATATGAAAAAAAAGAAAACTCTATTCACACCTGGCAGAACATACAAAAATTAACTCAAAATGGATCACACAAAAAATGTAAAACCTAAAATTATAAACTTTTAGAAAAAAAAGTAGAAGAGAATTTTTGTGACCTTGCATTAGACAAAAATGTCTTAGAAATGATACCAAAGCATGATTCATAAAATAACAAATTGATAAATTTGACTTTATGAAAATTAAAAACATCTACCCTTCACAAAACAAACCACATCACTGGAGAAAATTTTGCAGATCATATATCCAGTAAAGACTGAATCCAGAATAGCTAAGGAACTCTAAAAAATGTTGTAATAAGGCTCAGCCAGTGTGGATCAGTGATTGAGTGTTGACTTATGAACCAGGAGGTCATGGTTTGCCGGGGTCCAGCCCCAGCAGGTCCAGGGGTCCCCAAAGGTGTGGACGGAGTCGGCGAAGAGGGAAAGACTCGGAGACAGCGTTCAGTTGATCAGCAACCTAGTCAGGATCTCTAGCCCGGATCTCCAGAGAGGTTCTGCTTCGGATCTCCAGCGAGGTTCTGTAGCCATGTTCCCTCGCTAGGTTCTCCAGCCAGGTTCTGTCCAGGCTCTCCAGTCAGGTTCAGTGTCCAGGTTCCAGTCAGGTTCTCCTGCCAATCTCTGTAGTCAGGTTCAGTCCAGGATCCCTTGCCATGTTCTCCTGCTAGGCTCTGTCTCTAGGCTCCGAGGCCAGTCCCTCTCCAGGATCCTCTGGCATGCTCTCGCCAGCGAAGTTCTTCTGTCTCTAGGCTCCGTGTAGGTTCTGTTCTAAGTTCTGAGTCTTTCTGTCTTGTTACAACTGTATTTATACCAGTTGATTCAATCCTATCAATCTCTATTACAAAGGTTAGGGCGTTTCTTATCTCCATTCCAGGGAGAAAAGATTATGTAGTTTAAGCATGATTGTTCGTAGTTAAAGGGATTAATTACCCGCCTGGCACTTAGTTGAGGGGTTTTATTCCCTCCCTAACTTCAGGGGAAAATCCCTACCTGGGGATTCAACCTTTCTCGGAGAGGTGACCTTGGTTAAAACACAGCTCCAAGAAGGTGAGCAAACATATTAAGAACCGTATGCCATATATGCCAGGTCCCTTGAAACAGCACGGATGGACCGGCTCCCGGCAATGGTTCAATTTCTGGTCAGGGCATATGCCTGGGTTGTGGGCTTGATCCCCAGTGTGGGGTATGCAGGAGGCAGCCGATCAATGATTATCTCTCGCCATTGATGTTTCCATCTCTCTTTCTCCCTTCCTCTCTGAAATCAATTAAAAAAAATATTTTTTAAGATGTTGTAATAATGAAACTTAAAACCTAATTTTTAAAATGGACAAAAGATTTAGGTAGACGCTTCATCAAAGAAGATATGCAGGTAGCAAATAAGCACATGAAAAGATGCTCAATATCAGTAGTCATCAGGGAAATGCATATTTTACCACAATGAATAACACTACATGCCTGTTAATAGTTAGAAATCTGACCACACCAACTGTTGGAGAGGATCTGAAGTACTGGAACTCTCATACACTATTGTTGTGGATGTTAAATGGTACAATCATTTGGGAATCTACTTGGCAATCTTTAAAAAAGTTAAACTAGACCTATCACGTGATCCAGCCATTCTACTTGTAGGTATGTATCCAAGATAATAAAAGCATATGTCTTTATGAAGACTTTATGCATGAATATCCATACCAGCTTTATTTGTAAAAGTCAAAAACTGGAAATAACCAACATGTTCATCAAAGGTAAATGGATTAACAAATTGTGGTATGTCGATATGAAGGAATACTACTCAGCAATAAAAGGAATTTAATTATTGATACATACAACATTGGCAAATCTCAAAATAATTATGCAGAATGACAGAAGCCAGATAAGGTGAGTACATACTATTTGATTCCACTCACGTAAAATTCTAGAAAATGTTAATCTATACTGCCAGAAAGAAAATCAGTGATTCAGTGGTTTCCTGGGTTTGCTTGTGAAAGAGAGGGGAGAGGAAACATGACCAAAGGGCCCAAAGAAGTTTTTCAGAATGATAGATATGTTCATTACCTCGATTGTGGCTATGGATGTATATAATTCCATGTAAAAATAGTTTGTTGTATGTCAATCAAACCTCAATTAAGCTGTTTAAAAAACAATAAAATGAATGAAATTATATCACTTTTTTGGTTAAATTATTCAGAGCTTCTGTAGCCTCATAAAGAAGCCAGCTCTCTGGCCTGCGCTGATTTTAATGATATGGTCCCTGTAAGTCTTCCAAATATACCGTGTGTTCCTACCATGGAGTTCTCCCAAGAAAGCCTAATTTTTAAAATTTTATTTTTTCCCATCACCATTTATCCCTCCCCCCAAACCCTCTCCCACTCCCACTCCCCGCTCCCCTTACAATCACCACACTGCTGTTTGTGTTCATGAGTTGTTTTTGTTTTTTGTTTTTTTTTTTCAGTCTCTCCAGGACTCATAATTTTTGAATCTTCTCATTGGGCAAACACTGCTTTGTCCTTGGTTTATTGACCGGACCTCTCTTACATGTCTGATAGACACCTGCTTGGAAACAGTTTCAATCACTTTTGCCAAGTTTTTACTCCAATTAATCAAGGAATTATGTCTGTCTCTTCTGTAATCCCATAACACCTTGATCAAACTGCTTGAATTGCACTCTTGATGGGCTGAAATTTTTTGTCTATTTTCAAATCACTTTTCCCATTAGATTACGAGCTTTTGAGGGTAGAGAATCTGTTTAATTTCACTTTCGAACAAGCAGGTAGCAGAGTTTGAGAAATATTTGTTAAATAAATGTGTGCTCTCAAACCAATAAGGTAAAAACATATATATATTGCTTACAATAAAATCATGGTATACAAGAGCCAACTATTACTATCCTAAATATGTCCTGAAGGTAAAGATTATCCCAGGAATCATCCAAACATCTCTCAGAGAAAGAAGAAACAGGTTTACATCATACTTTCCATCAATAAATTATTCCACAGACTCCATCATCTAGATTTATATCTCTCTCTGAGCCCAGTCAGATCTTGATGTTCATACATCTCAAGTATCCCAGTTCTCACATTATTGAAGTTAAGACAAAGCTATTTAATTATAATATTGCCAGTGTTTTAAAGTAAAAAAATCTATGAAACTGTTAATAAGAGTATAAAACTAACTTAAAACTACCTTTTTACTCTAGCGATAATAGTATAATTAAAATTTAATTCATTTTGTCATATTTTCTTTAAGTAATCTTAAAACAACACAATGCTTTAAAAATATTTCCTGCTTCCTGGATTTTCTGCTTTGATTTTATTAAATGCTTGCTCTTTCTTAATTAAAAAGGTTGCTGGAGGATAAAGGGGTGGTAATACAATCAGGCTAAACTTT
This sequence comes from Myotis daubentonii, assembly GCF_963259705.1. NCBI lineage: Eukaryota > Metazoa > Chordata > Mammalia > Chiroptera > Vespertilionidae > Myotis > Myotis daubentonii. Next base: position 22,384,294 of record NC_081845.1, on the reverse strand, counting down.
TTCAAATTTCCTTCTTTATTGCTTTCTACCTTAATGAAAACATTCTCACACTAAGCCTTGGTGATATAAAGAACAACATAGCATTGCATTTAGCATTATTGTGTAAATCAAGAGAAAATAATTTTGTTGCTCCTTAAGGAATCTGAAAGCAAGATAAGTTTATAATTTTTAATGTTTGGATTTGGCACAGAAACATTTAAGTTCGCTGTTAATTGTCTTATAATTATTTTCACCTATTGAATCCTGGTGAGCAATGCACCCTCTCTTCAATTGAGCTTGAAAGGCCAAATGACTGGTGACTGGAAAAATGTAGAAGGGACAATATTATAAAACCAGCTTCAGAAGAGACTCCTAATCCAATTGATTGTGCCTCAGAGAGTCTGTGAGTTCCTTTTCCATAGCTGAGCAATTCTTGTCTGCTCAGCTTTAAATAACTATGAAATCCAGACCAGTGGAACTATTCCAATCTGTGGACAGTGTGATTAATTCAGAGAGCTTGGCATGGTAACAAAGTCAAGTGTTTCTCACTGTGAGAAATCCTCAACTTATTTCATGGATAAGATTGAACAGATCTGGAAGTACATGCTTCTATGGGAATAGCATTAGGGAGTGATGCATGGGAAGGAAGGGGCTAGAAAAACATTATCTTTGCTGGTAGTTTCTCAAAGTTTCACTGAGAGCTTTGAAGAGGTCTTAAGGAATTGTAAACAACCAGTAGGGGATACATCCTCAAAGTTCATTGTAGCAAAGAGAGGTGACTCATTAATTACACATCAACATTGACCCAATTATTCACTGTATATTGAGCATCTGTTGCATGCAGGGTGCTGCTAGAGATACAGAGTGGAGTGAGAAAGTCACAAATTTCTGTTCTGAGAAAATACCCTCAAAGCATGATTCTAGGATCATATATAAAAGAGCTACCTTATGTGTATGACAATAACCTGGGCACCATCTAAGTTATTGAATAAAAATTTTAGATAATCTGTCCTCGAAATATGTAGTTTGACCTTCCCAGTAATTTTTTTGCATTATAACAAATTAGAACCACTGCTCTTGAACTTTCATTCAATGAAGAAAGCAAACAAAGAAGCTACTATGATATACAGCATAATTTGATTTCTGCAATGGAATAGTTCAGAACTGCTATTTAAATTTTTAAAAGGGAGAAATTATTCCTAGCAATAAGAATCTGAAAATATCTAAGGAAAGAAAAGGTGTTTGAGATAGATTTTTGGAGAATATGTAGTATTTCCACAGTTGGCAATGAGTCATGTAATTTCATTTGTCTTTTGCAGAACTTTTACATTAGTTTTCTTAAAAAATTATAAAATTGTATTATTACATAAAGTACTATTTTTAAAAAATCAAGAAGTTGAGCTATTTGGCAAGGGGAAAGAGATGGGTTTGGTGAGTGAAGATGGGTTTTAATTTGAGTGGTTATTAGAATATTCAGGTGGTTAGTTCTAGCTGGTTATAGGAAATACAGGTTGGAGTCCTGGACAGAAGCAGAAGCAAGGGATGTTGACTTGGAAGGGTATTGTTTTGGGTTCACTCAGCGAGATAGACCACCGACTCAGAATTTAAATTTAGGAGCCTTTATTAAGCTGGCCAGCTGACTACAGTCACAGCACCTTGCCGAAGCAGAGGCTGAACTGCAGTGCTGACTGCAAGAGTTACATTCTATTATTAAATTCTATGGAGGCCCAGAGAAAAGTGTGTCTTTCAAATTCTGGGCCCCCCAATATGGAGGAAACTCTCTTTATTTATACGTTTTCCAGTCCTTTGTCTCCCAAATTTGGAATGAGACTTCTGGGCCTTCTGAGAAAGAAGGCCTGCATGCTGGGAAGGGGCCATGAGACCATATCTCAAGGCCTGGCCTGATGTCAGTACCTTCCTATCTATGTGTTTTAGGAACAGACAGCACAGCATGACCCGTCTGGCCAAAGCCAGATATGCAGCCCAGCACAGGTATTTTTAAAACTTTGAATGTGGATGAGGAAAAAGATGCAATTAATATTTTAAAAAGCAGGAGGAGCAACAGACATGGAAGTTTTTAGAATTATAGCAGAAGAACCAAAACATAACCAAAGGAAGAAAGAGCTTTGGGAGAATTCAGGTAATCAGTATTATGACCAGCTCTAATATTAATTCCCAATTAGAATCACATTAGAATCAACTGGTATGTGATCATGTTTGAAGACCACCAACTACATAGAAGTTGAGAAGGATGGAGATAAAGGAAAGGCCTTGAGCCCTAACAGGTTTGACCTGCTAACTGAAGGGTCCTGGGTTCGATTCTGGTCAAGGGCATGTAGGTTCCCAAGGCCCTGGTCGGGTGCATGCAGGAGGCAACCAATTGATGTCTCTCTCTCACATTGGTGTTTCTCTCTGTCTCTCCCTCTTCCTTCCACTCTCTCTAAAGATCAATGGAAAAAAAAAAGAAAAAAAAAAAGAAAGGAAAGGCCTCGAAATTTGGTAATTAGAAGATAACTGGTGACTTTTGAGAGAACAACTTCAATTTAATATTTGGGATTGGAAGCCAAATAGCAAAGGAGTTAAAGAATGAAAGGTAGTGAAGAAGAAACTCTGGTTAAACCACAGTTTAAACAAATTTTTGGAACTAAACTAAGCCAATTTTTTAGACTTCTTCAAAACGGCTTTTAGAGAAAATAGATATATTCAAAAGAAAGCATTAAAAAATCAGACAAGTCCATGATCTAGCTCATTCCTGTGACCCTGATTATTATAGGGGGCAGGGCATGGCTGCACAGGAACTTGGGATAACATCTCAAATTTGTGGAATGCCTTCGGATGAAAACGGTTTCAAGACACCCCCATGGTAATTCCCCACTTTCTTCCTTCCCTATAAAGTCCTTTCCATTTTCTTGCTTCATTGTCTTGTTGCTCTCTTACACAGTAAAGAAAAATGATTTAGCAAACTGAAGAAACTGACTGAGAACTAATTTAGTTAGAAATATTTTCTACCACTCATTTTGTCCTTGATTGGATCATAGATCTTTGTTTCTCCAAGGAAATTTTCATTTTGATGAGAAAAAGATAATGACATGAAAATTTATCTTTATTTTCTGGTAAGTATATGTATAAGTAAATTATGTCCTTTTAATACCTCTGGTTATAAAATAAGATGGTAATGAACATTTTCTAAGATCACTTCCCACTAAAAATAACAATATATTTTCTATGAAGGTAACAGTAAATGTTAGCTATTACTATTCAATCAGTTTTATATTGGGAAAGACTATTTCTTTGCATGTTTCTATTTTTCAGCTTTCTTTTTCTCATTGTTTCATTGAGCATCAGCATTTTACAGCCAATTATCCACAATAGAAGTAATAAGGTTTATATTTTTAGGAAATAGCTTCAATATAATATATAGTTTTTAAAAATATATTTTTATTGATTTTGGAGAGGAAGGGAGAGGGAGAAAGATAGAAACATCAATGATGAGAGAGAATCATTGATTGGCTGCCTCTTGCACACCACCATCAGGAATCGAGCCCGCAACCCTGGCATGTGCCCTAGACCAGAATCAAACTTGGGACCCTTCATTCCACAGGCCGATGCTCTATCCACTGAACCAAACCAGCTAGGGCCAGTATAATATATTTTTAACACACCATTTTTATAACTTTAAAAACACTAATATTTATTATTAAACTAGAGGCCCGGTGCACATGGGATCCCTCGGCCTGGCCTGCGGGGATTGAGCCAAAACCAGCTCTCCGACATTACCCAAGGGGTCCCCGATTGCAAGAGGGTGCAGGCCAGACCGAGGGACTCAACCAGTGCACGATTGGGGCCGGGGAGGGGCTGTGGGAGGGCTCCAGGGTGTGTCCAGCCCATCTCACCCAGTCCTGATTGGCCAGACACCAGCAGCCAGCTAACTTACTGGTCAGAGTGTCTGCCCCCTGGTGGTCAGTGTGCATCATAGTGACTGGTCAAAAGGTCGAACAAACGGTTGGACATTAGCATATCAGGCTTTTATTATATAGGACTAGAGGCTCGGTGCATGGATTCGTGCACTGGTGGGGTCCTCTGGCCTGCACCCTCTCACAATCCGGGATCCCTCAGGGGATGTCAGATAGCTGGTTTTAGCCCGATCCCCGCAGGCCCGATCCAGACAAGAGGGAGCCCAAACACTGCAGGGTCGATCCAGACAGGAGGGAACCCAATCCTGTGTGTTGAGCGTCTGTTCCCTGGTGGTCAGTGCGCGTCATAGCAACTGGTCTACTGGTTATTCGGTTGTTGAGTTGTTTAGTCATTCAGTCACTTAGGCTTTTATATATATACACTTAACAAGAAGATCTTTAATATTAAATCACAATAGAGATCTTACTACTTCACTGTGTACTGAAAACTAGAGATTATATTCTTTTCTGCAAGTGTTTTAATTATATTGCAACATGTGACTATTATGTGAGTTGTATGAACATTAACTGCTTTTGACTTCTAGGCTTATTGGAACAGTTTGAATATTTTTATTGTTTTGTACTTTATTTCTCTTTTTTGCTTATGTAATGGAAAATTACACTAAAATGTTAAAATTAGATGTAATTGCTGTGCTATTACCTAAACAAAGTTAAAACTGAAAATTCTACTTCAAAGCTTTTATATGGAAGGTCGATAATTATGTCTTATTTACTTAGGGAAACCAGTTAACAGTTTATGTAGAGAAAGAGAATGATGACTTAAATGAGAAGAGTTGAGAAACAGTTTATAAAACTATTGCTATATTGGAATTTCTATAAATGTGAAACAAATTTGTGTTGGATAATGTTGAGAATGTGTGAAGATTTGAAAGTAGCAGTTGCTATCAAGTTTAAGTTGGAAATTGGTTAAACTCTCTAATGTGGTGGAAGATGCTATAACTTCAATGAGATGTTAAACCCTGCTTCCTAACCTCTCATTGCCTTAAAGATTTCAGGACTGTCTCTGTAAGAATGGCCATCAAATCCTAATATCTGCTCCAATTTTATTTGAACTCTGTCATCATTTTTTTTCCTTCACAATGATGACTCTGGTCCAATTATCAAATACTGTAATTTGTGGCATTCAAACAAAGACTGTGAGTCAACCTGAGCCAACTTTGAGCTTTTTCTCTTTGTGTTACAAGAAGACGTCCAAATAATATTATATTCAGAGAAAAACACTAATACTATTCATCAGAGAATTTAAGAACCACAATAAACAGACAACTACTATCCCTCTGTGGACAAATCCAGTCAGATGGAAGTTGTTACACATGTAGTATAAATATAAAATGGGTGTTTAAAAATCATCACTTATAGCCTCATACTTAAAATTTTAGTATAAAATATCTCTTCATATCTACCAAAATATTATGAGCAGAGAGATTCAATACCTATAATGAATGGAGAATATAGCTTTTAGAAGACACATGTAATTCTTCACTTCTTGGCAAAAATGAATCATCAGTGAGAAGCCATGTTTTAAAGGAAGGCCATGGCCATATGATGTGCTCTTTTCATTGCTTATTTATGAAGAATCTGTTTTCAATAGCTCTGTATAAGTAACAATTTTTTGGTTAGAAGATAATGATATATGTCATTCAGGGATCTTCTTTTGGTTTTACAGTCTAATTCCCTAAAGGTAAGGAGCATTTAGAAGATATCCTAGGGCAGTGATGGAGAACTTTTTGAGCTCAGCGTGTCAGCATTTTGAAAAACCCTAACTTAACTCTGGTGCCGTGTCACATATAGAAATTTTTTGATATTTGCAACCATAGTAAAACAAAGACTTATATTTTTAATATTTATTTTATATATTGAAATGCCATTTAACAAAGAAAAATCAACCAAAAAAATGAGTTCGTGTGTCACCTCTGACACGCGTGTCATAGGTTCGCCATCACTGTCTTAGGGTCTAGTTTCTTAAGGTTTTATTTTTTTTAAAGCTAAACTTTCAAGAAATTCAATGTAACCAACATAATATCTTTATAAGCTATTATCCAATTGAGAAATAATATTAAAACTTGAAAAATATTACACATTCTTAAAAATTTTATAAAGTACATCCATAACAGAATTGTAGCTTAAAATAAGGAAAAATCATTTAATTTTTTTATTTCACTGGCTAGTGCAGATTAAGAGTCATTTGCATAATTATTTTTAAAGACAGGTTTATATCAGGGCTTTGAAATCAAATGAGAAATCAATGTTAGTTAAGTGTGTGCTTAAAAGATATCTCATCAGGATTCCAGCTCTAGCAGACTCCCTGTGCCACCTGCAGCACTAACTGAACATAGTTTGAAGGATGAAGGGAAGGAAAAATAATCTATGGTAATAGGATCAGAATACTGGTTATTTTTTTCTGAGCGCAATGACTAGAATGAATCTTGAGTGAGCTTATGGGTCCAGGCAAAGTTGCATAACTTGATCTGGGTACAAGTAACATGGGTGTGTGCACTTTCTACAAATTATTGAGACAATTCACTCAAGACTTGTGTACTTTGCTGTATGATATATTTCAGTAACAAAGCTTACCAAAGATATGAAGGGACACACTAAAAGACAACTGACCTGAATTCTTTAAAAAAAAAAAAAAAACTCATCATAAAAAACACACAAAACAAACAAAAACAACCAGATACAGCATGTGAACCTTGACTGAATCTCGGGTTAGTGGGAAATAGCTATACAAGAGCAATTACAGACATGTGACATAGAATGGGTAATAGATTATATCGTAAAATTGTTGTTAATTTTCTTAGGTATGCTAAGGGTATTATTATGCGGTTCCTAGGAAACGCTCGCTGATGTACTGAGAATGTCAGGATGTCTGCAACTTACTTTCAAATGGTTAAAAAAACAAAAACCTACATGAGTGTGTGTGTATGCGTGAGTGTGAGTGGGAGAGAGTATGTGTGATAATGTGTAATTGTATGTGTGAGTGTAACAGTGTGAGAGAACAAATGACAGCAAATGAAATGAAATTTTAACAACAGTGAAATCCCAGTGCACAGTATAAATTTCTTTTAACATTTTTGTATTTAAATTTTTCCCCCCCAAATAATAATACGACGTTAAGAAAAGGTAAAGGGGGGGGAGAGGGGGGAATGACCTCTTGACCCAAATTCTAAGTTTTGAGATTCCCACCAAACTGTTCTGAGGACCAAGACGAGCAACTGTGAGTGCTGGAGAAGAGTGTGGGAATAACAGGTCGGAGACACGGGGTGAGGCACATCCTCACATAAGGCTCCCGAACACCCACTGTCCTGGATTTTATTTTTATACGGCACACATTTGGAACATTCAGGAGTGCCCTGGAAAGCCGTAACAGCTGGGCTGCCAGTGTTCAGCCCCGGGGCTGGGGGCCGTTGAATGTCTGAGGAATTCTGCGGCCTCCGAGAGAAAGAAGTGTGTTTCTGAGAAAGGCCCCAAACTGCCTGGGAGCCCACAGTGTGAGAAACAAGCCACTGGATGGGCCCTGACAGATGTTGTGAAAGGGTGGTGTTAAGTGCCTTTTTCAGGATATTAAACCAGCATCCTAACTGGCAAAAAAATGAATTGTCACTGACATTATGTCGGCCCATTGGAGACCTTCTCTGCTACTTTCCGTGATCTGGGAACCATTACACACGGGAGATCCATATGCTCCTGGGCAGGAATTTAAATAATGATTTCTAATAAAACCTGTTTTCCACTGTTCCAGCCCGAGGATGGAAACAAGTCACAAAACATAATATGTTTAAAGCGGCTCCCCCTCCCTTTCTTTCTGTTTTAAAGACCTGAATAATGGAAGAGAGATTTGGTGATAAGGAACAGAAAAGGCCCTTTCGGTCCTGGCCAATCTGCTTAGCTAATGGCTGTAAACTGACACCCCTAATGAAATAAAAATGTCTCAGTTCAAGTGCATAGCTGCACAATTGTTCACAACCCCGAACTCTGGCTGCAGTCCTGGGGATGCTTCTAAGTAATGCACTGACAATTTCCCATGACTTCCTTCCTCTCGCCTCTGCCCATTGAAAAGCAAATAAAAGAATCCTGCACAGAATTAAAGGACGGGAACATCAGGGATTTGGGCCAGGGAGTGGTGGTGGTGGGGCTTATCATTTTTATCTCTCTTCTCTGCTTATGAAAGCAGACTGCTTGTTTTTCACGTGGAGTCCTGAGCTCTGTGATGGGTAACTGTTTGGCCGTGGGTTTGTTAAAAAGGTGCCGGTGAGCCCTAGCTGGTTTGGCTCAGTGGATAGAGCGCCCACAGGGTCCCCAATTTGATTCCGGTCAAGGGCACATGCCTGTGTTGCAGGCTGGATCCCCAGTAGGGAACGTGCAGGAGGTAGCCGATCTATGATTCTCTCTCATCACGGATGTTTCTATCTCCTCCCCCTCTCCCTTCCTCTCTGAAATCAATAAATATACATATATTTTAAAAGGTGCAGGTAAGATAGAGACACAGAGGGACGTGCAGTCTTGACGCTGTCAGAGACCCCCATTCCGCCTCGGCCTCACGTTGCCTACCGCTCTGAGCTCCGCGGTGCACGGCAGGCCCAGGCCGGGGAAAAGCCCTGTCCAAATGTGCTAAGACGGGATGGCTGTGGTTAACATGGTTTCCCCTGGCTTCCCTCACAGTTTGCAGTTGTCTGATTTCAATCAGTGGCAGTTCCGTCCACATGTCCAGCCATCAATCTTCCGCCGCCCCTGGATGAGTGTGTCACAGCACGGGGCATGTTCCAGTTAAAAAATAGCCTTTGCCACAGCTTTCCCCCCTCAGCCACTGATAAGTATGCCTTTGATATTTTTATTAAAAAAGAAAGAAAACACATCGGGAAATATGTTTCATTTCTTACGGCCCAGACCAAAGTCCCTGAGGTTGGGGAGGATTGAGGTCTGTTGAGAGGGAAAACAGGGAGGGGGGCTGAGCTCTACCTTTGAAATTCCAGAGGTTTGCCAGGTGGAGAGCCCCCTCCCACTCCTGCACAGCTAACCCCACCGTCCCTGCCAGCCGGGTGGCTCCCGGTGCAGTGATGTGCCTTCGCGTTTTCCAGAAGCAGCAACCCCACCTAAGCGCCCTCCTCCAACGAGGAGCATGCATTTTAGGGAAAAACATGTCTTTGAAAGACAGAAGGGGAAAATCACTGTGTTCCTCTCTGCCTTTAGCTTTCCGCCATGCCCACGGATGGTTTTGATGGCACCTCTAATAGACTAACTGCACCTTCTGCTTCATTGCACATTGAGCGGCAGGAAGGCAGGCAGAGCGTGGGAGGCAGGGCAGTGTCACTCGGAGGCAGGGTTCTCCTGGCGGGACTCCTGGAGATGCCTGCCCACTTAGTCACCGCAGGAGAGACACAGTAAACATTCTGTATCTAGGTGCCTGGTGCCAAGCCACTTACCAGCAGGGGCCCACCTACCTTCCTGGCAGAGTGATTAGAGAACCCCCTGGAAGTGCAGTGGTATAGCCACCCTACCCTGGCCTCTTCGCCCCTCTGGCCCTTTGTTCATCTGTAAGGTTAAGGAGAGGCTGCCTTGGGTAAGGTTTTTATTTTCAATTAGTTTTTAAAATGAGCTCAGCTGTTCATGGCTGGGAGGGACTTTGTCAAGTACTTATTAACCCTTGTACCTGGCAACAGAAAAGTGAAATTTAAGATAAAAGAGGATCTCTGAGGATCTCATGCATAATCTTAGGGGGTTGCAAAACCATCTGCTTTTTAGTAATGGCTCAAACGTCTAAGGAACTATGTAGGAACATTGGAGAGGGGGAAGGGAAGGTTTCTAAAAGGCCTGGTGTGCTAATTTGAGCTGTACAAAGCTGTGGGTCAAGGAGCAATTCTGTTTTGGAAGACAGAATTAGAAAAAACAACAAAAGACCCAGAATTTGAGGAAGCTTCCAAATGTGTTCTAGGCATCTGGTACTGGATATGCTTAGAATTAGAGTTCAAGGGTGGGACAAGCCTTTTGCTCAGTGCAGGACTGCAGACAAAACTGGTAGAAAGAAGCATTCCCAATCTGAAGAACTGATTCATGTTAGAAAAGACAGGGTGAATCATAACAGTGCCAAAGGACAAGAAAGAAGCAATTTCTTAAGTATTGTTTTAAACCACGGAAATGGGTTGTCCATCTGGTTAAGCCTCTCACCATGGTCTGATTTCCTCTACCTATTGGCTTGCCAAAGCTCATAAAATTTTACTAGTTCTAAAATTTTAAATTGTTGAATGAATAAAATGTCTGCTTTTGTTGGTACTGATGATTATGACCCCTCTGGTTTAGGACATGAAGACTAGAAAGAATAGAAAAAACGATTCACTCAACAAATACTTTTGGAGAGTGTGACGCGGTAGGCACTGTTCTTAGAGGTGAGGATACAGCAAAGAAGAAGATGAAGTACTTCTTGGAGTTCACATGCTAGAGAAAGAGACAAGCAATAAATTAATGAATGAAAAAAGATAATAAATAATAATAATACAGGTGGCTACAGGTGGTCTTTCTGAAAAAATTTATTTGAATGGAGAACTGAATGATGAGAAAGATGAGCCAGAGAAACATTTAGGAGAAGAATGTTCCATGCAGAGAAACCAGCCTGCAGGTGTGAGAAAAAGAAAGTAAGCCTGTGGCAAGGTGATCATCCATCCCAGTTTGCCCAGAACCGAGGGCCTTCACAGAACACAGGGCTCTCAGTGCCAGTACAAGGAGGTCCTTGCAGGAAGAGTGGCCCATTCTGTGTGTTCCTGGACACACCACATGAGAGACTGTGACAGAAGATGAGTTTGGAAAGTTAGAGAGGAACAAGATCCATTGGCCGAAGTTGCCACACACGATCCAGTGATAGAATAAGAGTAAGCAGGAAGATGGCCTTGGTATAAAGATTTTAATATTGTAGATCTTCATTTCTCAGTGGCATCAAGGGAGGGAAGAATCATTTGGGGGTGATAAAATTTATTTGTGAGAAAGGGGGGGGATTGATTCATTATCGGGACTTTGAGAGAGTTTGATAACGAGGAAGTTGTATTGTTAAATTTTATTGGGTAGCAAGAAAGTCAGACATTTGATATTGGTATTGAGTTACTTGGGCTATGTTGTAATCTGGTGCTCACTATTTAACTCATTCTGGTGAACGTGAGTAGAATTAGAGCAGAGCATTAAATCTATTTGATGGAAAATAGTAATAATTGAATATACTGTACAATGTTTTGCTTGGGGGAATATTCATATCCTGTATTGACCCCTATCAGAAGTTTCTGGAGATAATATTAAACAGGCATTTATAAAAAGCTATTGGGTACTTAACGGACCATTTCATTGATCTCTGTGACTACATAATAGCCAATGACTAGGAAACAGCCCCACAATTATGTTTGAGGGATATCTCTGACACTTTGCTAAATTTGTCTCTCAAAGGAGACAGCCCCATCCATCTCTGGTTGAATGCTGGATTGTTAGTCCACACCCTTATCATCTTTTAAACAAACATAAGAACTTTCTTTCTTGTTTTTTGCCCAAAGTCATTCTTGCACTCCTGGAATCTATTCTCAGCAGAACAGTCAGAGCTATTTTTTTAAAAACAAATAAAAGTTCCTATCACATTCTGCTTTAGTCTTCCAATAGCTTCCCCTTCTAGTAAAAATAAAAATCCAAGTTCTTTTGCTTGGCCTACAAGACCATACATCATCTGGCCACTGCCTTCCTGTTTTCATCCTATAGCCTCTCGTCTTCCCTCAGTCCACTCCAGCCACACAGAACCTCTAGCTCTTCCTGAAACACTTCAGTTTGCTTCCAATTAAGGGCTCAGTAGTCCCACTTCCTGGAACACTTTTCTCCACATCTTTGCTGGAGTTATGACGAGGGTATCTACTTAAATGTCACTTACATGTTCTTAAATGTCTTCAATATCTAAAATATCCAGGGCTGCCCTGTCACTTTCCATCACCTTAGCCTGCTTTATTTTCTTTATAGCTCTGAACAGCCATCTGTTGCATGAATTCAACCAGAGTGATAAGAAATCAGGGATTGCTCTGAGCAGCTCTGGCCACCTTCATTCCTTTCTCTGGGGAATGTGTATTCTACCAGGCAGTTGAGCCTGGGGTTACTGTCCGTGTCCAAGGATTTCTCTCTTGGTTACCCATTCTCCCCCTTCCTCTGATGTTGATGTAGCTGCCTTGGATTTATCTCTTCTTACACAGCCATGGTAAGATCTGAGTCTTGAATTTGGTCTGATGTATACAAGCTCACATATAGGTTGCTTTGGTTTCAAGCAACTTGAACCTAGTTGTAAGAAGAAGGAAAGGACTCCTGTATGTTACGCTTCCTAACTCACATAGATGTTTGCATATTAGGCTAGCTAACAATAAAAAGCACTCATCCTTGCTTTTGCTAGTGATTGTCTTGCACTTTATCTCTCCCAGTGACCTCCCACAGAAGGGTCATTGGTCTGGCAGATGATTTAGACATTCCTAGGTTTCCTGTCCAACACAATATTAATATTACCTCTTCAGAATACTCCATTTATCATTGCCAACATTTAGGCTTGCCAGAATTGCCCAGAATACTATTAATGGCATCAAAAGATTATTTTTTAAATGAGAGTTAAAAAAACACACACAAAAAAACCTCTATCTTAAAATTCATTTAAGGCAATAATATTATTTTTGTCTTGCTCTCACTTAATCATTTCAGTGTTGAAATGACCAATGACATACAGATGATTAAAACACAACTAAACCAAAGAATAGTGAAAAAAAATACAAAAATGTTTTTTTAAAAATTGGAAGTTTATATTAAATAAACTAGGATGTCTAATACACGCTTAATTTCTATATTAAAACGCTAGATATGTGTTAGTTAAATTTAATAAGGAGCACTTCGCATGTTGCTTTAAGATGTTTTTCAATTATTGTTCTTATTTACCATGGAGCTTCTTTTGTACTAGGTTTGAACCAAAGCATTTGATTGGACATGAACTCGACCTGTCTGGTAATGCATTACATGGCTTGGTTCCTAAAAATCTATTTCTCTGATTTGATGGACTGTGAGTCATTTATATTTGAAATTCACACTCAATTAAGGATGCAAAGAATAACTTTTTAATCTTTTGCATCTTCTCTGTTCCTTCTGCTTCCTCTGAGCCTGCATCTGTATTAATGCGAGAGAGAGAGAGAGAGAGAGAGAGAGAGAGAGAGAGAGAGAGAGAGAGAGAAAGAGAGACTTTTTAGTTGTTTCCTTTCCAGCTCCTTCTTAGTAACCCCTTTTTGCTCCCTGATAGCTTGTTTTGTTTTTAGGTGTAAACCTTCCTTTGCCTCCTTCAAATATTGCTTCATTTTGTCTTCTCCTCAAAAGCCTTTAAAGCGTAAGAGAATGAAACACCATATTGGAGAAAATACAATGTAGTGGTTAAAAGCCTGAACTCTGAAGCCAAACTACCTGGGTTTGAATTCCTAGGCAACTAATTACTAGCTGTATGAACAAGCGATTTGTTCTAGTTCTCAGTTTCTTCTTCTATAAAATGGGGAGAATATCAGTGTTCATCTCGTAAACACTGTTATTTAATGATGGTACCTTATTTAATGCATTTGTAGATGTGAAATGCTAATAACAGGGCCTAGCAGTTAGTAAGCACCCAATAAACATTTGCACTCATTGCAATCTTCCTTCCAGATCTGGAGCCATGCATATTATTTTTCAAAAGTGTTACACAAGACAAACCTTGGGTCACACTAAGGCTCCTGTGTGTGGCCTGAGCTCCCCTGACCCAATGTGCTTGTCAGTTCAAATCAGGTTAAAATCAACACTGCGGACAGCTTAGAAGAAGAAAACTACTCATAATAGGAGTATCTACAGTGTGTCTGGAAGAAGGTGTCCTGAGGATGAGAGTGAACTCAGAGAAATTTTGTGCCTAGGAGCCATGGGATCCATTTAGTGCTGTCTCAGGGGACCATGTTTTCCCCCAAATGAGTTCTTTCTGAGGCATAACTCAGACCCTGCAGCCTGACCCATTAGGCTGCAGGGATCAGGAAAATCATTCTCATTTGATAAACCCTTGGGAGAGCTAGACTTGCCAGAATCCAGCATCAGTCTTTTGTTTTAGGTAAAGTGTAATGTAAATTAGCAATTTTTAATTTTTACCTATATTTGTGAAAAATAGGATTTCTTCATGAAAAATATATCTGTTTCTATGATCATTTATTTTAGCATCTAAATTTCTAAAGATTAAGACAATTACATTTATTATATGTGCGTACTATATTATTAAATGTTTTTAAATATTTTCATCTAAGTATTTTTGTCTAATATAGTAGGAGATAGGAGAAGTTTAGGCAATTAGTTAGTACCAAATAATTTTTATATTAAATATATTTACTAAATTATATTTTATTTCACACATAGTTTTTATTAAAGTATGCAGAAATTATGTAAAAGACCGGGTGCTTATCAGGGAGTCAGGTTTTAATAAAAGGACAATTCTTTACTGGTGGGATACTTTATGATAACAGTGGAAGTAACATATATCTATAACTTATTTTAATGTATGACTTTGCTTGCATTGTCTATAGAAAGTCTTTGCTTACTGACCAAAAGCCAGATGTATAAATTGTAAATCTTGCTTTTCAGTAAGAAACACGGCTTCCACACAAGTCTCTGCATCCTCAGACTCTGCGAAACTACACTTCCCACCCAGTACTCTTTGGAGCTGCAGTGACCTCCAGCATCCATAATTGCTCAGGCCTTTGGTGGCACAGAGAGTTGCAAATATTTCCATCTGGCTCCAGCATCACAGGAAAATAAGCACGGCTCTGGCGTTATACATCTACCAAAGGCAAGTCTACCTCTTAGGAATTCAAGGCTGTACAATGTTCTTCTTTCTGAAAGTTATGATGTCACCTGGTTGTATTTTCATTAATAGCAAACTATTGGGTGTACATTTTGATAATCAGAGCTACATCTGAGGGAACACACCCAAGGAATTCAGAATATCTGATTATCAGAATGTCTGGTTATCAGACAATGGCAGACATTCTTAAGAAAATCTCATAAATGTTTGCAGTCTTAACATAGTAAAGATTTCTTTAAACCGTGATAAATAATATGTAGGAATCTAAGAATGACTTTAATGATGCACTGAGGAAGATAAATTTTAAAATAAAATTGTACACTTATTAAAGTATAATTTAATTAAATGTATTAAAATCTCTTAGATATCACATTCATGGGTCAAAAGAATAGGAAAATGTTTTGAATTTTAGGGGAAAAAAACACACCTCTAAATCAAAAATAAATCTGGAAAACTTAAAGACCCTAGAATCAGTCATGACTGTAGGGGTTATAAGAAACAAACACCCCAATTCAAATTAATTCAAGAAAAAGGGAGAATTTATTGGGTCGCATAACAACCCCAGACTGGTTTCAGGCACGGTTGGATACAGGCACTCAGGCGATGTCATCAGGGATTGTCCACTCTCCATTTCTTCCCTGGGAGTCAAGCCTTTTCCTATGTACATGTAAAGGAAAAGATAACCACAAGGAGCGCCAGGCCTACAGGGTTTGTACAGCTTGAAATCTGGAAAAAAGAAAGATCAAACCCCCTTACTCTATAATAATCTCCCCAAAGAGCTCTGATTGATGCAGCTTGGGTCAAGTGCCTAAACTGGGCTAAGTACTTCGCCTTAAGGGATAAAATCATGTGCCAACCCTTGTATTCAGGAAGTATGGTAATGAAATTGATGGCCCCATCATAATCACAGTATGAGGGAGAGGAAGCAGAACAGAAAAAAATTTAAAAAATAAAACCAGATGTTTGCCACAATTCAGTAAATATATAGTTACTCTGTAGAGGTGATCTAACTAACTTTACTAGGGCTTGCTGATCAGAGTTGCTCAAAGAGCATTTACTGACTTTTGGAATGGACATACCAGTGTACAACCATAATTCTTCTCTTTTATTCTCGGGTACTATCAAAATGAATATAAGCAAAATTAAAAACAAAAGCATGAATTCTACTTTTAACACTTGAGGTAAATAAATTTTTAAAGATTGACAAAAGCAGCAGAAGTCATGCAGAAGCTGCATGGAAGGAAGTGGACAATAGTGGAGAGTAAGAACGTGATGGTGGCAATTTTCAAAGGCATAATCAAAATACCCTTACAAAGGGGAATTACATCAGAGGGTCCAATATTTGTCTATATCTTCAAAAGGGGGTGCAGAAAGGGGAGTGCGCTAGTTGAAGGCAGAAGACACTATTCCTCACCCCTAACAAATAGAATGTTTAAATCAGAAAAAGAGAAGAGGATTTACAGAAAGAAAAAAAAAGAGAGAATAATACAGAAAGCTGTATTTGCTTGAAGCTTCCAAATTTGTAATATCTGAGGATAAAACAGGGTCTGTTACCAAGAAAACAAAAACAAAAATCAGCCCTTGCTGGTTTGGCTCAGTGGATAGAGCATTGGCCCTCAGACTGAAAGTTCCAGGTTTGATTCCGGTCAAGGGAATGCACTTGGTTGCAGGTTCCCTGGCCCTGGTTGGGGTGTGTGCGGGAGGCAACCAATCAATGTGTCTCTCTCACACCAATGTTTCTCTCTGTCTCCCTCTCACTTCCACCCACTCTAAAAATCAATGGAAAAATATCCTCAGGTGAAGATTAACAAAACAACAATCATTTTTTTTTAAAAAAAAAAATCAGCTACTTTAGAGCACTACCTTATCTCGCACCCACTAACAGGAAACTTTTATTCTAACAAGTCCACAAACACTCAAACCAGACAAGAATAAACCATAATAAAAAAATTAGCACACATCTATGCAGAGAAGCCATAAGAATAAAGGAGAAAAGAAGCAGCAACATTTATTAACAAAACCAAGTTGAAAATTACCAGGTTAAAAAATATGGCCATGAAACAGACTAAATGTTAAACAAGTATTTTGCTATACAAATATTTGTAAAGCACATGTGCAATGGTCTCTGAGAACAAAGACCACAAAACAAAAAAGCAAGAACTTAGGGAAGAGAGAGAGAGAGACCTTGCAGTAGGTAAATTAGCATAACTCAATAAGGAAGCAGGGAAAATAAAAGCATCAAAAATAAAGGGGCAAGCCCTAGCAGGTTTGGCTCAGTGGACAGAGCTTCAGCCTGCTTCAGGTCAAGGGTACATGCCTGGGTTTTGGGCTAGGTCCCCAGTAGGGGGCCTGCAGGAGGCAGCCAATCAATGATTCTCTCTCATCATTGATGTTTCTATCTCTCTTGCCCTCTCCCTTCCTCTCTGAAATCAATAAAATACTTTTTAAAAAATAAAAAATAAAGGGGCAAAAGGGGGAAATGGGAGACATCTGTAATTCTCTCAAAAATAAATTTTAAAAATAAAAGCATCAAAAATGATGAAGGAACTAGAAGGAGCTCAAAAGTGAACAAACATTGGGGAAAAAATAGTAATGGACACCGATGAGAGAAATGACAAAATAATCAAAATACACAATTGATATAAAAAGTTTTTAAAAATTAGAACAGAAAATGTCATCTGATCACAATGCAATGAAACTAGAAATTAACAAAAGTAACAAATGCCCCACCTCCTAGAAATTATAAAGTTCTAACCTCTTGACCAAAGAGAAAATTTAATCTCAAATTGTAAAATGTTAAAAATGATAATTCAAACATTTCATATTAGAACTTATGATATATTGCTAACAGTATACAGAGAAAACATTTAGTCTTAAATATTTTATCAATAAACAGCAAAGATTAAAAAGAAATAGAATATGCATATATCTAAAATATAAGAAAAGAAATAAAAATAATATTAAAAATGAATTAATAAAAATGGAATTCATCAAAAAATAAATAATCCAATGAATAAATATATAAAGCTATAAATAAATCTAAAACTGCTTTTGTTGAAAAAAATAGATTAAAGCATTCACTGACTAAATTTTTTAAAGTTCAGAAATAAAGGAAATTAAGAGAATTATGAGTACTTTGTCTCATTCTATAGTCAATAAATGAAAATAACCTGGATAAAATAACATTTTATTGGAAAATGTAGTTTACCAAAATTGATTCCAAAAGAAACAAAATTATCTAATGACCTAGATCAGTGGTTCTCAACCTAGGCTGCACATTAGAATCACCTGGGAATCTTTTTAAAAAAATATATTTTATTGATTTTTTACAGAGATGAAGGGAGAGGGATAGAGAGTTAGAAATATCGATGAGAGAGAAACATCGATCAGCTGCCTCCTGCACACCCCCTACTGGGGATGTGCCCGCAACTAAGGTACATGCCCTTGACCGGAATCAAACCTGGGGCCTTTCAGTCCACAGGCCAATGCTCTATCCACTGAGCCAAACCGGTTATGGCTTACCTGGGAATCTTTTTAAAATCCTGATTTCTGGGCCTCATTCTGGAGGCAGCCAAGGTTGAGAACCACTGAAATAGATGAACCTGGTGTTCGATGAATAGAAAAGAAAGCAAGAGACATGGCTGACAACCCAAGGTTCCACATGGGAATGGAAGAAGGAGTGAAATAAGACAAGCCCAACATCTTATCTGTCCCCACATGTTAGTAGTGCTGAGTCATCACCCTATATGATTTGGCTAAGTGGATAGAGCATTGGCTTGCAGAATAAAGGGTCCTGGGTTCAATTCCAGTCAAGGTCACATGCCTGGGTTGCAGGCTCGATCCCCAGTAGAGGGCATGCAGGAGGCGGCCAATTGGTGATTCTCACTACTGATGTTTCTATCTCTCTCTCCCTCTCCCTTCCTCTCTGAAATCAATAAAAAACATATTTAAAAAAATGAGTAAGAGACCTTCCTGTCCTTGAGGAGTCCACAACCTTATTAGAAAAGAGGATCAGAGTGATTATTTCCATCCAATATGACTAGAACCATGACAGAGATAAGCACAGGATAGCACTGGGCTCCAGGGGAGGGTACCTCACACAGACAGGAAAAGGTAATTAGAAAGACTCTCCTAGAGTACATGCCCTTGACCAGAATCGAATCTGGGACCCTTCAGTCCGCTGATGCTCTATCCACTGAGCCAAACCAGTCAGGGCTCTTCTCTCTTCTTTTTCTCTGGTGATTCTCAACCTTCCTAATGCCGCGACCCTTTAATACAGTTCCTCATGTTGTGGTAACCCCCAATTTCATTGTTACAAATTGAACATAATTAAAGCATAGTGATTAATCACAAAAACAGTATGTAAAACAATATATAAACAATTAGTTTATATGTGTTTGCCGATGGTCTTAGGTGACCCCTGTAAAAGGGTCGCGACCCACAGGTTGAGAACCGCTGCAAGAAGGAAAGGAGAAAGGCAGAGGGTTTTGAATCCGTACCAAAAGGAGGGGAAAAGAACTCTACTTGGACACAGGGCAGTCCAAGTAAGACTCCAGAGGCTTGAAATAGTGTACAAGTTGGGGAATTATGATATGTTCCAACCATAAAGTGAAAGAAAGGATGGAAGGAGATGAGGTTGGAGAAAGGGGTCCCAGGCTGTCCTCACATGGAAGTCATTTACAAAGCCTCTCTTTCCCACACTCCCTCCTCACTCTCTTTATCCCTTTCTCCTTTTCACCAGGTTCATCTATTTGCTTTAAAATAACCCCTCAATTGAAAATTGAAAACAATTCTTTTTGAGGTTGTTTTATCTTCCTTCTAATCAGCCTTGAGTGGTTTGGCTAATAGACTCATAGAGCGTTGGCCTGCGGACTAAAGGGTCCCAGGTTCAATTCCGGTCAAGGGAGAGAGGAGAAGGGAGAGGAGGCCTCCAACTCCAGCTGTGGGTGCTGAAGCCCTGAAGGTGGGCGGAGCAGGCATAATGCCAGCAGAGGGCATCCCGGAGCAGGAAGCCAAGGAGGCTTCCACCTGTCCACAGGCAAAGTATTACAAGGCTCTCATGCTATATGGCAGTGGTTCTCAACCTTGGCTGCATATTAGAATCACCTGGGAATCTTTTTAAAATCCTGATTTCCCGGCCTCATCCTCAGGAAAGTCTGTTTCTTTGTTACTAATGTTGTGGCCCCACCCCATAACAAAAGAAACAGAATTTCCGGGGGATGAGGCCCAGAAATCAGGATTTTAAAAAGATTCCCAGGTGATTCTAATCTGCAGCCAAGGTTGAGAACCACTGCCCTAGATGAAATAGAGAAAACTGTCAAAGAACTTCCTCTCTAAAAAGCACCAGATGAAAATAGTTAATACAGGGTTGCCACCCAAGTTTTGGAAGCTCATGTTATTTAATCAGTTTCAGAGTACAAGTGAACAAAAAAGCTTCTAAATCTTTTCCAGAAAACATAAGATACCCTGATTCCAAAACCTAATAAGGATCATCCCTGCATTAGTTTCTGTACTATATAATAAATTACCACAAATTTAGCAGCCGAAGCAACTTACATTTATGATCTCACATTTTCCATGGGTCAGGAATCTAAGTATGGCTTAACTGGATCTTCTGCCATAAACATATCAGCTGGGCTGCATTCTCATCTGGATGCCTGATTAAAGAAAAATCTGTTTCTGAGCTCACTTAAGTTGTGAGCAGAATCCATTTATTTGTGGCTGTAGAATTCATGGCAGTTTGATTTTTCAAAGCCACCAATATAGTGAGAGACTCTAAAGAAAGTTAGCTACCCAAATGGAGCTATAATGTAAGGTAAATATGAGAGTTATATCTCATAACCTTTTCCATGTTCTATTGGTTAGAAGCAAATTATGGATCCAAACCACACTCAAGGGAAAGTGATTAAACAAGGGAATAAACATCACAAAGTCACCTTCAAGTCTGCCGCAGCCCTTGACAGAAAATTATATGGGCCACTTATTTATGAATATCATACAAAACTTTTGAATAAAATATTGGCAAGAAGAATATAGCAACACTTTAAAAGACAGAATGTTATAATCTAGTGCAGATAACTCTAGAAATGCAAGGATAGTTCAATATTGTAAATCTATTATTATAACCCATTGTATCCATAGGTCTAAAAGAAAAAAATATGATCATTACCATAGATGCTGAAAAGGCATTCAACATCCATTCTTACTTAAAAAAACACTTAAGTACTTAATTAGCACTTAATAGGATGACCCCTTAATGTAATAAAATATATCTTATTTCAATAGTTAGCTACATGATTCCCTCTAAATTAAGAACAAGAAAAATAGCCATTATCACTATAAATATTTTAAAAATTATATTGGGAGTGCCAGCCAATGCAATTAAAATACAGAAAGAAAAGAAAAACTATGGAGACATAAAAATAGAAAGGAAGGAGTCAAATTATTACTTTTTATAACTAGTATAAATATGCTCTTGGAACTGCTAAGAAGATCTAAAAGCTATTAGAAATAATAATAGACTCCAGTTAATTAAGAGGGTAGAAAATAAATATAAACCAAGACCAAGTTCAATGACATAAATAAGATAAATATAACCCTTTTCTATTGTTCTTGTGATGAGAGACTTAAACTACCAATGTTCCACCCCCTCACCAGCTCCTCCATCTTACTCAATGACTTGTTTGAGTCCCACACTTGTGGTAATTGCCATAAACACCTAAGCTGTGGTATTACTTCAGAGCAGTAAGTAATAAAGCAACAAAGTCAGCAAGAACTATAAAAATTGAATTGAAACTTTGGCTTAAAATAATAATAATCAGAGAATTTGGGCAAAGTGGAAAAAAAAATCTCAATGTACTGAGTAACCCCCAACTCCTCCACCACCCCCATTGAAATCACAAATAGCATTGAGTCTATGATATGACTAACATTTCCCTCAGAGGCTAAAGCTAAAATTAGAAACAAGTCTAAGTCCACTGTTGCTGGTGATGATAAAGATTACATGTTAATATTGACTCATTTCTTTGACTAGATCAATTTAATGTTAGATAGATGACATTTGTACTGAATGTAATGACTTTTATATTTATTTGTTCTCATCAGAACCTCTTAGGAAACAAATCATTCTAAACCCCCAAACTAGCACAATTTATCAAATACAAATGTGATGTGTTAACTCTTCTAATATTATACCTTAAAAACTGGTTCCACATCGGCCCACAGACTGAAGGGTCCTGGGTTCAATTCTGGTCAAGGGCATGTCCCTTGGTTGCAGGCTCAATCCCTGGCACTAGTCACGGCATGTGCAGGAGGCAACCAGTTGTGTCTCTCTCACATCGATGTTTCTCTCTCTCTGTCTTTCCCCCTCCATCCACTCTCTCTAAAAATCAATGGAAAAGATATCTCTGGGTGAGGATGAAAAAAAAAAAAAACTGGCTCCAAAACATAAAAGGGAGATTAACAGCTGTGAATGGAAGACTAAATAAAGCTTTAATACATAGGATTCTAACACAGAGGATTTTCCCTTCCTTATAATTTCCAAAATAAAAATTGTACGAAGAGAAGAAAAATGCCTCTCTCCCCCAGTCAGGCTGTCTATTGTCCTCTTGAAACCATCTCCACACCTGTCTTTGTTCTTTCCTCTATTGCAGGAGCTGAAGGGCCCAAAACCACATTTCCCAGATGTCTTTGCCACAAGGTTCCAGTTTAAGGTGTGAGAATCAGAGGTCCCTTCATGAGATTTGCTTGGCAGGAGAGAGGAAGTGCCATCACTGCTCCTGTAGAGGCAGGAAGGCATGTGGGCTTTAGCAGAGGCCAGAAGATGGTGTGATGATTTTGCCAGCATTTCCTGGAAACCACCTACGTGAGAGCTATGGACAGTGAGGTCATCAGCAATGACTCCCCGAGAATCCCGCTCTTCCTGGTTTCCCGAACACCAGCAGCAGCTTCCTTGACTTGGTGCAATCTGCTCTTCTTCCAGGTGTTCTAAGTTTCTGGTCCCCTGTAGTGAACCCCTTCCCCCTTGACCATCTAGAGCATTTTCCATTTTCCTATTTAAATCCTCACTGATCCAACAGTTGGTATCAAAAGGAAAAGCCAGGGTAGTTTCTTCCTGACTTTGGACTGCAGCAGACATTTCTAGGCTCTTCCTGGGCACCACCTTCCTGTCACGTGTCCTTATGTCTGAGAGAGGGCCAATGGAATGGGAGCATTGACCAGGTACACCCCTCCAGCTTGGCCTTTAGGGACGTCTGAAAGGTGATTCTTCTTCCTTTTCCCACCCACCAGCTGAATGAAGCCAGTTTCTGGAGGAAGGCAGAGATCTTGATGGAGAAAATGTATGTTTCTGATCAACCCTGCAGTAGATTTCTTCTATTCTGCCTACCTCCCCTATGCAAGCCTACCTGGAAGGGGAAGAGCAACATTTTATTGTGAGAAGCCACTGAAATGTTGGGATTGTTACAGCAGTTAGCCTTCTCCAGTTAGCACATGGTCTTTGAAAGCAGGAACTATATTCTAAACTTCTGTTTTCCCCCTGGAGTCAAACAAGTATCTATGGAGAGAACAGACAGTCAATAATGCTTGCTTTATGAATGAAGGAAAAGAGAGATGAGGATAAATACATTTAAATGATGCTAATGTAATAACTGAGTGATCTCTGGAAGAGGTTAGCACTAATATACAGTTGTGACCATTATGTCACATGTCTTTAAAAAAAAATACTAGGGGCCCAGTGCACAAAAATTTGTGCACTTGGGGGGGGAGGGGTCCCTCAGCCCGGCCTGTGCCCTCTCGCAGTCTGGGACCCCTCGGGGGATGTCTACTTGCTGGCTTAGGCACGCTCCTGGGGGGACCAGGCCTAAGCTGGCAGTCAGACATCCCTCTGGCAGCCCAGGAGCCCTCAGGGGATGTCCACTTGCCACCGGGGAGCAGACCTAAGCTGCAGTCAGACATCCTTAGTGCTGCTGAGGAGGCAGGAGAGGCTCCCGCCACCACCGCTGTGCTGGCAGCCCTCAGCCTGGCTTATGGCTGAGCAGAGCTCTCCCATGTGGGAGCGCACTGACCACCAGGGTGCAGCTCCTGCATTGAGCGTCTGTCCCCTGGTGGTCAGTGTGTGTCATAGTGACCAGTCATTCCCAGTCATTCTGCTGTTAGGGTCAATCTGCATATTACCCTTTTATTATATAGGATAGAGGCCTGGTCACGGTTGGGGGCCGGCTGGTGTCCCTGATCAGGGTGGAGGTCCCACTTGGGTGCCTGGCCAGCCTGGGTGAGGGGCTGATGGCTATTTTCAGGCTGGCCACACCCCCTTCAGGGTGGGGGAGTCCCGCTGGGGTGGCTGGCCAGCCTGGGTGAGGGGCTGATGGCCGTTTTCAGGCTGGCCACGCCATCCGGTGACCCAAGCTCCCAGCCTCTCCTTTTTTTCTTTTTCTTTTTTTCTGGGATTTATTTATCTTCTGTAATTGAAATTTTGTAGCCTTGAGCAGAGCTGAGGCCACCCAGGGCAGGCAGGAAGCTTGGCTTCCTCCATCACTGGGGGCAACCCAAGTCTCCTGCTCGCTCCAGTTCTGTGGCCTCCGCCATCTTAGTGGGTTAATTTGCATACTCGCTCCTGATTGGCTGGTGGGCATGGCTTGTGGGCGTGGCTTGGTTGTAGCAGAGGGGCAGTTAATTTGCATGTTTCTCTTTTATTATATAGGATATATATATATATATATATATATATATATATATATATATATACACATACAGTATATATTGATTTCAGAGAGGAAGGGAGATGGAGAGATAGAAACACCAATGATGACAGAATCACTGATTGGCTGCCTCCTGCATGCCCCACACTGCATGCCCCCAACCAGGGCATGTGTCCTGACCAGGAATCAGGCCTCAACCTCCTAGTTCATAGGTCAAACCTCAACCACTGAGCAATGCCAACTGGGCATATGTCATATGTCTTTGAATAAGAAAAATGTACATCAGACTGTGCTGATGTTATGGCTAAGGGCAAAAATTACTTAATATAAAATAAAAATGAAAAGCATAAATTCTTGGTTCAAACCTACTCTGCCACTTACTAGCTGGTTATCTTGAGAAAGATACTTAAACTTTCTCCCTTCACTCCTCCCTACCCGCTTCATACATTACACCTTTTTTTTAAATCCTCTTACTCAATGACTAGCTTTTTGAGAGACAGAACTACTAGAGACAGTTTCTTCATTGTCTATTTCATCTGAAGATGAAAATCACAGTGTCACTATGGTGTAGGGTTGTTGCATGGGTTCCTTGAGTTCACATTTGTAGGGTACTGTGCAGAGTGCCTAGTATGCAACCTTGTATTTGTTAGTATTAAGTACAAAATATTGAAAAGTGTCCTAGCCTTTCTTGCCTTTGGCAACAAAGCCATCTGTGATTCTTAATACTCCTTCCTTCTACATTGATTTTATTTTAGCTGCTTTCCTTTCAAAGAGAATTCATTAAAAAATGGGTTTTCCTCATCTTTACAGTTTCCAGATTTATTCTGATTTGCAAAAATCTTTCATTTGCTCTCATATTGGTTCATTGTCTCAGACTTAACATTCTTACTACATCAATGTCCCAGTCCTTTAAGAAATTGGCATGCCTTTGACACCAGTTTATTTTCGTCCTTATTTTTTAGATATAGTGATAGACAAGTGTGACCCATAAGCCAACTGTGACCTTCTTTGATTGGAAAGGATCTTGTTTCAATTTTGTCATTGCTTATTCCTAACTTTAAAAAAAAAAGCAGGAAGAAAGAAGAGCTCATGATGAGGACACCAATACTCAGTGTCCTTCCTATATGTAAGCTGCTTGGCAAAGCTACAAAGTAGACTCTTTAGTTACCAGTACTATCTAAAAGTTACTTATTAAAAGAGAATTTGTTAACTGCATATAACTGCATCTGCTTTGCACTGGTGTGGTGCTGCCCTCAAGGTCTCTGATATCTGAGAGTAGCAGAGGAAGTTGGGCAACAAAGAATAGTGGGTTCAGTAGGGGTAAATGTACAGTTTATGTGGTATCTGTTTATTAAGTACCTTAAATGGAACAAACTAGACCCCAAGCAAGGGGCCACTGTGCGGATGACTAACCTCTGTAACATTTTAACATCGCTGCAGTTTGTCTTCAAATCCCTCCCTATCATCCCTTTAGCAAAGCCTTTTTGCCCTCTATCTCATCATCCCCCGATGCTTCCCTGCTTCCACTGGCCTCCCAGCATCCTCTTGGGTGCATCCTGTCCCGACTGATCTTCAAGGCCACATGCACTAAGGCTTTCTCCCTTCACTCCTCCCTACCCGCTTCATACATTACACCTTTTTTTTAAATCCTCTTACTCAATGACTAGCTTTTTGAGAGACAGAACTACTAGAGACCTGATATATATTTTCTTCCCAGCATAAAGAACAGAGATATCATACAGGGATGTGACACGGTACAAAGGTCTGATATATGCGTGTAGGAAGAATGAGTATTAAGCCTGTCCCTCAAGATCTTGCTAGCTTACAGGCTGACCTATACAGTCATGGTAAAAATGCAGCAATGCTTTAGACATAGAGCATATTTAAATACTTTTATTATGAAAGTAATCATCTTTATTTTTAAAACCTTAGCAAAGCAGAATTACATGAATTAGAGATCCTCTTTTCTTTTACCCTCTAGCACACTGTTCAGAGTCATTATTGCTGTTTATCCTTCTGAGCATGTTCTATGAATATACAACCACACAAACACATTTATAATATATGCATTACTTTTTAATAAAGATGTACTTATATCTTTATTTTAACAACTGTGAAAAAATGCATGACAGTCTTGCCCACATTCTTCAATGGCAAATACTGAACTTGTCATTTTCTTATGATTCAGGTTTATCTACATGAATACTGACACCAATAATTTAGACCCTGTAGCTCCCTGACATCTTGTGATGCCCTCCCAAACTGCTGAGCTGGGAAAAGTCCTTCTTCTAGTAATGACAGAGAGCGCTGTATTTTTCCTATGGGTGCTTTTAGCATGTCTCTAACTCCTGCTTAGCTATCAGTTACTGCTTTTTGCTACTCCCGGTTCACTTATTTCTTTCCTCCAAATTTGCTGTCCCTAATTTATTATGTTTGCAAATTAGATTGCCATGCTTACTGGCGATGTGCGTAAAGTGAGGGTGCAATAGTTCCAAGAAAGGGCTTCAGAGGCTCTTCGCTAAATGAGGTGCATGTGCCTTTGGTCACAGGCTCTGAGATTTGGGTTACCTGCAGAAATGTTCCATGGTTGGCTACTGACAGGTGAGCCCAGCCAATACAATGGAGACTGTGTTTCAATAGTGTCCCTACTAGCACCGGGCTGGGCACCAAATTGGAGGGTGTCTCTGGTTGGCAGAGATTCAGAAAATTCATCTTTGACCTAAAAAAAAACACTTAGGAAAACAACAACAGAAATAAATTATCTAACAGTTACAAGGTTGCTTAAATGTTGGAGTCACATGAATTGTGAAAGTAACTAAGAACTTTCAGCTTCGGAATTCAGACCTATTGAAGGCAAAAGAAAATATAAGGGTGGGTGGAGGGGGAAAGCCCTGTCAGTAGCTTTGAGCTGCCTCATTTTTTTAATGGAAAAATTGTTACAAATGGGTTCTTCAGCATATGTTATTAATTTCATTATTCTGGCTTCTTGCCAGCTAAGCATCAAGCCCTGGTTTTTGTGATTTCAGTTGCAACTAGTAAAACTCATGTGGGCATTAACAGAAACAGACAAGAGAACTTTTTTAAAAAATCAACTCCAAGTGACTATTTGAAAGGCTTTTATTTCACAAAACCAGTTGAAACATTTGTTTTTGTTGATGAGAAAATTATGCTTTCCTAAAATATGGTATTTCTAGCCTTATTTGAAGGACTTTGAATGTACTTACAGGTAAAAAAAAAAAAAATTTAAGTAATGTTTTAAAATGTATACAATTTTAGAAATTTTTATTTTTCCAACTGCACTACAGTTTTTTTTTAATACTAATGAAGACAATGAATACAAAAATGCTCTTTCCATATGAAGACAATGTAGTAAAGCCCTGTAAAGAGAATACCAAGTTTAATAGCAAAATTGGAATGTTCTTTATTATACATTTGAGATAATATAATTTTATTATGAAAAGTCATTATCCAAGTCACAAGAAAATACTCAAGGATTAGCATCTTTCTTATCTTTAAGCTGGCATTTATTGGATGCCAATTATCAGCCAGGTGCCTTAATAATACTATTTGCTACTTATCCAGCACTCATTATGTACCAGGCAATGTGGTATGTGTTTTTATATAGTCCTTTTTAAGTAATCCCTACAAACCTTTACTTCACATATTTCCATCTTACAAAGAGAAACTAAAATCAGAGAGAATATGTCTTGCCCAAAGTCCTATCTATATATATAAAAGCCAAGCGACTGGAATGATCCAACCGGTCATTATGACTTGCACTGCAGCTGGCCAACTGGCTTGATCGGGGTGGGGCTGGCAGGTCAACCTCCCACTGCCCTTCCCCCCAGCTGGCCTGGCCCCGATGGCCCCAATCTGGCAGGCCATCCGGACCCCACCCGTGCATGAATTCATGCACTGGGCCTCTAGTTACTAATAAATGTGAATTGGGAATTCAATCCCATGGAAGTATCTGGTTCTAAAAACCAAGGTGGCCATCTGTCCCAGTTTGCTAGAGAATGAGGGTTGCATGGGATAAGGGATTTGGGATTCTATAACTGGAAAATTCCTAAGTAACTGGAGATAAGTTGTTCGCCCAAATAGAACCTGCCATTTTATCAGCTTATCTCACTCTGCCCTGCCCCCCATACTCTCTTATTTCAAGCCCATCCATTGCCTCAATTTTGCATTCTTTCTTTCTTTAAATACTGAGCAATAGTCCTCATACTGCTTTATATTTTTAATTTTTAAAATCCTCCTAAGAACAGAAGACATTTGAAATAGGTATATCCATTTTACAAATGCACTCATTCATTTATTCAACAACTAGGGGCCCGGTGCACGAAATTCATGCACTGGGTGTGTGTGTGGGGGGGGGGAGTGTCCCTCAGCCCAGCCTGCCCCCTCTCACATACTGGGAGCCCTCAGGCGTTGACCCCCATCACCCTCCAATCGCAGGATCGGCCCCTTGCCCAGGCCTGACGCCTCTGGCCTAGGCGTCCGGCCCAAGCAGCGGGAACCTGCAGTGGCAGCGGGGGGTGCCACGATCGCGTGGGCTCCGCCCCTGCCCCTACAGGACGCCTCTGGCTGAGGCGTCCAGCCCGGGCAGCGGGGACCCACAGCTGCAGCGGCCCGCGATCGTGGGCTTCGCTTTAGGCCCAGGCAAGGGACCCCTAACTCCTGGGACTGCCAGCTTCGACCGTGCCCAGCTCCCATCGCTGGCTCCACCCCTACTTCCTGCTATCACTGGCCAGGGCGGAAAAGGCACCTGATTCTCCGATCATGGCTGGGGGGCAGGGCAAAGGCGGCCCCAGGGCCACCTTTGCCCTGCCCCCCAGCTCTTAGCTCCCCCCTGGGTTTCTGATCACTGTCAGTGGCAGGGGGCTTCTTGCTGCTTTCCCTTTCGCCTCCCTGCATTGTGCCTACATATGCAAATTAACCGCCATCTTGTTGGCAGTTAACTGCCAATCTTAGTTGGCAGTTAACTGCCAATCTTAGTTGGCAGTTAATTTGCATATAGCCCTGATTAGCCAATGAAAAGGGTATCGCCGTACGCCAATTACCATTTTTCTCTTTTATTAGATAGGATTATTTATTGAATGCCTGCCATGTACTAGGCACAGGGGTTACAATGGCAAATAGGACAAAGTCATTATTGTGAAGCTTACAAAGACATGAGGAAAGAACAGATTAAGAAACAAATGAGTACATTATACATTTTTTGGTGATCCAGTGTTGTAAAATAGGGCAAGGAAATTAGAGATTGGTCATGTTTTGATATTTCATATATTGTAGTTAGAGAAGGTGTGGGAAATATTGAAACAGAAACAAGCTTGGCATGAAGGCCTTGGGACTGGAGCTGAGAAAGTGAAGGTGTTAGATCAATAGAGGTCGTTTCTCCTCTCCTCTCCTCTCCTCTCCTCTCCTCTCCTCTCCTCTCCTCTCCTCTCCTCTCCTCTCCTCTCTTTTCTTTTCTTTACTTTTCTTTTCTTTCGTTTACCCCGGCCAGAACTTCTACCTTTATCCACATTGCTCAAATCTCACTTATCCTTGAAAACATCTGTTGGGCTCTTCAAATTCCTTTCCAATCTTTCTGATTTTCAAGTACAATGTTTAAAACATATATTCCATATCTTCTTTCTTTCTTACCCAGTTATCTCTTTAATTACTTGTTAAATACTGTTATTTTTGCTGATTGAATAGCCTTATTCCTCTCTACTTTGAGACTGCCCAAGTTTTAGCCCTCCTTATCTCTTGCATTGACACAGCCTCTCACTGGTGCTCCTGTCACTTTTCTTCCTAATCTAGTCTGTCCTCAGATTGCTGCAGAATGTTCTTCCCAGACCAAACTGATCATGACAGTCTCCACTGCAAAGAAACTTCAGTTGACTCCTCATGACCTGAAATATGTGGTCCAAATCACTCAACTTGGCACACAAGACTCATCACAAGCTGATCCAGACCTCCTTTTCAAGCTTTATTTCCTGCCTCAATTACTCTTCCTCTTTTCCAAACTCTATGCAGGTGCAAATGCTATTCCCTCTGCCTAGTAAATGCTCATTCATCCTCTAACACCCAGCTCAAGGGTCACCTTTTCCCATTCCCCTGTGTGATTCCAAAGTATTTTGATTATACCCGCTTTCAGCAGTTCTTGCCATATGGCAATCCCATTTTTCTTGTTATGTGTGTTTCTCCCTGACTATGCTGTGTTTGCCTCACTGCCTGGCACATAGTAGGTTCTCCGTAAACTTTTCAGTTGATATGAATAAGGAAATGCATGACTAGATTGAGTGTATTGGGTAACTTTATTACTCTGTCAATACATATACCCTTTTTTTATTCATTAGGGAAAAATCCCTCAACTTTACAATAAACTAGTAACTTAAAGAAAGTGTGTGTGTGTGTGCCTTTGCCCTAGTAACTATTCCCTCTGTGTATTCAACTACTGTCATTTTAACAGCTGCCATATATGTAAATACTGCAATAAAGTTAAGATTGCAGTTTATGGCATGAAAGTGAAAATAAAAAATTCCAGTGAAACACTAGACTGCAGCCATATCACAGGCTAAACATTATAGATCATGCCCTAGCCAGTTTGGCTCAGTGGGTAGATTGTTGGCCGGGGGGCTCGAACCTCAGTGTGGGGCATGCAGGAGGCAGCTGATCAATGATTATCTCTCATCATTGATGTTTCCATCTCTCTTTCCCTCTCACTTCCTCTCTGAAATCAATAAAAATATATTTTAAAAAACATTATAGATCATATCACAAGATGTAAAACTATATAAAGTACTGAACCTTTTTTGAACTCGGACAAAAATGAACCATTCAGAGACTAATACTACATAGTTTCTATAATTAAAAGGTAGAAGTATATCACCAACTGTGAATTTTAGTTAACTCTATTAAAGTAAGATCAGTAAAGAAAATAGCCAGTAATATGTTATTTATTACTTCCCTTTATTCTTTTGTCTTTCCTATTTTGTCTATAAAGTGCATGTACTATTTTAATAATGGGAAAATAAAAAACATCATACTTACATAATGGTAGATTCTTTAGGTCAAAGAAAAATGAAAGTAATCAATGGCTAGATGTCATTTTGAGCTGCTTTTATTACATATTTTAATCTCCCAGGATTTTTTTTAAGTAAGCTTGTTAAATTGAGCAGGAGGTACAAATATTTCTCATATATACCCTTCCCACACACAGGCATAGCCACCCCCATTATCAACAGCCCCCACCAGAGTGGTACATTTGTTACAATAGATGAACCTACACTGACACATCATAATTGCCCAGAATCCGTAATTTACATTGGAGTTTACTCTCAGTTTTGTGTATTCTATTGGTTTGGGTAAATGTGTAGTGACTTGTATCCACCATTACAGTCTCATACAGAGTCATTTCATTGCTCTAAAGATTTCTCTATACTCCTATTCATACTCCCTCTCAGAAACTGATCTTTTTACTGTTCTCATAGTTTTGCCTTTTCCAGAATGTCATATAGTTGAAATCATACAGAATGTAGACTTTTCAGATTGGCTTCTTTTACATAGTCATATGCATTTAAGGTTTCTCCATGTTTTTTCATGAATTGATGGCTCATTTCTTTTTAGTGCTGAGTAATATTCTATTGCCTAGATTAGCTCCGTTTATTTATCTATTCACCTACTGAAGGACTTCTTGGTTGCTTTCATGTTTGGGGCAATTATGAATAAAGCTGCCAGAAACATGTTGTGCAGGTTTGTGTGAACATACATTCTTATATGGTAGTGAGAGCAAACATTTTATATTTATTAGTCATATGTATATATATTATTTGTCAGTGAACTCTATTTACAAGCACTTGGCCCACTTTCCTATTTGTAAACTTACTGATTGGTATGAACTCTATCTATTGACACAGTCCTTTGTCATTTTTATGAAAACACTTTTCCAAGGTAATTGCTGACCCCTTAATCTTGCTTATGGACAGCTGACTCTCACAGCCAGTTAGCCTGGAGGTCAAATCACCCCCAGTATTGCTGACAACAATCAAGGCTTAACTACAACAAGACTGCACACAAAGACCACAAGGGGATGCACCAAGAAAGCATAAAAAATGCGGAGACAAAGAAACATGACAGAAATGGAGGATATAGAGCTAAAAACCACACTTTTAAGGTCTTTCAATCATTTTTTAGAAACTGCCGAAAAATGTAGTGAGATCCTCAAGAAATCTAATGAGACCCTCGATGTTGTGATAAAGAACCAACTAGAAGCTAAGCATACACTGACTGAAATAAAGAATATTATACAGACTCCCAACAGCAGACCAGAGGAGCGCAAGAATCAAGTCAAAGATTTGAAACACGAAGAAGCAAAAAACACCCAACCGGAAAAGCAAAATGAGAAAAGAATCCGAAAATACGAAGATAGTGTAAGGAGCCTCTGGGACAGCTTCAAGCGCACCAACATCAGAATTATAGGGGTGCCAGAAGATGAGATAGAGCAAGATATTGAAAACCTATTTGAAGAAATAATGACAGAAAACTTCCCCCACCTGGTGAAAGAAATAGACTTACAGGTCCAGGAAGCGCAGAGAACCCCAAACAAAAGGAATCCAAAGAGGACCACACCAAGACACATCATAATTAAAATGCCAAGAGCAAAAGACAAAGAGAGAATCTTAAAAGCAGCAAGAGAAAGAAACCCAGTTACCTACAAGGGAATACCCATATGACTGTCAGCTGATTTCTCAACAGAAACTTTGCAGGCCAGAAGGGAATGGCAAGAAATATTCAAAGTGATGAATACCAAGAACCTACAACCAAGATTACTTTATCCAGCAAAGCTATCATTCAGAACGGAAGGTCAGATAAAGAGCTTCACAGATAAGGAAAAGCTAAAGGAGTTCATCACCACCAAACCAGTATTATATGAAATGCTGAAAGGTATCCTTTAAGAAGAGGAAGAAGAAGAGAAAGGTAAAGATACAAATTATGAACAACAAACATGCATCTATCAACAAGTGAATCTAAGAATCAAGTGAATAAATAATCTGATGAACAGAATGAACTGGTGATTATAATAGAATCAGGGACATAGAAAGGGAATGGACTGACTATTCTTGGGGGGGGATGGGGTGTGGGAGATGTGGGAAGAGACTGGACAAAAATCGTGCACCTATGGATGAGGACAGTGGGTGGGGAGTGAAGGCGGAGGGTGGGGCGGGAACTGGGAGGAGGGGAGTTATGGGGGGAAAAAGAGGAACAAATGTAATAATCTGAACAATAAAGATTTAATAAAAATAAATAAATATAAAAAATAAATCTTGCTTATGATAGGTTTTGACATATTGTGTTTCTATTTTTTTATGCTTTCAAATGTCCTGATTTTTCCCTTCATGATTATTTCCACTTTTTCTAAAATCTGGGCTCAGGTTACTATTTAAACAAATTATTTTTTATAGTGTTATTTCTTGACATTCATTTTTAATATATCTGAAACTTACTAGGTGGTAATATTAGAATCTAGTTTTTCAATCCACTGTCACAGCACCATTCATTAAATTTCTTTCTGTGCTATATATTAGATTTTTAAATTTTAGTTTTATTAAACAATTTTACTTGGTTTGTTAGATTTTTAAATTATTTTTTGCTTATTTTTACTTGTGATGGTAACTTTGCTATTTAGAAATGCTTATTACAATTATTAAGATTTGTTTCTAGATTTTCTATTCTTTAATCTGCCTTTTGATTCTTGAACCTAGGCCACTCTGTCTTGCTAATATTCTGTATTATATTCTTAATAACTAGAAGAGAAAGTTCTCTAGCTTCTTTCTTTCAAAAATGTCTTGCCTTTTTATTCTTCTGATACTTATGATTTCAAAAAAATTCACTAGGGTTTCCACTATTATCATACTCTATCTCTGTAACCTAATTTGAGAAAAATTGCCATCTTTACAACATTAAGGTGCGTATCTATCAGCATAGGAAGATAACTATTTTTATTAAAATTAAAAATCATCGTAAAGAGGTTAAAAGAGAAGGATGCTTAAGTCAGGACTACAGAGAAAACTTTAGGCAAATGCCTGATTTCTTTCTGGGTCCAAGGCTAAAATGCCAGTATCCCTGTTGCCCACCCCTGTGGAACTGAATATTGTTTCTTACTGCATGCATAATCCTCATGATGAAAAGGATTGAGTCCTCTTTCAACTCTTTGTTGTGCATGCTGTAGACTCACATCACTTGTGTAAATTTTTGACTTATATAGTATACCTGGGAAATTCATTTTAATTTTCATTTGAAGGGTGAAGGAAGCATCGTATATCTTATAATACATGAGGAGGATTACCAAAGGGAAAAGGAAAATGATCAAATTAAGCTAATCTCATAACTCTCTTCTTTAAACACAGGAGTAAACTAAAGCCAAAAGCATTCAGATGCATAAGCCAACTCTCGATCCTGATCCTGGATAGTTAAGGATTGGTTGTTCCTCAACCTTTGCTTCGCAGAGAAAACCACAGTGACTCTATTATGTGAGAGCTCTTATTTCAGGATGTTGCTGCAAGAATGCCTTAGAGTTTTTCCTGTAACCTTGAGCAATCCCTCTAGACGTCTTTCACCAATCACGCACAACCATGTATAACCATACAACACAAAGAGAAAAAGTTTTCTACATCTATAAATTTGATTATAAAACAGTATTTTTTTAAAAAGTTGAATAATTCTTCTCCCTAAAGTTTATAGTTATTTTTTTTTAATTTATGATTGTATACAACAACTGTAATTCTTGAATCAAGAGAATTTTTTCTATGAACTTCTTCTCTGGTCATTATGCTGAAGTGCTGGCAAAAATACTTGAGTGTTGTTTGATTATTTATAAAAGACTGGATTGCAGGCTCTGAGTTTTCCATTTCTTTTTTCTTTCCTCTTTGATTAGATGTTTTGGAAATTGGGAAAAATTTGGTATCTGATGAAAATATAGGAGTTTTAAATTATACTATTGTCAAAGTAGGTATTTCTGATAACCAATTTCTTTCTCATGTAGAAAAAACGACTTCCAAGTCCCTAACAAAAGAGTCACTATCAGGAAATGCTTCCAGGGGTATAAGTACTGGAATTTTTCAGAATAATAGAATTCTTTCTCAAGCAGAATTAAAATTATATTAATTCATTGAATTAGGACATTTCCCCTCTACTCTTGGAATAATATAATAATTCAACTCTTTCAATCTGAGAAATGATTTCATGAAGCTCTGTGATTATAACATATACTCTCTGTGCCTGCCTGTCAAATACTATATATTGAGAACTGTTAATTTTTTAAAAAGTGGTGTATAATACTGGTAACGTCCCATTCAAATATAGACTAAAATCTTTAGAGCATCTTAGAGGCAATTGCTATCAGCAAGGAATTCTAATGTTAGCATATATGTATACTTACAATTTTAATAAATTAAGAACATCATAAATATCACACTGTTTACTGAATATATGAATTGTGTTGAAAGCCTCTAATTGTGATACAGAATCAAATCAAGATTGTCAAAGAGAAAATCTGGTGCAATCAATTACTTCCTGGAGGCAGCATGTTATGGAATTCTATCATGTTCTGTGCTTTAACTGGAATGTTTGCTACAGTTTGAGGTCCAAGGTGAAATTGGAGGAAACTTACATAATAATTGATTAAAACATTTGAAAAGGTGGCATGTAGAATATACTTACACTCTATATTTTTCACTGCCAAGTCTTTTAAGTCGTTATTAAAAATAGTAAATTTTGCACGAAATGTTTAGACAATAGAAAATATTTAGGGGAAAATGCACATTCTGAAAAAAAAAGAGTTCACATCATGTTTAAAGGACTTGTGTATCCTAGTGTGATTACTAGAAGTCCCCCATTTCATTCCTGTGTCTCAGTTTGTGTGACAAATAAAGTAAGCACCTTAACTAGATGGAACATCAGATAAACAAAAAAAAATTATACATATGTAAGTATATATATATATATATATATATATATATATATATATATATATATATATAAACTAGAGGCCCAGCGCACGATTAAATCGTGTGTGTGTAGCATTCCCTAGGCCTAGCCTGCCATCAGGGCCTTGCACGCTCCACAGATGCTGCTGGCGCCCCTCCCCCCTGCCTGCTGTGACAGCCGCTGCTCATTTGGTTGTGACACCGTTATGGCATCACGACCACAGGCCTTTTATGATATAGAAGATAATACAACTAATAATCAACTTTATATATATTTCATTTAGAATGACAGTTTGTGGTAGATAAATAGAAATTAGCATAACATACCAACTTTTTATTGTTTTAAATACATTCCACTTTATTGATGATGTCTTCATTTAGCTTATGACTACCACCATTGATTTATTTCAAAAATATAAAATCCTGATTTAATTTTTCAAATCCTATTTTCCCCATGAAACAATGGAATTTTTAGGAGCTAACTGCTTTTAACGGAGGGCATGGCCACATGCTTCTGCTACTTCAAACGGCTGTGTGTAAACTCCATTCTTGAACCACCTAAATTTGCAAAGCCTTTGGAATCCTTTGGATCAAAGCATCTTTTAGGTGTACATTTCTATTATTAATTTGGATGTTAATTTAAAACTTTGCCTGCTGGGTGGAATGGAATTTTATTAAGCTGATCAAACTTCATTATCTTGTAGCAATTCTTTCCTATTTATTGTTCAGGATAAACAGATGCTCAAACTAATCCCAGAAAATACCAACTAATAACTTTTCATTTCAGTGTGGGCCATGGCAGGCACAGGTGAGGAGAATTAAGCAGTTGCAGGCTGTCCTGTTGCTCAAAGCAGCCAGCAATCTCCAGGATCTTGTCATTATGACTGCAGCAGATGCGCCAGCTTGGGAAATAGCTGGAATTTTTCCTTGCCTGGAGATGTTATAAATTCGTTTTATTCATTTTGCATTCACACTACCCAGTACATGGCAGTTGCTTATTATTAAACATTGAATAGTGACCAATAGAAACCTACTTAGCACTGTTTTACCTTTTATTTAGCAAGATGTCTTATTCAATATAGCAAAATTTATATAAGGTGGCACTCAGAGAGCCTTTAAAAATATGTATTGAACTGATAAGATTGTTATCCAACTATTTCCCCTGAGAAGTATTTGAGGGTTCATAATGAAAGCCATGTACTAGCTGTTTTAAGAATAAAATAAGGCTATATATTTTTTAAGTGTTTCTGGTTTGACAGATTATAATAACTATCATTATTATATCATCATAGTCATTATTCTCATACTTACAGATAAAAAGTCACATGGTAAAGGAGCTGTGTAGAGGTCATTGTGCCAGCATAATAAAGAAATAACTCGGTTCCATCCTCAAACTGCTCGGCCCTATTATTACTTGGGCCATTGTTTACCGAGTACAATGCCTTAAATTACTGTGGATCAAGGTTATCTCCTTTCTGTTCCTGGTCCTCTTAACTCACTAATTGTGTGAATACAGAGAAGTCATTACTTGCTGAGTCCCATTTTTAAATCTATAAAATGCTACCATTGTCTGCTCCTCTGCGCTCCCACAGACCTTACTTATAGTTACCTCTGTTATCAGAGATATACTTAGTGCTACTCTAAACATTTTCCATCTCTTAATTCATTTTACCCTGACAAAACTAAGTATTCCTCATTTCCTCCATCCCGTCTTTCTTTTTCTCTCTCTCCCTTTCTTTTTCCCCCATAAATTTATTCCCTTTTCCAAAGTCATACAGTTATTAAGAAATGGAGCCGGCATTTGAATGCAAGCAACTGGTTGCCAGAATCCAAACTCTAACCACTGTTTTCCACCTTATTTTTATTTTACTTCATTTTAATTAAATGGGCACATATATTTCTTCCCTACTAGAATGAGAGCTCCTCGTGGCAATGTACTGTATTATATTAATTTTTTATCTTCCTTGTCCTCAAGTATTTTGTGAGCCTGGCACATAGTAGATATGTCATTAGCATTTGTCACATATATGAATGGCTATTTGCCCTGATATCTCAGAGGGATATGATTGGGTTATGCTATGATGCAAAGGCGAAGGGATTTTATCAGTGAATTAAGGTCCTTAATTAATTGACTTTGAGTTAATCAAAAGAGCGATTACCTCAGATAGGCCTGACTGATCAGACAAGTTTCTGTTGGCCTTGAACTACCATGATGTGCAGAGGATCACATGACAGAAAATGGCAGATGGCCTCTGGGAACTGAATTCTGCCAACAGCCGCAAGTGCCTTTGGAAGAGAATTCTGAGCCTTAGACAAAATCATAGCCATAACTGACACCTTGATTTTAGCTTGCTGAGATCCAGCTAAACCTATGGCCAACACTCCTAACTCATGAAAACAACGAGATAATAAATGTGTATTGTTTTTAGTTGCTGAACTTATAATCAGTTGTGAAAAAAAGGAAAATAATCTAGGGCACTCTAGTTTAACAGAGTTTTGGTTCTGTTAAATTTCTAGAGTTTGCATGCTACAGTGATCGGAAACATGAAGACAGAAGACAAGGCAAAGGGCTGAGAGTGATATAAAAGATTTTTTTTAAATATATTTTATTGATTTTTTACAGAGAGGAAGGAAAGAGATAGAGAGTTAGAAACATCGATGAGAGAGAAAACATGGATCAGCTGCCTCCTGCACATCTCCTACTGGGGATGTGCCCGCAACCCAGGTACATGCCCTTGACCGGAATCGAACCTGGGACCCTTCAGTCCGCAGGCCGACGCTCTATCCACTGAGCCAAACCGGTTTCGGCAAGAGAGTGATATAATTATAATAAAAGCTGTAATTGAAAAGCTATTATATTTCTGTTTCTCCATCCCCCAACTCTGGTCATAACATGCTGGGAATCTAGTTACTCCTACTCTCTAGTACACGGCACCCATCATCACTGCTCTGTACGGTTTCCTTCTTTTGTTTTTTTTCTCTCTCTTTTTCATTTCCCCACTGCTATTCTCCTCCACTCCACTGACACCCTCTTTAATGTTTTGATATACGTCTTTGGCTATGTAAAGATCCTCATAAAACATAGTGTTATTGAGCTATTGTACGTGTGTGGCCTTACTTTATATACATGGTATTACATAATAGTTCTCATTCTATTTCTAATTTTATTCACTCAAGTTTATGATTATAAGATCTAGCCACATTGCTACTATTAATTTGTTGTTTCTTTTACTGCTGAATATTGATAAAAACACATATACTACTTACCTAATTCCCTAGTATTTGGACCTCCAGATAGCTTCCAACTCTCTTTTCTCAGCCATAATACTGTGGCAAACATCTTCAAACATGCCTGCATATAAATATGTGCTAGATAAATATTCAAGAGTGGTATTGATGGATTACAGGGAATGCATTGATTTTACTGAGTGCTATCAGTTTGCTCTCTAGACTGGCTAGCTTACATTCTAACCAGCGGTACATGAGAGTCCCTATTTCCCATATTCTTACCAAAATTTAGTATTCTATAATTTTCTTTCCCTTCCCTTCCTTTTCTTTCCTTCCAGATAGATTTCTGGTCAAATCATGACTTTGTACAAAAATAAAAAAAATTCCTTCTAAAAGTAACACAAAAATATCTTTAATAAAAACTCATAAAACCCTACAATTTCTTTTATTTTATTAATGTGGTTCCCAACTTTATACATACCAAAAATTATTTTGAAATATATATAATCACTAAATGACAACAGCTTCCCAATCTAAATCCTAATGCAAACATTGATGTTTTCTGGTTCCCTCTACTGTTAATTAAACATAATACATTTGCTATTTACCATTCACTTTGGTTGTTTTTGTAGATTCTGAAAATATTGAATTTTCATTTCTCCATTAAATATTTCCCTATGATTTTTAGGCCATCTATTGGCCACTTTTCTTTAGCTTAGTAAAAATTCAAGAACAGTGTTTGCCTAATCCCCTATCACCATATAAAGAGGCAGTAAAGAATTTACAGCAAGGTCAAATCTTATGAGGAAAATATTTAAAACATCATTAAAGAAATGATCCCCTGGAAGCCAAGGCAATTGTTTTAAAATCAGATTTCTAGGATCATATGGCTATCGAATGAATAGAAAGTTGAGAGAGTTAAGTACAAAGTGTATATTTGGCACTGCATTTAGCAGTGTTTCAAAAGATGGTTTCTATTTCATTGTAAAATCATACAGATGACATGGTGTATTTGATGTTATTGTATTTACTGTTGGGCTGAAGATAAAGAAAAATAAAGTTCTCCTCTGGTTTGCCTGACTTGTTCAGAGTTGTTCATCAATTCAACTTTCTCGATTACTAGGTTTTCTGGTTTAAACTATACCTGTCATCTACTTAAGGAAGTTCTAGGTGATGCAGATGGAACCCAACCGGATGCACTGGGGCCGCTCAGTAACTGTAGACTTCCCACCCAGGCTTTATATGCACGAACCTTTCAGACAGCTCATTGGGGTCCTTGTTGGCCAGGACTTTTGTGACAGCAGTGATGGCCCCAAACCAGCTCTCACCATTGTAAGTGGTCCCCCAGGCTACAAATGGGAGGAGTCTGGCACAAGAAATGCTAAGCAGCAACATCTTTAAGCGCTTACTATTTCCATATTGAGTAAAAACTTAATAAATTAAAAAATGTAAAATAAAGCAGTTAGGAAATACAGAATACATAAGTGCCAATTATCAAAGATTACTTAGGGGAAAATGTAAATGTTAATACACAAAACCCCAGGATATGATAACTTATGTATTTATTTCTAACGAAAACATGACTGAAGACCTGGTGTTGATTGATTAAATTGCATTGGAAAGTGCACTTGTTCTCTACTGCTCCCGTAACAAATTACCACAAATTTAGTGGATTAAAACACAAATGTATTACCTTGACTGTTTTTTTCTGCTCTGGGTCTCACAAGGTCAAAATCAAGGTGTCTGCCAACCTGGCTCTTACCTAGAGGCTCTGAAGAAGCCTTTTCCAGACTTACTCAGCTTGTTGGCAGAATTTGGTTGCCTGCAGTTGTAGAGTTGAGGTCCCCATTCTCTTGATGGCTGTTGTGAGTCATTTTCAGTTTCCAAAGGCTTCCCATATTCCTTGATTTATGACCTCCTACATCTTCAAAACCAGCAACTGGGGGAGTTCTTTTCACCCTTCAGATCTCTTTGACTTCCCCTTCTGCTTCATCTGCCCTATCTAGCTGGAGAAAGTTCTGTTTTTAAGGTCTCATTTGATTGCATTAGGCCCACTCAGATAGTACAGGATGATCTCTCTCCTTAATTACACCTGGAAGTCCTATTTGCTGTTTAACATCACATAGTCACAAACTCCAAGCATTAGGGTGTGGGCATCTTTAGAAGTCATTCAGCCGACCACAGAAGGTAAATTATGGGGGATTAGTCATCCCACTGGATCTGGTTTGTGTTTATCGACTTTTTGGCATGCTTAGGAGGAAAAAACCCAGTTGGGGAGGAAATTCATTATATGGGGTCTCTAGTGGAACCCTCATCCACAAATCACCTTCCAGTTGAGAGCAGAGTTTTGTAGACCTCATAGTCTTTTTGTTCCCAGTGGACCTATCAGAGATCAGGACCTTTCAAACATACACAAGACCAAAGATTTTTGGGTTTTTAGTTTCTGAAACATCTCAGTGGTACATTCAAAACTCAATATTCCAATTTCTGTCTTTGATGCCTACACTGATATAAATTTATCTCCCTAAAATATATTTTTAATTGATAACTTTTAAAGTAAAATAAAAGTTGGCAGCAATCCAGGCAGAATTGTTAGCTTACTAGATGACATTGGTTCAGTGCTATTTGGATTAGATCATTTGTGCTTTGTGCCTCTTGGACTCAGAGTTACTGAAAAGCTAATAAAAATTTCTATTATTTAAAGTAGCTTGGGGAATAGAAATAAAGAATTCACTAGCAGGTAAGTTCCCCAAGGACAAAGATGAAGGCATTTATTCACTGATATATTTTAAGCTCCTAGCATAGTCCTTACCATAGGATAAGCTTTCAGGGAATATTTGTTAAATGAATGAATGATAATGAAATGAAATAAATAAATGCTATTTTCACATACAAGTTAACCTAATCTGGACAATCTGCTGTGATTTTGCTTTTTCTGTGTTTGTAAAGAAGTTGATGATAAGACCCTGAGTGATTTTTTGTGTGTATAATTATACATAAATAATAGGAAAATAGGAGCACATTTTACTTTTATAACCAATACACACTATCCCTGTAAAGGAACAAAGGACTAGTCTTGGCACCTCACCTGTCCCGCTGGCACTGTTTCCTAATGATCATTAAGTGGGTGCAAGAAGCAAAAGGACAGTTTCACAGACGTCACAAAGAAAATCTTCCTTTCTCTTGCTGAGGTAGTAAAGTCGAAAACATCTTCCTGTTTGGAGTGATTGAAGATGAGTGGTAGGGCCCGAGAGCACCTCCTTCTAGCCTCCTAACTCCAGTCTACCATGTTTCTCTTAATTAATTTTCACAATTCACAATAGTTGTGAATTGGATGAAAATAAGGACAAGATAGAAGGAATCAGTCAATAGTTTTGCAGATTTTCATGCCTTAAGTTCTATAAGTTTGTCAGATTCCTACAAAAACAAACCAGGAAAACATCCACTAGGCAGGTGACTGGCAATTTTCTATTCACTGTGCTTCTCTCAATTGTGTCTGGTAAAGCGGGAATAAATGCCTTATATTCTTCTCGGGAAACACTTTAACTTGGGGTATTCCACAATGGAAGTCTGCGTGAATAGAAAACGATTATCAAAAATCAAAGATTTTGAAGTTTATAAGACCTTATACTTCTCACCAGTACAGATTCATGTTTGCATTCTTCAAGAGTAAAGAGACTTTGAGGATTTGGACTGCGAATCAGTTGCATTCTGTAAGTTAGAGTGTGTGCCTGGGTTCTATTTGGAATAAATTACCTGA
This sequence comes from Myotis daubentonii, assembly GCF_963259705.1. Lineage (NCBI taxonomy): Eukaryota > Metazoa > Chordata > Mammalia > Chiroptera > Vespertilionidae > Myotis > Myotis daubentonii. Next base: position 22,340,831 of record NC_081845.1, on the reverse strand, counting down.
AGCTGAAAGGGAGGGTGAGAGCATCTCCTCTTCCAGGGACTCATCAGCTCTGCAGAGCTGCACCAGCTAGGAACAAAGTCGTCAGTCTCTGAAAGTCACAGCCTCTAAAGAAAGAGTGTAATTCACTTCCTCAACCGCAACAGTTTGGAGCTTTTAAAATAATGAAATGGGCAGGTTATAGTTCACTCTATTTTTGAAGAACTATTCTGAAAACTATGAAAGCTACACAGAAAAATAAACCCACAAAACCATTCAAAACTATGACCTGTATATACTTAATTTGTATATATGCTTTTCCCATAATCGTTAAGAATTTAAAAGGAAGTTTACATTTTACCTTCTAGGCATATTTTTTTTTCAGGAGACTTTAAACAGAAGAAAATATTCTGAAAAACTGTGAATATAATTTGATATGAGATGCATTTAACAGCTGGAAGGATTTCACACTTAGAGCCCAATTTACAAAACTTTAGAGTTGGCATTGTTTCAACTCTAGTCCTGGAAGTCATAACTTCCCAAAGATTGTTTTCTGGATTTGGAAATTATTTGTGTATGGAACATATATCATTTCAAAAACCAAGTTATAATAGCTGAACCTGGCCAGGCATAAATGAATAACTTCAAAAGAAATGTCTGAAAGTATTTTCCACTCCCCCTTCCATTGAAATTGAATGACCAGTTTTATTTCTTTACTGTCAAAATTCTCTCTTTGCAAGCAAGCAATCTATGCATTCACATTCCATACCTTAATTAGCAGAAGAAATTTCCTGCTCTGTAAAAAAAAAAAAATACAAATTCTGTTATGATAAATAGTAATAACAAAGTCTAAAAACAACGTTAATTTTGTTCTAATTGTGTATATATGTATGAGCATGTTTGGTGGTGGTGATGTGGGGGGATGGTTAGAATAATAGTGAGAATAAGATGAAGAGACTCTGAGGGGCTGAAGTGGGTTTGTTTTAACTTGTAAGAATAAGGAAGGAAAAGAATGGCTGCCCATGAGACTATCAGCAGGGAAGTGAATAAACTCCACTGTTGTTATTGCTACTGTTACTGATTTGATCTGTCCCACGTCCTGTGTTCCCAGAACACTGGAACACTGGTGGACAGTGGAAAAGGGGGCAGTGTATTTTCCCCCGCCTAGGCTCTCCTCGGTGAGTTCTCCGGGCCAGAGCTGCCTTTTGTGCATCCAAATTTCTCTAGATTCAAGAAAATAGATCAAAGCTTGGACTCTGTTCTCAACTTGTAATTTGATGCAGCTCCAAAGAAAATTTTATAAAATTGCCAGTAATATAGCCATCATCATTAGGCATCAAGTTGTCTTGGCCTTGCCTGTTCTCATTGAAACTTCTCACTTTGGATCTGTGAACCATTGCCTAAACACTACTGAGGAATTCATTTTGAACCTCACATTATTATATAAATTTGGCTTGCTGTCATTTGTGTTAGCAACTATATGCAAATGCTTTGTTTAAGGAAATTTGGAGGTTTTGAATCTTCTACCTATTATGGTAGAAATGGCAGGTATCTGGGAGCCATACAAAATGTTTGTATTCTAGTGCTGCAATTTACTGTGAGCAAATTACTATACTACTCTGAGATTCAGTGTACTCATTTGAAATATATTGTACTAGCAGTGGTTCTCAACCTTCCTATTGCCGCAACCCTTTAAAACAGTTCCTCATGTTGTGGTGACCCCCAACCATAAAATTATTTTCATTGCTACTTTATAACTGTAATTTTGCTATAGTTATGAATCGTAATGTAAATATCTGATACGCAGGATGTATTTTCATTGTTCGCGACCCACAGGTTGAGAACTGCTGTACTAGAGTATCTTAAAGATATAATCATATGTACATATATTTCATACATATTTAATATATATTTCACATGAATGTCATATATATGTATGAGGCAACACCTGGAATTATACATAAAAGATAATGAGGGTTCTATGAATCTGTATTTATGATCCAATGTGATATCAAATGCTATGTCAAGCTTTCGAGTTTTATAAGAAGTGCCTGCAGAATTTTAAAGATAATTTTAGAATTTATTTTAAACATTTAAAAACTACATATTAGTGTATCTCTTACTTTAAAGGAAATAAGGCAATGAAACTAAAGCAAATACATAAACATGAATTTTCTGCCATCTGTTGAAAGTACTAAGTTCTAAAAGGAGCAGTCTAACAGACAGACTTTTAAAGGAATACTGCAAATGGGACCCCTGAAGACTGTTTGACAGTAGGCTGTTTTACACCTCAAATCTGGCCTAAATTAACAAATTGTGTTGATTACCATGAACAGTATTATTATTTTTAATCCTGAACCAGCCCCGCTGCCACTGGTACAAAGCTAAAGATCTAGAATATTTCAAAATATTAATTTCTATTACTCCACCATTCACTTTAAACAGATCTTTGGCTACAAGTCTGATTAAATAAATGGAAATGTGCTGTGTCCTTAGTGATGTTCTTAATTCCTGGCCAGGCACTAGGAACTATGCCATGAAAACAAGTTGCGCTCAGAAGACAAGTTGGCTCTCAGCACACACGATTACAAAATCTGCTTATCCCCGTTTTGTTTTAACACCTGTGAAAAAAAAATACAAGACTGTCATGTGGCACACAAAAGGCTCAGGTGTCTCCCTGTTTAGAAGTTGGCAGTCCTGAACAGCAAGAGGAAATCAGACCGTAGTATTAATAAGTACCTGTGGGCACTATTACACTCATTGGCTCTATCCTGGTGAAATAGTCAATCAACTAAACCTAACAAAAAAAAATTGTCTAAAGCTGAAGGCAGTATATGTTGTTACCACATGGCTTTGAGCCCGCCCTGTGATAAAATATGAGAAGCCCATGTACTGTATGTACTGTTTTGTAAAGTAGGAGAGCAGAGTGTATCCCTGAGCATGAAGTTAAAAATAACAACCGTAATAATAGCACAGGTTTTATGTGCCAGGCACTGTTGTAGGTGGATACCGCATTGAATGAGAAAATAAAGGTCTCTGCTTTCAGGGAGGTCACATTCCGGTGGGAGAGACAGATGACAAATCATAAGCCTAGTGATTCCCTTCCGGTTACCCTCAGGTCACTCTGCTCTTTCCCTCATAGTGTTTATCAGTGAGATGGAGACTCATGGGGTGGGTCGGGGACCAAGAGGCAGAGCAAGGACTACTTCAGACAGAAGACACCTCATTGAAGAAGATACATTTGAACAAACATCTGAAAGAGGAGGAAGAACCAGAACTGATAGAACTGGAGAAGACAGACTTGTCCGGGATGCGTGCAGATGCTTAAAGAAGAGGCCCAAGAAAGCAGAGGAAGTGGCAGTCACACCTGCTTCTGACCAGCTGCAAATATGCTTGTCCCATGACGCCAGGCAGAATCACTTTCCTGGAGTCAAGGCTACTTGGATGATGTTGTGGACATTGATAATAATATATTCATTTCGCTTTTTGGCAATGTTAGCATTTTTATTAGGCCTTGATAATGTGCGATCATCTCATATCCCACTTCTCGGAAAGGCTGTGAAGGACCATAGTGATATTTCTTTAAGAACAATCTTTACCAAGTGTTCTTCCACTCTATGTTTGCAGAACTTGTTGCAAGTTGGGTCTTGTTTCTTGAAGTATTTAATGTTTGGTGCTTAAAGTAGAATATAATATATCAATCCCATTCCCACACATGGATCAAATAGTTGAGAGCAAACAAAACTTATCTAGCTGCAGGGAGGGAGGGGGATAGAAAAAAATAACTTTAGAAAAAAATAAGTTACTACTAAATATATTTTAGTAATTCTATATCAAATTAGATAAGCTAAGAAGACAACATAGAAAGGAGTTATGCATATTGTTAGGAAAAGCTGCCTGAGGACAAGCTCTGTGGCCATTTCATTTCTGTTTCCCAGACTATGTCTTACAGAAAGGAAGATTTCAATAGACATTTATTTAAAGAGAATGAAAAATGGTGATGACCAAGAAATTGGCCAGCGAATGCATTCTAAAGAAAGAAAATGATAATAAAATACTTTGTTATGTAGATAACAGATATACAAAGAAACAAACTAATATCATGTAAAGGAACCACAAAAACAATTAAACAATTGGCCATTGCTTTTTGTTAGGAGAAAATATAGCAAATACTATTTTTTTAAAGCTGGATAATAACATTTGTGCATCAAATATTTGTGATATACATTCATTTTTGATTATATGAAATATTTAAATTATTCCCTCCCCCCCCACAAAGAACCCCATCACTTTTGCCCCCTATATGAAGATAGGGGGAGTTAAAAATAAGTTTTAAACATTTTCCTACTTGCTTACCCAAGGCTATTGCTATAAGCAGCTGAAGAGTTAGAGGCTATGGAAATAGAAAGGAGAGGCTGGAGGCCCACACTACAAACCTGGTTTCTTTTATATTTCCCCATTGGATTGTTAGAACTGAATTAAAGAACTTTGCTGAATTATTCCGTTGGCCTAAGTGAGTCTGGCCAGAGGTTCAGAAGCAGAAACACATGGCAGAGGGCACAGGGGAATCTCAAACCGAGGACTGTGGCTTCACTCACCAGCACCCACACACTCTCACTCAGAAACACACAGACAGCCTCTCACTGGTGAATCAAGAAAGCAACCTCTGCAGACTTTTAAAATAAGGAAAGACATGCAGGAGCACTGTGAATCAGACATATTTCAAGAGCAGAATAAGAATAAATAAGCCATGTGTCTATTTCAGTGATTATTTAGTGGCACCATTATTTATGTGTAAATATAATTGGAAGTGAAAGACAATCCTAGTCAGTTATAGCAACATCATAGGCCACCTCTCTCTACTAAACCAAATTGTTTCAGACCTGAAATGGTTAGCATAATGATTATTTTGATATATTGGTGATAATGCTAGTAGTGTACAATTCTACTATTTTATCATGCAACAAAATAGTAGTATTAAAGGAAAGTTATCACTTACTCAAATAACTACTTGAAACACCCAGATCTTAGAAAGCTAAATTAGTAGCATTCAAGGAACCATCAAATCCATTGTTAATGGAATATGTAATTTAATAGGTAAAAAACTAAAAATTAAAGAAGAGAAAATAGAAATGGCATTTAGTGGTGATAATAAAACATGATATATGACCAAGCAAGTATATTAAAGGTAGAACATAGGTGGTGGGTACATAGTAGTTCATATAAAATTATTTCAATTTTGCTGTATGTTTGAAAATTTTCTTAATAACATTGGAAAATAAAATTTAGGAAGACACTAAAAAGTTGTAACTAAGAGAAATGAGTAAAGAACACAAAGACTTGGAATGGTAAGATGCTACTGTGCAGTCAGGGCCCACAGGGAGGCAGAATGGCCCAGTAGCTAAGAGCACAGTCTTTGAAGTTAAATATTGACATGGAGAATCCAAGCTCAGCTCTATCATTTACTAGCTGTGTAACCTTGATGTAACTGCTCTGTAAGCCTCTCTTTTAGCCTCAGTAATATGGAGATGATATTGCCTACTTCATAAAAAGGTAAACACAAAAAAGTCTTAAGAAAATACCAAGCGTATTCACAGCTGACATTACTAACTTTTATGGAAACAAAATGCCACTAATAAGGGTATAAATTAATAAACTATCTGCATAAATACTAGCCTCTTAAATAATACATATAAAGGTAACTGATATGGTATATCAGTTAAGATGTTTTGGGGTGTAAATAATGAAATACTCAAATAAAGGTTTCTGTACATTTCATAAAACAGGAAATCAAGAAATAGGCGGTTTCATGGTAAGTTAACTCAGCAGCTTAACAAGGTCAGAATGCTGGGGGAGAATTTGGTTTCCTCTCATGGTCATATGTCGGCTGCAGCAGCTTCCGTCATAACTTCTCAGTATAACATCCAAGGGCAAGAATAAAAAGGAAGCTATTCCTTGCAAATATCTCTTCTTATCAGCGAGGAAGCCTGTGAACCTTATGACATATTTACTCCTGTGTCCCATTAGCCAGAAACAGATCACAGGTTCATCTGTGAACATTCACTGACAAATGAGAATAAATTTCAAGGATTGGTTTTGAGCAGTCATGGTTCATCCCCGCGATTTGTACCAGGGGCCCATATTCCCTAAGTGCATTACTGCCAAATATCTGGGGAAAATCAGGCTTACTTTGGGAAGCAGGATGATAAAAATGGCCACGCTAGCCCTAACCGGTTTGGCTCGGTGGATGGAGGGTCGGCCTGCGGACTGAAGGGTCCCAGGTTCAATTCTGGTCAAGGGCATGTACCTTGGTTGCGGGCACATCCCCAGTGGGGGGCGTGCAGGAGGCAGCTGATCGATGTTTCTCTCTCATCGATGTTTCTAACTCTCTAGCCCTCTCCCTTCCTCTCTGTAAAAAATCAATGAAATATATTTTTAAAAAAATGGCCACGCTACATATAAAGGAATAATAATGTTAATTAAAAAACCACAAATTACATGCTGATCACAGTAACTTTGTGACATAAAAGAAAAGAACTTCTGTGACATAAGAAAAAAAATGTAAAGTTGCCAAGACTATTTCTGCAGCAAATGTTCTACCAAAGTATTCCACACTGAAGTTAATTACTTGGTGAATCTATGCTATGTGCAACTTTAAAAAGTGAAAAATTTTCAGGAAACAAGAGATCCACTTCTAAACAACAAATTACTCCTCTGTCAAATGTCTCTGGTGAACTAGAAAAAATATATATAAAGTTTTTGCTTTACATTTGTTTCTTCAGGATAAATATTAAAATAAATCAATTGATTTGTCCCTATTACAGAATAAAAGCTTACAAATACCTGTTGTTATGAAAAATATTTTTATTGCTGTTGTTATGAAAAATATTTTTATTGCAGTGTGTGCATATATTAGTTATGAATAGTTTACACCAGGAAACTGGACATAAATGGCACAGTTCAATTCAAGCTTTTATCATAACGATGTTTCGTATGTAACATGTGATATTGTGGACTGTGTTTGGTTTAATGTAAAAATACAGTTTATTAATATTTAGGGGACTATTTAAGAGATTGTTGGAATTGTGTAAACTAAGACTAAATTTTTGGTAGACTGCTCTGGTGTTAGATGCTAGGAAGGTGGATAGAGTGGGGCACCATACATATGAAGCTTTTGGATAAACAAAGTTTTACATGGCTAGGGAACCAGGCAGCCCTTTGGAAAACATGCCCGAGGTCCCCAGCTCATAGTATTTTGTGAGCCTTGTACTGAGGCCAAAAATCTTTGAAAGTCCTTAGGGAGCTACCTTACCTATGTTTTAGCTAATTTAGCATCATTTAAATGGCCCATGCGCTATATCTTTGGGTCTGGATTTCTTTGTTTGCAATTATTTAATGGATTTATCGAAAACCAGTTTATGTTTTAAATCTTATTAAAAAGGTCTATGTTTTTCCTATTCTAACAATGCATGTTTTTGCTGTGAATTCTATTTACTTAAAATCAACAAATATTTACTGAGTCCTTACCATTTGTACACCCTGTGTCAAGTGATCTGGAAGAGCAACAGAGCTTAAAACATAACCTTACACTTCTAGGATTTCAAGTAACCTAAAATTCAGTTTTAAGTGCTCTCAAAAAAAAAAATCTTCCTCTGAGATGTTCTGTCAGTTCAAGACTCTTTTGGGGTAATATTCTTCTAGATGAAAGAAAATAAAATAGATCAAGTCAGGTAAAATAAAGGAGAGACTTTGTTTTAGACACAGCTATTACTCAAAAACTTTGTTGCACAATGAGCATGTATTTTTCGTAATAAAGTAATAAACATTTATTTTCACCTCAAGATTTTTGTAACACTAATGGTAATTCATCTACATGTATAAATATCATAGGAATTATAATATGTATGTTTTAGTCAGCCTTCAAAATGGCCCAATGATCTCTGTTCCTTGTCATATTTTTATTCTTGTGTATTCCCCTCTCACATTGTGTCAGGGTTGGTCTATATGTCCAATAAAATATGATAGAGGGGGTGATTAAAGCTCTTTCACAATTGCTGGGCGGCCTCTTTGAGCTCCCCAGCTCTCCTTGGTCCATGGCATCTCTTGGGATGATGCCCTCCTGCTTCTTCCTACTCGTTCCCTTTCCCCCTGATTCTATCGACACATGGATTCATTTCCACCTGACCAGAGTCAACTTCACTCAGAGGCACATTCCTCTCAACTCTTTCTTCTTGCCAACTTTCCAGTTCCAACCCTCTTCCTTTTCTCTGTATTTTTGCATGGGATCAGACCATAGCTTAAAACAGTTAGCAGACGTTAGTTAGTACACTATAAAATTTGCAGATGTACTGAGCAGATAGTAAGTACATGGGGTTCAATATACCCACCCCATCCACCCCAACACTGGCCCCTAAAAAAAAAAAAATATGATAGAGGCAAAGTATGTCATATCCGATATGAGGATATGAAAGACTGAGGCTTTCTTCTCAGCATCTCTCCCTCTTATTACTTGTTGTAGTAAGAGGACTATTTCTGCAGCAAATGTTCTGCTGTATCACAAGGAGACTTAGACACTCGGGCAGCTCTTGGAGAGACAGGTTCACATGTTGAGTAAGGAAGGCCTGCCAGCCACCACAAAGCTTAAGGGCCGATCCCCATCCCACTTGATGACTAGGAACCCAGGCAACGTCTTGATTTCAACCTCCTGAAAGAGCCGCCTGAGTCAGAACCACCAGCAAAGCTCAGAAACTGTGCAATAATAAAGATTGTCTGTTTGGGGGTCATTTGTAATGCAGCAATAGATAACTAATACAAGGTACAATGTCATCCCCTAACTGATAACCTGTAACAGGATCAGGTCCAGTTACCAGGAGAGTTTATTCAACCAGTAGTTATTGAACATTTGCTATTTCCTAGGACCTAGGTTAACTTGTTTAGATTTTTCTACCTTAAGATTTTGTTCTAAGAAGCCCATTACTCTTCAAAACCAAGGATATTTAGTGTATATTTTTTCACCTCAGCTATTAGCAAGAGCTAAAACATCATTTAAATAAATTATTTTCATATGCAACTTATAATTTGCTATCTTTCAAATAACTTTTTCAAATATTTGGAATACTTATTTTAACTTCTTTTTATTTGTTATGTAATTCTAGCTAATATAACAAACTCCCAAATCTCAGTGGCTTAAATCCATTGAACTATTAATTTTTATAAGTCCACAAGGGTGACTTGGTAAGCTCTCTGTGTGGTTATTCAAGTGTTGTGCGTTCTTCCATTTCATGATCCTTGGCTCATTATTTTCATTTGGCCAGTGGACCAGAGAAGCAAGCGTATGGAAGATCAAGTAGGGTGTTTTTATTCACCAGACTTTGAAGTGGGAGACATCAGTCCAATTCCAACCGCATTCTACTGGTTGGCCTTTCTACTCTTCCCAATCCTGGGAATCTTTATCAAATGTAAAGCTCAAAAAAAAATGGACTCTTTCCTAATCTGTAAGGCTGGACTTTTGAGGCTTGAAAAATAAATTCTCCCATTTAATTACTTGTTTTAAAAATCAAAAAGCTATCAATTTTTTATCCCTTGTTTGGCTGCTTTAGAAAATAAATCTCTACTTGTTTTGTTGTTGCTGTTGTTTGTTTTTTAAATCAAAATAGCTCTCTAAGAGTTTAACAAAATTGATGAAAATACTAAAAATGTTGCCAATTTTTTCTTAAGTTGACAAAACCAATACAGTAATAATAATGCTTTAAAATTAAATTTTCACCAAGATTTTTTATATTTGTATTTAAAGTGCAAATGAAGTTGGAATACTTAGATTGACTAGTATATACAAAATTAAATAATTTTCCTCTGCATAGCCATTTACATATAAATTAACTTCATATATAAATCTAAATTATATGAATATTTATTTCATGAACATTTCTGTGATTTATAGTGATAGTTTAAATCACAATTGTTCTATAAGTAGCTATTCATATATGTGCATTCACATACATATACCTACTACTAGTATATGTTTTCATACTGCACACACTGTTAACAATGATTCATAGACCATATGTTTCATGTCATTTCAACATTATTCTGCTCTTCAGTGAAGGGCCACAGAGCAAAGACCATAGATTATAAAATTTTCATAATTTCTTGGCATGAATATTACTGCTGCCCAGGAGTATATTAAATTAAGTCATTCTACGATAGAAAACCTTCTAAACTTTTTCTTCTTGAAATGAAATATATTTTTTTATGTAAAAGAGTCATGAAATAATCAAATCCACCATTCCTGCATCAACTTTGTAGTTTTATAGTCTTATTGCAAACATACCACAGAGGAAGGGAAAATTGATGAATTATGAAATAGAATATTAGAAAAAAAAACTATGAATCTTACATGTTTTTTCTTCTAAAGAAATAATTTAAGTGAATGAGAATGATTATAGTTTGCATGAAAAAGGAAGCAAACAGCCTCCCCTCCCCCCACCCAAATCTGGATAAGCATGTAAAAGTAACATGGAAGTTGACCTAATTCTGAATTGTAAAATAACACCCAATGGAATATTTACATTAATGCAATGAACAAGCGTATGGGTGACATAGAAAATTTTGCATTGAGTCAGAACTTTTCAAATTACCTTCAATTTGATTTATTTCTTTTACTGGGAAGACTAAGCTTCATTAAATTATATTAGAGGTAATTTCCTCTATTTCTTTTTGTGTTGAAGATTCAATCATAACTATAATAATTTCTAGAATCCAGTAGTCTGAGAACCAAATAAAGAACATATGTAAGAACCTGGGATTCAATACTTTATAGTTTTATGTATTTTGCTTACGGTCTTATAAGAAGTAGGCTTATGCCTCTTTTACCCATGTGTAATGAAGTATAAAAGCAGCCCATAAACCTTCCTACCTCTAACACCTAGAAATTCAAGACAAGATAAAACCTTTCTTTTAAATACACAGCTAAAATGAACACAAAAAATGTTTTCTTATGTGCTGGGAATAAAATGAGAACTGAACACCAGAGTAGTTAGATCATGAGCTGATGTTGTAGCTATTATAGTTTAGAATTTATAATTTAAAATTATAAAATATCCACATATGTAATTTCTCATGAACAAGATTAAGAAGCCATAATCAACAGCAGAGTTAGAATCCAATAAAATGAATAATAGAGACAATCTGACAGACATACAAAATAGGAATTTTTAAAAATGGTTAAAAACAAAAAGAAAATTGGAACTATACAAGAACCTTAAAGCATCATGAAAAAAAAAAAACAAACCTGGCAGACTTGAAAAAGAATCAAATAATAGACACCAATAAAGTAAAATTTTATAAACTGGAAGATATATTTACTTAAAGAGAGAGAAATAAAAAAAAAATTGACCCAAAGATAGCAGAGCTAGGGATTAAGAATGGGAACATCAGAATGAGGTTAAAAGACATAGAACACAGAATGAGAAGTTACAACATATTCGTAAGTTCCAGATGGAGAGAAAAAATGGAACATGAGAAAGGTAATATTTAAAGAAAACTTTCCTAAATTGATAAAGACTTGAATTCTCAAATTAAAGAAATATGAACTCTAGGCATGATAAATAAAAATAACTCCATACCTAAAAAAAGAACAGCAACTTTACAGAGCATCACAGATAAAGAAAATATTTTTAAGACAAAAAAAAACATTCATCACCTACATAGGAATTACAATTAGATTGATAGTGAATTCCTGGAGCAACAATGAAGTCAAAAGAAAATGGAAAAAACAAGCTCATTGTACTGAATGGAAATGACTGCAAACAAAAACAAAATAAATTGGGGGGTAGGGAGGCAATGGGGGATAAAGACACATATGTAATACCTTAATCAATAATAAAAAATTGTTAAAAAAAATAAAATAAAATAAAAATACTATTCCACGCCAAAAAAAAAAAAAATGTTAAACCAAAGCAGAGGGTTTAAAGACATGTTGAGACAAAGACTATAAGGCAGTTTATCATTTACAAGAATGTCACTGAATTAAACTCTTTAAAAATGTATTTTAAGAAGGAAATAATATTTGGTTGTATATTTTCGAAATGATTAATTTTGAAGTACGAAAATGAGGTGTATGTAAAATACTGATAACTTACTGTAGGAGGCACACTGGAGTAAAGGAGCTCCATTGATTCTTTATTGGCTATGAGGAAAGTGAGAATTTCTGAGAACCTCAGGTTTTGTTAAGGTCAATAACCATGTTAAATTTTAAGATTGATTTTTTTAATAAAGTAAAAATAGATTATAAGGCTTCCAGGGGAAAAAAAAGGAATAAAGAAAATTTGACCAATGTTATAGTAGGCAGGCAAGAAAAAATACAGAGAAAAGTAGCTGGAATAAAATAAGATTTTCTATGGCTCCCTATTTCCAAGAATTTAGTTTGAAATCCTTATTATTGAATAGGAAAAAATGTAAATGAGACTATTTAACATTATTTTCTCAAGGTATTTTTAAATGGAAAAGAATTAACGTATTATATTTAACATAATTTAGCTAAGATTAAATTATAAGCTTGGAATATTAAATAAATTAATGTTATCATCTCTAAACAATCTAAAATTAAGATGGATTGGGCTCTCAAATAATTCTCTAGCATTTTGTGAGATGTTTGCTGACCTGTTCTCTAACAGAGAATATCTGGCATGTTAAACAAGATTTTTGGAATGCCCAGTTGTACTTGAACAAATGTGGTGGCTGAGTAAAATAGCTCTTTCTGATGTGGTTTCTACATCCTACAATAAACTAAAAAATAAAAGAACATATATTAGTGTTAGTTTCCACATTTGGCTCTGGTTCATCTGGATACCTACACAGAATTGGTTCCAGTCAAGTGGAGATGTTTGTTTTTTGGTCCCGGTCATCTTGACATCCATACCCAGTCATGCATGTGCTCATTCAGCCCCTCCCTTCAGCTGTCCAGAGGGTGACTTCACTCTGTCCTCCCAAGCCAGTGTTATAAATGGCAAAATTTCCAACAGCCCTCTTACAGTAAATGTACCTGGCTTTCTTCTGTTCCATCTGGGATGCTCTCTTTTCAGCGTTCCTATGTAATAGCAATAATACCACCAAAAATGTGAGTGGGATTAGACTTATTTGACCCTCCTCCACTCAGGTCACAATTGAGGTAACATGCAAATTTTAATTGTAGCCTTATCATGAAATCTAAGGTTTGGGTTCAAGATCAAGGTAAATCTCTAACTAGTGGTGACTTACAGGAAAAAACTAAATCCTGTTGAACCTTAGTTTCTTCATTTGTAAAATGAGAAAACAGTACCCAAACTGCCCATCTCAAAGGATTATTGTGCACATTAATGAGATAAAATATGTCAACATAACTTGAAATTTGTAAAACTTATAAGTTATTTTTTAAATCTTACATGGTTGATTTTACTAGAGACAATTTTTAATATGGTGACTGCTTGGATTTTGGATACTTTTAGGTAGGTATTCCATTTAAAACAGTGAGGTAGAGAGTTATCTACATTTTTCCTCAAATGTTTTTAAAGTCATCTTGAAATTAATTAGGTATTTGTCATTGAGAAATTCAATTACTGCCAAATAATACATATGAATGTACTCACCCAGGTTCAATAATGCCAAAAAACAAACAAACAAACAAAACAAAAAATGTCACCTAAGGAAAATGGGAAGGCTAGCCCTACCTACTTAGTGTGTTTAAGAGCTAATAATGTCATTTTTAAAAACAAGGCTATGAAATAAGCTTTTAGAAATATTTTATGAACTGACTAAATATCTGACAATTGAAAACTTAAAAGCCTTTTTCTTAGCTATTCTGCAAGTCTATGAAGCGAAGCAAGTAGAGAGGTAAATATAAAGAGTTTGGGTCTAATATAAGAAATATGCCTCTTTTTTAAAAAATGATTTTCATTACAAATCCAGTGTGCTGTAAGTTTAGCCAATGGCATACTATTTTAATCAGTGATATTACTAACCACAAATGTTCTCAATGTAATTCAAAATATGCTGAAGTAGATTCAATAGATTTAGTACCTGGTCAGAAAAAAATAGAAACCAGGTCAGTCTCAGACTAAGGCAACACACACAGAGAGAAGCACTCAGCCACACATGCATACATAAGGATACATATACATACTATTTCTTATTACTATTTCTTCTTCTCAAATAATAGCAGGTAAAGTCAAAGTGGCTTTATATACATTTAAAAAATATTCTTTCATAGGGAATAGAAAAGAAACATCAACTAGGACTGGTTAACATAATTCAGAAGAAGGGAAAGCAGTGTGACACGTTGTTGGTATTGCACAAGTAAGTAAAAATAGCTCTCTGTGTGTGCCCTCTTTTAATATGAAATCATTGTGCATTCTGCTGACCAACGTACAGTGCCTACTCTTCAAGTCCTCACTTTAGGCACTATGGAGTACAGAAATGGACAAGATGATTCTAGCCTTCAAGGGGATTTTGTTGGCAGCTATATTTACTATCAATTAAATGCAATCCTTGCTTTTTTACTACCTCATGTGGTCCATGGACAGGTCTCAGGACAGAGAAATAAAGTCATGTAGCCATGTGCCCATATTTAGTAAAAAAAAAAAAAAATACAATTATAGTATTTCTATAAGATTTTATAATGCACTTAGCCAGTCCACTGGTGGTCCTTTCCATAAAGTAGTTTTGAAAATAAATATTTCAAAATATGAGAGGAAAGGCAAAATGCCCTCTTAAAAGATGAAAAGTATCAACTTTGAAATGTATCTTCATTACATGAGAGACAAATCTTTCAAGGTATGCCTGTGTAATAAAACACTATATCAACATTATAGGTAAGTACCAACATCCTGGTGACTTATTTGAGGAACTCCGGGTGCTTAGTGGAATACCAGTGGTCTCAGGCACTTAGAATTTTAAAAGCAGAATATTATTTACCATTGATCCTTCAGTTGAGATTTATGAAAACAATACAGAGTGAGAGTGAATTCGGGTTTGTTGGTTTAACCTGAGCCTATGATATTTTCACCCCGGCCATTGCATTGGCACTCACTTTGAATCTTCCACTTTCCCATTTTGAAACACAGCAAACATTTCTAAGTCAGATTTTTTCTGGTTGTTTTCTAAAAAGGTTTATGATCACAGCTGCAATAGTTATGGGTCAGTTTATTGTACATTGCCCTTAGATGGGCCCATATGTCCAACAGAGTTTGTTTGATACCATACCTTCCACAGACATGGGGCAGTTCTTGAGGTGTGCCTATAAACCTGCCGTTAAATGGACCAGCTGTACTCATAAACTTACATTAGCAACCTCAATCCACCCGCCTTACAAAAGTCATTGGCAATAAATCTATGTTCAGTCTATATATGCACTTTTAAGTATTTTTTACACTTTGGAAAAGAAAATATAAAATCTACCCAAGTCTTCTGTGATCCTGACTGTAATCCTGAGCTGATTTCTTTGGGGTAGATAAACAATATCTTCAAGGCCTCATTTTCTGTTTCTCTGTAAGATGTCTGTTCTCCTTGACAACCTTTTTTCCTCAGCTTAAAAAAAAAAAGCAAATGATAAACTATCCTAATTTTTATCCCCCTGAATTCCTTTGATAAAAGCTTTGAGGGCTTGGACATGATTTGATGTACAGTCACTATCTCATTCATTCAGTGCGATAGTTCCCTGGGAAACCATGGGTGAGCTAGTGTGAACACAGTGACCTACACTGACTGGGCTGTAAGAATATACTTCTTCAGGGTGGTAGCCAGGGACCACAACAGTAGCATGAGATGGACATTCCTCACTTTCTTCGTTTGCCATCAAAGGTTAGTCCCCTACAGGAAGTGTACCATTAGAGGAAGTTATTCTACCTGAAATAGAGTTCTTAATCAAATGTGTGTGTTTTTTTATGGTATCATAATTTCATGAAATCTTTTATTACTTATTTTAGCTCTTTTTTCTGGATGCTGATTATGGCTTTATATTTTAAAAAAATACTTTCATTTGAAGTCAGAAATTTTGAGTAGAAATTCCAAGTCCACAAAATTATTAAGTAAGTGTTTGGGGGAAGATTATTCCATCTTTCTGAGTTTCTTCTACAAAACGGAGGAAATACTACAGTGGAAGAGTGCTAAATAAACATTAACTAAATCTCAAATCCATGCCTCTCCATTGACTCAGTGACAGCATCATTTCAAATTTTCTACCTATTTCCAGAAATTATCATTTTTCCCTCTCTAGTCTCGCATTCTAGATGCCTGGAACAGGAAACGTTTCCTATCTGCACTATTATAATAGCCTCCAATCTAGTATCCCACTCTTCAGGTTCTCCACTTTCTAGATCATCTCTCCATAAGATTTACATGATCTAGTCATTCTCTTGATAGAATTACTTTAATTCCAAACATATGCATATATTTAAGTTTTTTTCTTAAACTATAAAACATTTCTGCCAATTTTAATGAGCCAAAGATAAATATTTTGTTAAAACCAAGTTTGAAGAGAGTTTTAAAATACTTTGAGAATATAAATTGACTTTCCAATATAAATTTTAAAAGTCTTATAAAAATTTTATTTATTTGAATGAAGTCTTACTATTTATGACAATATGGATGGACCTAGAGGGTATTGAGCTAAGTGAAATAGATTGGACAGAGAAATACAAATATATGATTTCACATACTGATCTATGTGTAATCTAAAATAAATGAGCAAGCAAGACAGAAGCAAATTCATAGATGCAAAGAACAAATTGATGGTTGCCAGATGAGAGGGGGGTTGGAGATTTGAGTGAAAAAAAGGTGAAGGGATTAAGAAGTACAAATTGATAGTTACAAAATAGTCATGGGGATGTAAAGTACTGCTTAAGGGATATAGTCAATAATATTGTAATAACTATACATGGTGTCGGGTAGATGCAAGGCTCATTGGGGATCACTTTGTAAGTTGCATAAAGGTCTAAACACTATGCTGTACACCTGAAACTATTATAATATTGAATGTCAACTGTCATTGAAAAATAAAAATTAAAAACATTTTTTTTCTTTGCCTGAAAGTTCTCATCTTGAAATGTCTGTGTCTTTGATAAATTAACCACAGCGGGTTTTCCATCATTTCTGCAAATATAATCAACAGTAATTTATTTTAGATAGCATAAGTAATTCTTGGGTAAGTATATTTGACATTGTATTACTAAGCATTGTCTCAGTGGGACAACCCAGTGATGATAAAATTGAAACTAGTGGTGGAGGAAAAAGGTAGAATAACTCTTATTAAGGTCTCCTTGGGTAACAATTATTCAAAAATGGGTTAGGTTCTCTCTCTCTCTCTCTCTCTCTCTCTCTCTCTCTCTCTCTCTCATATTTTTAAGTATTAAAAATGAATTTATATCTCCACCTTATTTCTTTGTAGCAAGAAGGTAGGCAGAAATTGTTCTCCTTCCTTCTCTGTCTCAATATGAAGTATTTCAGATCACTTTCCAAAAGCATTCAACATTATTGGGCCACTCCTTTTTTGTAATACTATTTTGCTTGGTTTCCAGATATGTTACTCTCCTACTTTCTATCTCTTCTCTATAATGTATATCTTCTTTCTGGTACTGTTAGCATTTTAATTTTACATTTATTTTGTGGTGATTTATTGCTATTTTTTGAATAGACATCTAACTAAATGAGTGCATTGTCCAATTTTGCTCAGTGTGTGTCACATAATGAGTGGTCCACCTTTCAAAGCTGCCAGAGTGAAATTGTTCTCTGCAAGAAGCAGTGTAGTGACAAAGGGGAAACAGGGGTTTTGGAGTTAAATACATATAAATATAAAACCCTTTATTGTACCTCTTAGAAAGCATATCAACTGAGCATCCCAGATTGTTAAATTTCTCCTCATCAAAAGTGATGCTAATGATGCTTTCTTTTAGGGCTGCTACGAAATATAGGACATGGAGTAGGCCCTTATTGGATAAATAATTTAGCAAATACATTTATTCAAACAGTTTTTAAGCACCTAGTATGTGACAGGCATCATCATCATTTTTGTTCCTCAATATGGATACATATTAATTTAAATCAGTTGTGTAAATTGTTTGAGATCAATTGTTGCATTATCATTAGTCTTTTATGTGTGTGCATGTATTGTTTCCACAAGAAGAGTAAGAGGCAAGTATAATACACTAAACATTTTTTTTCTCTTTAATGACTTTCACTTATTGTTGAATGTTGTATATAACTGGCAATCAATATATGTTGGTTGATTTTTTAAAACAACTTCTAATACCAAATGCACAGCTAATCTCCAGGAAGGATGTTTGTTGTTGTTGTTTTAATTTCTTTATTGATTAAGTTATTACATATGTGTCCTTATCCCCACAATACCACCCATCCCCCCCACTCATGCCCTCACCCCCATGTTGTCTGTGTCCATTGGTTAGGCCTATATGCTTGCATAGAAGTCCTTTGGTTGATCTCTTCCCCTTACCCCCACCTTCAAGGAAGGATGTTTTAAAGCAAGCAAAGAAGAGGTTCATAATCTTTGCTCTTAGAAAAGTTTAAAATCAAACTACATAGAGTAAATCAATACTAGCTTACATAAGAAGTATTTTAAAGTATTACAATGGATGTCAAGAATTTTTTCATAATATATGAAAAGTAAACAAATTAGAACAAATTAGTAGTTGTCCATGAAAACCTTCTAAAAATTTATAACTCTGGCTCTCTTCCTTGTCCAAACCAACTTTTAAGAGATACTCTAAAAAATGGAAACATTTCTTTAAATATATTTTATGTGTTTTGTGAGCAGCATAATGGTAGTGAATATGGAAAATATTCTATTTAATTTGAAAGAAATCCTCAAAGGAATTTGATGCCAGGGTCAAGCTGAGAGTTTGTGCTCAATAGTCTCAGTTACAATTTAATTGCAAAAAAAGTTAAGATGACCTAACTAAACTAGGAACATTTAAAAATGAATTATGTACTAGATTTAAATTTCCTCTAATTAAATTTAAAATACCTGTAAATGTTGTGTATCTTTCCTAGAATAAAGTAAATTGTAGACCTTGATTAATCTTTGGCTCAAGGAAATGGTCTTGGCTAAGGATTCAACATTCTGGCTATGAATTCATAAAATAAAACTTGTATTGTCAATTCACATAATATTTACTCTTAAAAATACATTATAAAATTAGAGAAATTCATGAGAGAACATTTAGAACATAGAGAAGACACAAAGTCAACTATATGGGTTAATGATACAAAAAAGGGAAGTTTGTTAAACTCAACTCTAATGGCAAATTATACAAGCTGAAGTTTGGGGGATTCATCTTAGCTTATTTGCAAAAAGCTAGAGAGAAAATCCCAGAAAAAGAGAGTTACCTCTATGAAAGACTTAGTGGTTAAAAGGAGTTGCTATTTTAGATTCTGAGTGCTACATGGGGTCTGATGCCAGAATTTGTCTCTCAGGCCAGTTCTTTATTAAAATCATATCTTAGTCTAACAGAGAGCTGAGGATCCATGAAAAGCTGTTTTGATAAAACTTAGTAAACTTCTGGTGAGTAAAAAGGATGGTGCAGGTATGAATCTGAAGCTTAATTAACAATCTTTTTGCAATATGCTGCACCTATATTTTTATAGTTTGTGATTTATTCTTTAGTTTTATTTATGATGCTTTCTACCCAAGTCTACCTATATTTTCTTTTGTGTTCTTAGCCTTTGTACATCACTCCAAGATAAGCTAGACATTCATCTATGTTTATATTTAACCCAAAAAACACATGAATAAAATTTTCTAATAGAATAGCTAACTCATTTTTTGTATTTTTAACCAATTAGCTTATTACTATTATTTGCATAAGCCATTACTTCCTTACTGATTTAAAATCCCATCCTTACATTCAGTTTTAATTGAATTTATTGGGGCAACATTGGTTAACAAAATTATATAGGTTTCAGGTGTACAATTTTATAATACATCATCTGTATATTGTGTTGTGTGCTCACCACCCCAAGTCAAATATTCCACCACCTTTTATCCCCCCTTTAGCCTCTTCGAATTTTATACATATTTATTTATTTATATATTTATCATCTATCTAATCTGTTTCCAGTGATCTATAAATTCTGACTGGACCACAGTGTTCTAAGTAATTATGATATAATTTATTTTAATATCTGATAATGTAAGTGGACCTTATTATTATTCTTTTTTAAAAATCTTATCTTCTTCATTTTATTTTTCCAGATAAATTTTAAATTAATGGTCAAATTTCTAAGAACTTGTGGACACTGGATAAGACTTTCTTTAAATGTATGCATTAATATGTGGGAGAAGTGACAATTTACAATGTTGAGAATTCCCATCTTAGAACAAAATGTATCTTTCCATTTATTATTTCATATTTTCTTTTTCAGTAAAGCTTTATAGCTCTATTTTCATAAGCTTTTGTATTTTTTAACTAACTTCATTGCAAATTAGTATATATTTTGTATCTCTTGAGAGGGATCTTTTTAATCCATTATATTTTGCTAAGTGATCTTTACTGTTATATAGAAAAATAAATCATCTTGATATTTATTTTAACATGAAATTCTTGAAGAATGTATCTTATACACAGTGTCTACTCGAAATGCTTTGCAGCTGATGACATTTTAAATTGAAGGTAAAGAATAAAACGCACAGACTTAAGCATCAAAGATACTTGCAGTTGATACATCTTGGCTCTACCATTTCCTCACTATATAAAATTGGACTAGCTTTATATCCTCTGATCTCAGCACCCTTTATTCACAAAAGGGGATTGACTTTTCCCTTGACGTGGTCAATGTGGGACAAAGTGAGAGAAGTTTTGTAAAGCACAGAGCTCAACTATGGCATAGAGTAGGAATGGAAGAAAAATATTAGTTCCTTCTTCCTCATCCCATTCCTTGTAGAAAATATGACTGGAAATTTCACCTTTTAGCTATATGGACTAGAAAAAAATAATTGTATATAAACACTTGCACATACAACCCTTAAATATTTGTATTACTTATTTAAATAACTTTTCTCCTGGTCTAATTAGTTGGTGACAAAATACACGTTTGCATGTACGTATGTTTTTTTATAATCAATAGTTTTATTTTATTGCTGAAATAATTTCAAGGTTAATTAAGTGGCAATAATTTCAAAGTTAATTATGTCACAGAATTGGTCTGTAGAATCACAACCCGTCACATCTGCAAGATTAATGAGCACTCGGCCAGTAATTTCAGCCTGCAGTCACAGTCTTCATTCCTTCACTGCCCAAATATTCACCGACTGGCACAGTGCTGGCCACTAAGGATGTAAGCACGACCATCTCTGCCCACTGAGATGTGTGGCATTCCCAACCATATCTTAAGCAATCAGCTGGTGGTCTATTTTAGTACAGTGTCTTCCCCACTTGGATCTTCAGATAATGTGTCTGGTCACCCATCTCTTCCTCCTGAGATGTTGGTCTTTCTCTCTCTCATTTTCCTGTCTCTGCCAGCTTAATAATTGGTTCTCAGCCTGAGCAGACAAGCAAACTGCTAGGCATTCAATTTTTGTTTCTGGAGTTCCTGCCCAAATCTTTATTTCATTTTATGTTGATGCCTCGGGAGCTGACCTAGAATAAATGGGAGCTACCACCTGCCAACTGTGCAGTCAGCTGCGTGGTTGGGTCAAAGGTGCTGGCTGAGCTTGCAAATTCTAAGGGTTTGCCAGCAGTGAAGGTATTTGCCTTAGAGGGCCAGGGTGCCCTGGACATGCCTCATCCCACAGTGCTGCTGAATGTGCCAATTGCAGGCAATGCCCAACTTGAAGAAAAGAAGTACAATAAAAGATGTTTCCTTGACCCTCACCCAAAATACATAAACCACCTGCACTTCCATGGTCACCCTAATCTTTGCCCCAGGCTCTGCCTCCTGTGTTAACAGAAGAAGCGGGTTTCTGTTTCCTCCCAGAGCTGGGAAGTGGCACGACAGCTGGTTTCGATGAGCAGAGCACATATTCCAACACGGCAAAGAAAAACCCCCACAATGCTCTTTTATCTATTAAACTAAAGAGGGTCTTATTACAATCTGTGCATTCAGCACATTTATTTAAATTTTACCCCAGGTTGTTGACTCCTTGCTAAGGAAAGGTTGTTCTTACATTTTTAAACATTTACCTTTGATTAAACATAATTTAAATGCTAACTTTTTTACTTTAAAAAGAATAATGGTTAACATCTAGAAAAAAATGTATTGATAAATTGATAAATCTATGGATAAAATGAGGTCTGGCCTGAACTTAGCTGTAGAATCATTGTTATATCAATGTGAAAGTAGAAGTCACAATAAAGAATATTATTTTTCTCTTGAAAGATGCACCCTCTGACCACGTTGTGACAAGCGCAGGGACTCCAAAAGTTACTGATGACTCTCACCCCAGGCTTAACTCTGTTGTGTTTTTTTTCTAAATGCTTATGTAGCATACAAATTATCTGCTGAAGTGTAGCCAGGGGTGCCAAGTGAACGGTGCAAGAGACGTCAGAAGGAGTGAAATTTGGAAATGAAACGGCAGCCTTTAAATAGCCTAACTGTGGATAGCATGATATGACTTCAGCAGGTCTCCAGTTATTACTGACAGGGTACAAGGAAAAAACACTCAAGAGGGTTCAATCCCAAAGTAAATACCTTTATATTCAATTACCACTAGTATAATTGCTGTACTATTATTCAATATTTATTCTTTTTCCCGTTCTTTTGTTCACTTGCTATCTTCCCTTCTAAAAAATTGTCCAAAATTTAGACTCTGAATCATTTGCCATTTGAATTAGTTTGATCTCTGGAATCATTAACTTAGGCATAAATTTAGAAACATTCAAAGTGAAAAAAGACACGTGTTTTTAGGGCTTGTAAGGGTTGAGGATGTAAACCAATTTTAACAGATGTTTTGGTAAAAAAAATTCTTGAGGCTTTCGATGACTTGCAATTCATTCATATGAAAGAATGTGCATGTAACGATGGAAAAGGAATGAATATTAATTAGCTTCCTAATATGTGTCAAGCACTATGCTGAGCAATTTACATGTGTTTTCTCATTTATTCTTTTTAAAGCATTTAGAAATATGCCTTATTGTCTCCAGTCTACAGGGCAGGAAACTGAAAACTCACAAAGATTATTAAGTAAAGTGTTCAAGTTTCGAGGGAAACTACTTTTTTTGAATTTTAAAATTTTATTAAGATTAAAAGTAAAATATAGTCTGTGCGTAAAATTCTTTTGCATTTGGTGGGAGAGATAAAGGAGGATGTGGGGATGATAAATGGTGATGGACAGAGACTTGACTTGGGGTCATGAACACACAATACAGTGTATAGATGAGGTGTTGTAGAGTTGTGCACCCAAAACCTGTATAATTTTGTTAACCAGTGTTAACCCAATCAATTCAGTAAAAAGGGGGAAAATAAAGTAAAAAAGACAAACTATGTTTAAGTGGCAGAAACTAGATTGAAATTTAGCTCTCATAATTAAAATCTAGGTCTGCTGCTCCCAGAGCTCTTTCTCTTTCTATTACATCCTATAGTATCTCCCATTTAATGAAAAATTGAAAAGGTAAAACTTACAATTTAAATATACTTTCGCTCAAAAATAAAAAACTAAAAAAGAATAGCATAATTAGTTCATATTGACATCAGCTTATAAAAAATATTATTGCATGTAATAATGAAAACTTTTCTTTTTTAATGGTAAGTGTTCTGAGTGGTAAGTTTATCTTTGTTAAAAATTAAACATATATTAGGCTCACAGCATAAATACAAAATGCATGCAGATTTTTCACATTTAATGTGGAATATACCTTCCCTTGATTTATTTTTTAATTCTTAGTGATCACGAGAAATCTAAAGTTCTTTCCTCTCCTCTTAACCTAGTCACCAGTGTTTGACTTAAAATTTTCAACTTCCAAATACATTTTATGCTATTGGTCATGTCTATATTTTAAAAGGAAATACAAAACCATTCAGTAAGATTTTTTTTTTAATCTGTTACTGAGTAGAAACATTGGTACAAGTCTGAGGAGGGCGGGGCACCTCCCTCTCTTCACCTGTGGTTGGTGGTGTCGATGTTTCTTAAGGATAAAATACCTCTGGATAAGGCACATAGATGCCCCCTCAATAAGCCATAGTCTGGACACTGTTATAAATGGCCCCTTTAAGAACATAAACCCATCAGAAAATCCCATCAGAGGATATTCTCATGACAAACAATGGTGTTCAGCCCTCGAGTAAATCAGAAGTTTAGAGCCAATGTTTATTTTTCCTTCTGCCATGGTAATGTGCCTGTAGTAATAGGGATAACAAAATTGCATGCACTTAATTCTCCTTAATTTTATTCCCTGGAATTATCTCCAAGGAATATGTGCCTATGGAAAGTTTACTCTTTAGGGCTGGGTTGTCCGATCTGGTAGTAAGGTGGCTATTAACCACATGAAATTTGGCTAGTTCTAGTGAGGGACTAAGTTTTGTTTTCTTTTGTTTTTACTTAATTTAAATTTTAAAATGTAAGCAGTGTAAAACATTTCAGTTAAACATAAATATATGCATTGTTTTGGTAAGTACTACCTGTCACTTTAACGGTTGCATCATATAAAATCTTGTTGAAGTTACATTTTATTCTTGTCTTTTTAAATGTGGCTACTAGGAAATTTAAAATTACATATATGGCCGACATTTTATTTCTACTGAACAGTTTTTCTAGAGGAATAGAGCAAGATTTCTCATGTGAGAATGCATGGGATCAAAGCTTATTCTTCACCTACTACCTGTTTGGCCATGGGCAATTGCTCAGCTTGTCCATGCCTTGGCTTTCTCATTTATAAAATGGTCATGATAATACAAGTACCTATTCTATTGTGTTATGAGGATTGAATACATTGAGATGTGTAAAGTGGTAAAATAGTGCCTGGCATAGAATAAGCATTAAATATGCCCTTGTAAATTAAAAGTCAAAGCAAACTAGGCCTCTTAGATGAGGCAGATCAACCTCCTTCCAATGGATGCTCAATGAGAGTAGACTGACTCCAATTAACCTAAGGCTCTAGACTGAAAAGCTGTAATATAAGAAGAATGATAATATCTAGACTTTTTTATTAAGTCTCACGAAGAGTATGCTCACAACAGAAATGAACTAAAATAAACATCCTTCCAGGAGCTTAATACTGCCTTGAAGTACACTTTAAACTCCTTGTGAAATGCAAACAAAAACCCAGATGCTATTGTTGCTGTGGTGTGCTCCTCCCTCTTCCGGAAATGTTGGAACTGTCAGAGCACCGAACAACTCTCCTTAGATATCACTTGTTGTGGATGATGATCAGCTACAACCACTTAAGAGATTTAAATATTAGTATGTCTCTATTTTGCTGTGATAACCAGCTGTGTCACGTAGACATAAACTATCTGAAAAACAGACACTAAAACATATGCAAAAGCTTAGTCAAAGAAATAAAGTATAAATAAAAATTCTTTTAACATTTACCTAGACAGAGGAAGGGCTAGACAAACCTTCTAAACTATAAAGTTACATACTCCTTTAATATTTTTAATTCATCAGTCAGACATTCAATTAATGCCTGTTGTGTGCATGGCCCCACAAAACAAGATATATTCTCTATGCTGAAAGAGCTTCTTCTGTAGAGTCCAAATTAAGGCAAAAGTGACAATTTGTCATTGTAGATATTGTTTTACAAAACAAAAGGTCCATTTTGCGTAGTTCATCATTTACAATATGTTCAAGTTTTTAGGGTGTTTTTTTTTACTCAATAATTCAGAAATGTAATACCTAACTTGAGAGGGTAGTTATCTACATGTTTCATCAAGTTTTCTTTATTGGTGGCTACAGGTACACATGTGTGATATAAATAAAAAACTATGGTCAATATTCTATAACACACTGCTATGTTTCCCTAGAAGGTGAAAATATGCACACATCCCCCCACAGACACAGATACTCTTCCAAGTGAAAATAAACCCCCAAACCAAGTTTAGAAAACCCCAAAGTAACATGTTGAGCAAAATTAGGAGTCGATTGTGCTTGGCACGCTATTTTCGGAATGTAGTATTCCCCTCACCCTCCACCCCCTGTCTGTGAAACACATCTGTGATTTCTTTACTAACCATTTTCCAGCCTCTTTCATAAAATAACGGTTGTGTTCTGGTGTTTTTCATTTTGAATACTTAGAGCATGTCTCCCATCTCATCCACTGCCACATTGTTAAATCTAAAGTAGAAAGAGAGAGTGATCGCTCTGGTGTCTCCAGTTGGCAGCAGAAAAATGTGTTGTTTTCAATTACTGTGTATAAAAGCTCAGCCACAGGGAAAGCAACTTTTCAGGGAGATGTGCCTACAGAAAGAGTGACTACAAATGTAGACTGAAAGTGACAACTCCAAAATGAAGCCTTAATAAGGGAATCTCAAAAGGGACACTAGCTAAGACTGAAAACTCTCCCCTGGGTTTTGCCTAACTCCATAAAGGAAAATTATTTGTTGTCTAGGTACCACCATTGACCAAGGAAGTTCACTTGCCCAGCCTTGTGCTCCAAAGGATGTCTGCTCTGCACAATAGTAAAAGTTAACACAATACAGAAGTCTTACTAATAGAAAAGATTTGAGATTAACACTCTACATCACTTCTGATTTTCCATATTTTTTTTAGTAGAACCAGGTTTGCTAATAAATTGCCAGCTGTTAAAGTCACTAAGCCTAGTTTCATCACAACCACCACATAGCAGGACCCCTGCAAATACCTGAGGCCTGCTTTTCTCTCACTGTACACTTTATCCACTTTATATTGTTTCAGATGAAATGTGCCCTCTGCCAGCATTTCTGGAGCTTCACTATTAATGGCTTAAAACACAGTCACCAGGTTCGGGTGGGCAGCTGGCAGACCTGCAGGCATGGTGGCATCCGAGGCACTCCTCGCTTAAAAGGCCTGGACATGATTTCAAAAGAGAAGGAAGGAGGAAAAAAGAAGGAAAGAGGTAAATAACCGGAAGTCAGAGGAGCCACCAAAAACTTTCATCAGTTACTTACCAAAAACATTAGATTTTAAAAAGAATGCTTCATTAGAAGGCAGATTGGAAAAGAGGACAACACAGGGGGAAAAGTAGTGCTCTTTCACTCAAATCTTGAGCAACCCTATCATAATTAAGGAAAATGTAAAGTTTAGATCTTGAATTATGATCGATATCTATTTTTCATAAGAATCAGAGATTTTTGTGGTCTCTCCTCTACCCCAAACCCCTCTAAGTGACAGTAAACTGCCAGATAGAGAAGGGGCTTTGTAAAAATCATGTTATATAAAGATTGTGAATGTTTGGAAGAGATTTCATGAAAATCACATCCTAACAGCTCTAACTGCTCAAGAGCAACGCACTTTGCCTCTGAGCAAAAATTATTCTCATCACGCCGCTGCTCTTGCTAAGACGCTGGCTTTGACAAGCTGTGCTCCCGGTGAAATGTTATTGTTGGCAAGTGCGGACCGGTGGGGAGACAGCTCCGGGAGGTTCCCTCCAGAGTGGAGATGTGCAAATTGACTACAGCACCTGTGGGAGAGTCAGGTACCTCTGACCCAGATTCGCTCTGTTTTCTAGCACCCTGTCCCTTTGTTCTGTAATGAGAGCCACATGTTCCCTTTCTCCCGTCCCTCCGGCCCTGTAATGCGACGCCGATGGGCCCCCTCGCCCTTCCCCTGTTGCTACCAGTGGCCTGAAATTGAAAAGGGATTTAAAGGCCCGAGGTTCCCCTGGGTATAAGGCTCACTCTCTGCTCCCTGAGTTCTGAAATAGCTGTGCCCTGCTGACTATTTTTTTGTTGTTGTTGTTCATGGTAACCAGAGTGTTAACAGGTCAGTTATGGCATCTAAACTTATATTTATTTGTTTTTATTGGCAGGAGAGACTCTGCTCCCAAATGTAAAGTCCAGTGGATCCTATTATGCTACATAGGACCAGCCGCAGGAAATGCCTGTCTAACGGATTCAGTGATACTGCAGTTTAAGCCCATGTTTTTCTGGCTGTGTCCCTCCACCACACCCCCCAGCCCCCATCTCAGTGAAGATTCAGGGTAGCGAAGCCCTAGCGATGTGCCAGGGCAGTCTGTACTGTGCTCCAAATTACATCTGAAAATGTCAGGACGTGGCCTGGTTTGATTTAGAAAGTTTATTCTTTACCTAAGTCCGTCTCGCCATCTGACTAGAAGCTGGTGCCCACACAGAGATCAATCAACCACACTTCTGCTCAGCCGACACACAGGAGTCGGCCCCCAAATCAAAGCAAGTCTTGGGAAGACTTCAGAAAAGGGAAATGCAGGGAGTCATAGATGCTGTGCACAGAAGACCCTTGTTAAGGGTTCCTAATCCCACCCCCCACCCGGAACTCGCCTCCAATCAGAGTGAAATTGTCCTGAAAAAGTTCACGGAGACCATTACTTTTGTCATTTCTAAACAAGACCACAAGAAATTTGGTCTCAAATTTGTCAGATCAAGTCCTGCTTTTCTAGGCACCCTACCTCCATTTCTGCAGAGCCCCATCTAAACTGTATTGTTGTTGCAATGACACGTGGTTTTTTATTTTTAATATATTTTATTGATTTCTTACAGAGAGGAAGGGAGAGGGATAGAGAGTTAGAAACATCGATGAGAGAAACATCGACCAGCTGCCTCCTGCACACTCCCCACCGGGGATGCGCCCGCAACCAAGGTACATGCCCTTGACCAGAATCAAACCTGGCACCCTTGTGTCCGCAGGCTGACGCTCTATCCACTGAGCCAAACCCGTTAGGGAGCCATATGGTTTTTTAAAGATGACCTCTTTGCCAGGGCAAGGAGTTAGGCTAGAGTTAAAAAATAAACAATAGTTTGGTTTTAGTATACCAAGTGAAGAGGAAGGGTCAAATTCAAGAGCTCTTCAAAAGGGAGATTTTAACTATAACTATAATTCATTAAGCACCAGGCATTGTGCTAAGCACTTTACATCCATCATCTCATCCAATCCACGCCATAATCCTATGCTATAAATGCTATTGTTGCCCTATTTTGCAGAAGAGGAAATTGAAGTGTAAAGAAAAATAAAGAACTTCCCCCATGTTAATGCATGACTGCACTAGGATTTGCATCAAGGTTTTTCTAATTCCAAAGCTCAGACTTTTAACAGAAATGCTGAACAGGATTTTGAAAATGAGCAGATGCTGAAGAGAGACAGGCCTTGGGGTGAGAGTGATGCTGCTGTATTGAGCCTAGAAATGTGAATCGAAATTCACAATAATACACAGTTTGACCTTACAGGGGCTTGAACAATCTGGATCAACCCCACCATTTTACAGATAGGGAAACTGAGGTCAGAGTAACTTAATCTATGCAAGATCACATAGTAATATTGGCAGAGCTCAAGCTGAAAGTCGGCTCCTCAAAGTCCCAAGCTGTGTTTTTTCCACTTTATCAATTTATTTGACTAGTACTTTTGAGCGCCTCTATTTTCAGTACAAGGTCTATTAATTTATTTTCAAAGGCTTTGACTATAAATATAACATTGCCCACAAATAAGTCCTTATAGCACAGGAATTTCTACACTTGCTGCAGGTTGGTACCACTCATCGTTATATCTCTGCTTCCAGGCCATTTTCACATGCCAGCTGTAAGGCTGGGAGGAGGGAACTATTAAAGTATCAGACCCTGAGTTCTGTGAAACAATTAGCTGTCTGGCCTACTGATTTGGTGAAAATGAAAGAGAATTTAAAAATTTGCTATTTTGTTTTCCAAAGTAAGTATGAGGGTATTTTCCTTGATGTACACGTTGAGCATTCTCTGTGCCTTTCATATTTGTGGGAGCGTTAGTATATTATCTCTTGATCATCATTTTCCTAACTCATGTTTGACATATTAGCCAACCATGCCCTTCCCCGGATTAAACCAACCAAATTTCTAATTAAAGGAGAATAAGCACCATTTATGTGTGTTTGTTTTAGATAAACATTAATTTACCTAGCCTATTTTATGGTGCCATGTTCTGGCCAAGGTGCTTTATATATATAAATTTATTTAATTCTCACCACTATTCTTAGATCAGTTTTTCAGGTAAGGACTCTGGAGATGAGAGCATTTTTTGTTCAAGTTCACACAACTAATAAGTAGAATATCTGGGTGTCAGTTCACCTGCTCCACAAAACTCCCAATCTTCCCACCATCACAACCCTCCTTCCATTTGCAGTGGTTCAAATGTTCCTCATTGCCGACACAGCAAGAGGTCCAAACGGCTGAGGGAGACACGTGACTCTCTCATGACCTGACCTCTGTTTGTACTCCTGCCTCCTTTCTCTCTGCATCCTCTAGGAACAAACATCCTACATGCAACCACAGGGAACTCCGAAATTTCCCTCATCCTCCAGTTTTAAGCCTGCCAGCCTTTGATCACATTTTCCCTCTTCCTGGAAGTCTCTCTCCTCACCACACTTATAACTACCTTAAGATCGTTAAGGAAATGGAAAACATACTGTATGTTTAACATTGATAAGTCTCTTTTACTTCCAGAACGCATTGGTTTTCCTCCACTATCTCATTTTTCTTGGTTTCAGAATCACTAGGAAACTATGTGATGGCATGTGGAAGAATTTTTTAACGCACACTTAAAAGAAAGAAAGAAAAAAGGACAGTAGCTCTGGAACAGAAAGAGCACTTGGGTCTGCTGCTGCTTCAGCACTGCTTCTCCAGGCATGCCTTCTATGACAGCATACTTCAGGCATCCTGCCCAGCATGATGCACAGAGGAAACCACTGCTGGTTGGCAAACTCCCCCCACAAGTGTGGTGGGAGCTGATTCTACACTCTGTCTGGTCCTGCCAAAGCCAACAGGAGAGGCCCAAAGTACATACACTTAACCTGGAAGGCAAGTTTAAGTCCACCCGAGGCTGGACAAAAATATTAAATCATACACAGTATCATGGCATCCCCAGGAGTGTGAAGGAAGACTTTTTAGACTTAAGAAAAATACATCTTGCCCCAACAGTAACACAAATGTGGGAAAGTAAAAAGAAATACCTAAAAACTGATATCTCAAGAGACAATGATCCAAGGAAGTTGTAAAAATAAAAAATTAAAGTAAGCAAATAATACAAAGCCTCCAACACAACCATGAAACCATGCCTAAGGAGTCACAAGGAGTCACAATAATGATGCATTATTATCTCTTCTTCCTCCCCAGCATGGAGATGCTTTCATCCTTCCTGCCATCCTTGTTTTAAGCTCATTAAGTATAACTTAAGTCTCTACCTCATGTCTTTAAGGAAGTATCTAGCAGTTTATAGAACATGGAGATATAAACGCTGTCCTTGTCACAGGCATAGCTTTAAGAAAGGTGATTTGTGGAAAATCCAAAATTTTGCACAATTTCTCAGGATTGCAGATGTGGGACTAAATCTTATTACATTGTCTTACTGAAAAGCCTCATTTGAAGGTATTTTTGGAAAATTCAATTATATATCAATTGACCTCCATGAACTAGTTATAAAAGGAGCCCTGCTGAGAATAATTTTGGAGGAGGAGGTATTTTTTGATACATGGACTATGACCCCTACTTCATTTGTTTCTAATTTCTGTTTTCACTCATACTTTTCTTTGTTCACAGCAGAGGCCTTCTGTTCCAAATAGACTAGAAAGCTAAGATGCTCATACAACTTCCAGAATTTTAATTATTTTTTCTCCTCTTGAGAGGTCTCTACCACTTCTTCTAGGTGGCACAGAAAGTAAAGTGGAATTTGAAATAAATATTCTCTCAAACAAATTAAGTATAAAAATATGTAAAGAGACTATTTAAACCCAAAGGGCAAGTGAAGAAAGCAGGAGCTGGAAGGCAAAAGCAGAGGAAATTTGAGAGACTTGAGTTTCAGGGGGTGTATTAGAAAAAAGAAGTATATGTAGACAGATACCAGTGCCAAGGCACCATAGAAAATAAAGACTAAAAAGTTCAATCCAGACTTTCAACTATCAAACAACACACTAAATGTCCTTTAAAGTCTACTGCAATTCCCACCAAAAGTAGGTTAACAGCTGTTTATTAGGCATAAACAGCAATTTATCAGGGAGAGGACAGCCCTGATGATTCACATTTATTTACCAATTGAACACATTCAGCTTATAATATGCCAAGTCAATTGAAAGACTAATAATAAAGACCCTCTCCAAAAAAGGTTCATATTCCAAAAGGAAAAACAAACTTTTAAATAAATAATAAGGAGTTTACAGAGGAAGTAAAATGCCCAAAAGTCAAAGCAGCACAAAGGACAGAGGAGGGAGTGTCTAATTATCTGGAGAGTGGCAGAGAAAGCTTCATAGAGGAGGTGATTTATAAGTTGATCTCGATGGGTGAGTAGAACCAACATTTCAGAATGACAACAAAGCCATCATGTAACACAGTGAAACCTGTTCATGAAGAGCAGTTCCAGGTATAACTGGAGGAACCACTCAATTCCACTGAACAAGTATGCGTCCAGAGCTTACTTCTGTCCTTAGCACTATGTTGAGTTTCTGTAGATATTAAAAAAAGAAAAAGAAATAAAATATGGACCCCTGTCTGCACTGATTTGTAATCATAACTGGGAAAACAAGGCTTACAAACATGAACTAATAAGTGTAATATAAAACAGTACATCAAGTGCCAAAGTTGAGTATAGACACTAAGCACTGTAAGTGGTCAACCTTTGAAATCTTATTGTTTATAATATTACTAGGCAAGACAGTGGTGGGTCTATTTTTAGAAATATAATGAGTGGGAAACTGGTAATTATAGTTCATCTAATTAGCATTTATTCCAGATAGGTCATCTGAACCAATCACTGGAAATGAAATGCTTCATTGTTTAGAAAAAAATTGGCAACGAAGCAACTCTTACCAAGGGATTCTTTGCCAAAAAAAAACCCAAACTCAGTGTTCTTTCTTTTAACCTCTAATGGGATAGATTGTAAAGTGTCTTTTGCTTTTTCCCATGATCTAGTTGAACTTTAAGAAAGATTTTGAGATCACATGGTAGACTTCTTGTTAAAGCTGACTGAGTATACTTAAGCAATTACTGAGGTTGAGAATTGGATATCAAATGGCAAATTAAGAATAGGATTTCATTGAACCACAGCAACCAGGTATGGAGCCATTTCCCTGACCCCTGAGCAGGGGCCAGGCATTGTCAAGCCATGGGATTCAGGGAATAAGTGAGCACGACAAAGGAGCAAGTCAGCAGAGACAATGGCCGTATAACTGGTCATCTGCAGTCCACTGATGACCAGAGGGGAAATGGAAGTAATAAAGAGGAAATAAAAGAGACTCCCCAGGATAGCCAACAAATTGTTGCATAATTATACAAATGAATAAGCACTCCACCTGGAGCTTCATAATTACAAAAACTATCTTAATATCTAGCAGACCTTTCTTCTAATGGACTAGCTCTAACAAATAGCTATAAATATCTTTAATTAATCTTCCAAAATGGATGGAATAATTATGACTTTCTAAAAAAAGTTTATTTAGTATGTAAATATGTCAACATGTTGGCTCCTTGGCTAGAGGAGATGGAAGATAATAACAGAGTCTTTGGTGGTATTTGGGTGCGTAACCACTACTTAGTGCCATCAATGACACAATGAAGCTATGATGCCAAACATTGCTGGTTATAAACACTTCATTATCCTTTTGAAATAAAAAGTAGGTAGGGCCAAAGTGTGGGCTTTACTCCCAAGGAGACCTGAGTACATAAGCCCAGTGCATGATGTTTTCATCATCCAATTCAGCTTTTCTCAAATTTGATCTGGGCTGTGGAATGGAGATCTATCTATCTTCTATCAATCTATCTATCATCTATCTATATCTCAATCTCTCAATCTCTCCTTCTTTGAGGCTGAAACTTAGATCCCTTTGTGCTCTTTTTAAAATATGTTATCGTTCCACAAATAATTTAGTGACTTTATCTCCCTAGGGCTCAGATCTCCTGGTTGTGGTTAACTCCGGCACCCTACCTATAAAGAGATCTTGGTAGATATCCCTTCTTAAGATCTATCTTACTCAGCTTCACAAAGTCAGTAGTCAATCTCTCCTCCATGACTTCATTGTTCTCATGTCTTCCCAAGCTGTGACTTTTCTCTCTCTTCTACTGCCACACTATGAATACCCTCTCTCAGGATTCAACCTTAAGGTATAAATAACTAAGGAACTTTCTACATGTTACTACCTCATTCCCCATGAGGGAAGTGGGGACATTATTTGTCATCCAAAAAAAAGAAAAAAGTCTTTAGCTATTGAAATGAAACAGTAATGGTAAAATTTCAATAACTAGCCAACAAATAAGAAAAGAACTTAGCCAAACTGAAATGCCTTTTCTAGTACTGCTGAAATTACCCCATACTATGATTGCCTTTTTCTCATTGAGAGCTACTGACCTTGCACTTACCTCCAAAAAAGATAATTTTCCTACCAAGTTACAAAAAAAACAACAATACACCACTAAGTGGCAGACAGGTAAGACAAAAATAGTCCTTGGAGGTTTCTATGATTTAGTCATCTGTCTACACAAATATATATATAGCTTTCCACCTGACAATTATTAGGCCAGCACTAATATAATATTCTTACACTTAATTCCTAAATAGGACATAGACTCAGAAGTCAGCTTAGTCATCAGATATATATATATATATATATATATATATATATATATATATATATATATATACACATATAGTATAAATAGTATATATTATAATTTATATATTACATGATTATATTAATTAATAATTATATAAATAAATATAGTAAATGTAATGACAAATTACAATGTACTATATTTATTACATAAAAGTATAAATATCTATTAATATCTCAAATCTATTAATGCTCAAATAGACTGAGGACCCGCTTAACAGCCCTTTCTCTCCCAAACATATACAGATCAAATCTGAGATCCTACTGATTTATTTTTTTACAAGAAAGTTCATAGAAGCCTTACTCATGATAGCCCCAAATCAGAGGCAACTCAAATGAAAATGGATAAACAAATTGTATACACTTAACCTTTGAACAACACAGGGAATAGGGGCATCAACCCTCCCCTCACGCACACAGTAGGAAATCTGTGTATAAGTTTTGACTCCCCCAAAACTTAACTACTAATACCCTACTGAAGCCTTACAAATAATACAAACAGTCAATTAACACATATTTTGTATGTTATATGTATTATATACTGTATTCTTACAATAAAATAAGCTAGAGGAAAATGTTATTAAGAAAAATCATAAGGAAGAGAAAATGCATTAACAGTACTATGTGTATTTTTTTCCTTTTAAATCTCCATATAAATGGACCCACACAATTCAAACCCAAAAAGGTCAACTGTATATTCATATAATGGTATTATGCTTAGCAATAAAGAGGAATAAATTACAACAATGAGGCTGAGTCTCAAAAACATTATATTGAGCAAAAGATGCCAAGCACAAAAGAGTACAAACTGTATAATCCCATTTATATTAAGTGCTAGAACAGGCAAAACTAATTTATGGTGATAAAAATCCAACAGAGGGTTTGGGGAGGAGAAATTAATTGAAAGAAGGCACAAGGGAACCTCCCAAGGTAATAGAAATACTCTCTATTTTTATTTAGGTGGCAGTTACATTTATCAATATATTTGTCAACTCATCAAACAGTTCACTTAAAATCTGTGCATTGTATTTTATGTAAATTACTAGAGGCCCAATGCATGAAATTCGTGCAAGGGGCTCAGCCTTCACAGCCCCTGTTTTGTCCAGAAGGACGTCCAGAAGGTAGTCCTGCTGTCCGGTCTAATTAACATATTATGCTTTTATTATAATAGATACTTCAATTTTAAAAGGATATTTGTACACCCACATTCATAGCAGCATCACTCACAATAGCCAAAACGTGGAAGGAACACAAGTGCCCACTGACAGAAGAATGAATAAACAAAATGCGCTCCATACATATAATGGAACACCACCCAGCCCTACAAAAGAAGGAAATTCTTACACATTCTACAACATAGATGAACCTAGAGGACACCATGGCAAATGAAAGAATCACAAAAAAACAAATACAGTATAATTCCACTCACATGTGGTACCTAGAGTAGTCAAAATCACAGAGAGAAAGTAGAGGTCCTACTGATTTAAACCCTCCTGATGCTCCTTAGGTACTTCCAATGCAGCTTGTACTTTAGACCACAAAGGAAATTAGAATAATACATGGCAGACCATACAGACTTGAGTAGCCATTGCAGTCAATCTTGCAGACTCTCATGTGCTTCAAAAGCATGGAGATTTTCCCTCTCACTTCCCTCACTCCTTTTCAAATTGGCATTTACCAAAATAAAAGAGGAAATGAAATGATACAAACCACTTTCGTGAAATATTATTGGTTTGGCATACATGGCCAGTAATCTATAGGTATACTCAGTTTTATGGATTAAAGTATTATGATTATACTTCACATTTTTAAAGATAAAATGAATTTAAAATATGGGAGAAGCCAGAGGAAAAGAAGGAAATATCGGGATTATGGATCAACCTTCAATTCAAAAGGTTTTTCAGTGTATCTGTTCTCAGGACTCGCAAATCAGACACCCAATCTCACACAGAGTCTGTGGGATGGATGTCTTTGGGTTGCAAACAGGGTAAAAATTCTCCCAGTCTCTGGATTTCTGAGGTTTTGTGGGTTTGAACAAGACCCTTACTGCTATTTGGACTTGGGTTTTGTGGTTAATATATGATAAAGGGGTTATTACACAGTGATCCTTGTGCTTTAGGTCAGCTGTGGCAATCAATCAAGAGACACTTCTTCTTTGGCAGCACACACTTCCATAAAAAATTTCCCTGGCAGACTCAAGTTAGTTAGTAATGACAGAGGAACCTCTATGTCAAGTAATACACTTGATAAATTTTGCATGTGCTATTGACTGACAGAGGCTCTTGCATTCTGGTTAAGTAGCAGCACAAGCTTCAAAGGGCACAGAAACCTCCTTCTTCCTCCCAAGCTAAAGTTGGTTAACTTAAACACATTATAGCTATGA
The DNA here is from genome assembly GCF_963259705.1 of Myotis daubentonii. Taxonomy (NCBI): domain Eukaryota; kingdom Metazoa; phylum Chordata; class Mammalia; order Chiroptera; family Vespertilionidae; genus Myotis; species Myotis daubentonii. The sequence goes on along the minus strand of NC_081845.1, from coordinate 22,303,763 downwards.
AAGTTAAAAGAGACACTTCAGGGGTAAGTTTGCATTATGTATGCCTATTCTCTCTTAGATCTTTGTCTTTATTTTATTATAAGTAATCTCCCTAAACCATATTTTTCATTAAGATAATTCATATTTCTGAATGGTAAGTTCCATTCAACAAAAATTTCCCAAACTCCTAATGTATACTTGGTGTAGTGTCAAGGGTAGTGGGGAGATAAAGATGAACAAGACACTGTCTATGATCCCATTAGATCTTACATTCATATTCAATTATATGGTTATTTTTATTGTTGTTTTTTTTAAAATATATATTTTTATTTCAGAGAGGAAAGGAAAGGGAGAGAGAGATAGAAACATCCAGGATAAGAAAGAATCATTGATCAGCTGCCTCCTGCATGCCCCACACTGGGTGTCAAGCCCAAAATTTGGGCATGTGCCTTGACCAGGAACAGAACTACGACCTCCTGGTTCATAGATCGGTGCTCAACCACTGAGTCACACTAGCCGGGCAATTATATGGTTGTTTTAATCTTTCCAGGTCAACAAGTGCAAAGAGATGGCCAAAATAGGGGAGGTATACTCTTTTTTTTAAAAAATATATTTTATTGATTTTTTACAGAGAAGAAGGGAGAGAGATAGTCAGAAACATCGATGAGAGAGAAACATCGATCAGCTGCCTCCTGCACATCTCCAACTGGGGATGTGCCCGCAAACCAAGGTACATGCCCTTGACTGGAATCGAACCTGGGACCCTTCAGTCGGCAGGCCGACACTCTATCCACTGAGCCAAACCAGTCAGGGTGGGGAGGTATACTCTTTTTATTTGGTTCCAGGTTTATCTTGGTTTGTTTGTATTTCACACTAATAAGATACTGGTATACACATGGTTATTCACTTTACCTTGGAGGGAGGGGTGACTATCTATGGAGCAGCAAGACTACAGCTAAATAACCCTTACATTTGTCTTTCGCAGCCATTTCAAGTAAGGCAATGATTATTCTAATTTTGGCAAGGATAAAAGAATCTATTATGATCTATAATGGTTTGTTATACCAATTCTGGGAAAATAGAAAGAAAAATTTATCTAATTTGACCAAATATAAATTCTTATGAATTGATTAAGAAAAAAATTTTAAAAGTGAGACTAAACTACTTCTAAATTAACTCAATGGTTCTTCTGTTATTAATGGGCCTTGTTAAGAAAATTCAACTCTCAAGTATGGAGACTGCCCAGTGACTACTATGTGATGCCTATACATACCTCAGGATAGAGTTCAGATGAATAATTAGAATATGATAAAGGAGAAGTGACAAAGATTCTCTGTATAGTAATGACTATATGCAGTAGCACTAACAAAAATATAATGCAAATAACATACAATTTCAGATTTTCTAGGTGCCACTGTGCAAGAGAAATACAATACACAACACATGTAATTTTTCATTTTCTAATAGCCATATTACAAAAGAGCTAAAAAGAAACAAGAGATTAGTTTAAGACTATTTTTTAACAAAATATTTCAAAAATTAAATAAGCCAGGCAATGAAGGAAAAATACCACATGATCTCACTCATTTATGGATAATAAAGACCATTATAAACTGATGAACAAAAATAGATACAGAGGCAGAGCAGCCTCGAACAGACTGTCAAACTACAGCGGGAAGGCCGGGGAGGGTTGGGGGGCAGGAGGGGAGGGTAAGAGATCAACCGAAGGACTTGTATGCATGCATATAAGCATAACCAATGGACACAAGACACTGGGGGGGTAGGGGAGGCCAGGGGATTGTCAAGGGCGGGGAAAAAAGGAGACATATGTAATACTCTTTGTAATACTTTAAGCAATAAAACAATTTTAAAAAAAAAAGAAGCAAAAAAAATTTACCGTTTCAATATGTAGTCAGCATTAAAAAATTAATGAGCTTTTTTAAATTCTTTTTCTACTCAGTCTTTGAAATCCAGTGTGCATATCTCAATTTGGACTGGACACATTTAAAGTTTTTACTAGTCATACACATGTGGATATGGCTATCTTATTGAACAGCATAGATCTACAGAATTCTTAACACAAGAAATACCACCATTTAACTACGCAAGAGTATTAGTGTTAACCTTCTGGTCAAAGAACCAATTAATAGTGAGAAATTCTGCATCATTTAAATAAGCTTCACATAGTAAAAAGTGAAGTAAAAAGCCCATGTTTTGAGATAGCAGGTAAGATAATCCAATTTAAGTCTTGTATTGTACTGAATGGAAGAAACTTCCATTAAGTTTGACAAGTAATTCAATAATTTTAATGTTCAACAGTATTCCCCTACCAATTACCTAACAATCTGATAAGATTTTGTCATAAAAGTATTTTGAACTTCAGGTATTTGCTGCTGCACAAAACCCAAAAGTTCCAGTAACCAGTTCTCTGGGGGAAATGCAGTCACTCCTATCAATCCAGATGAACATGTTCATAAAGAAAATAAGGAACTTTAAACTAACATTTATATTATGGTGGTAAAGTCAAACTTCTCATCAGCAATAACAACAGTTCCTAGTGTAGTTTGGCAGGAAGACAACATGCAATGCAATTCACCACGGACTTCCAAAGATCAAAACCAACCAGATCTATAATCGTGTGTCCAAACATTCTCATTTTGAAAAGATAGAGTTTATTTGTTTCTGAAACAGCTAATTTGGTATTCACATAAATATGTCCTTAACTTCCCTTTTAACACAAGTATGAATTCCTCAAAGACCACAAGAGCCAAGTTTATACTTAACTATAGTGGAAAGGTTTGTCAAAATGATATTTTTCTATTACTGAACTTTTATTTTTGTTTGTTTAAAAACTCTTATATTCTTAATAAAAATAGGAAATGATTATACAAGCAACCCCATAGTAACTGTGCATCCACCCTTTATGTAAACCATTAATAAAGGCTTTATAATACAAAATAAAATTTCTTGTCCTGGCTGGTATGGTTCAGTTGATTGAGCATCCCATGCACCAAGAAGTCACCAATTTGATTCCCAGTCAGGGCACAGACCCCGGGTTGCAGTCTCAATCCCCAGTAAAGAGCATGCAGGAGGCAGCTGATAGATGTTTCTCTCTCTCTCTCTCTCTCTCTCTCTCTCTCTCTCTCTCTCTCTCCCTCTCTCATCAATAAAAACATATTTTTAAAAATTGAAAAAATTGCCAGGCCAGTGTAGCTCAGTGGTTGAGTGTCAATCTATGAACCAGGAGGTCATGGGTTCAATTCCTGGTCAGGGCACATGCCCAGGTTGCGGGCTCAATCTCCAATAGGGGGCATACAGGAGGCAGCCAATCATTCTCTCTCATCATTGATGTTTCTATCTCTCTCTCCCTTTTATTTCCTCTCTGAAATCAATAAAATATATATATTTTTAAAAATAGTATCTTTTATCTTTAAAAAGTTTTAAAAAATTTCTTCCAAAAGAATTTTGAATTTTTCCATCATGAATTTCATGTTTTAAGGTGTCATCTTATCTTGCCCTCCCAGGTTTTAATGATAAATACTAAGCAATAATTGAAAGGGAGGCAGTGGACAGTGATGGACCTCAATACAGAAAGTTGAGAATGGTTTCAGGGACTGTCCCAGGCCTGCACAGACCAACTGCAAGACCAAGTTGCAATTCAAGTCTCTGTGTATTAATATCCTGATCTATAAAATTTGAAAATAAGAACAAATCAACCCAAGGCTTCTTATATTCTGTAAGTTACTAGGGAAAATACGGTAAATTTTAAAAGATCAGTTACTTGCTACACTAAGCAAAGAAGCTTTGACCTTTCAAGGGGCCTACCTGTGGAAAATAGCCCAGGTCAAGTTTTCCGCTGATCGGCTTTGTCTTTGCAAAGGCTAACAACTGCCTGATTCTAATGCTTCCATGAACTGTCTGGTGAATTCAATTTTAACTTTTTCTCACCTCTTCCAAAGATAACATACAAAAAGGAAGAACACCAAGACTGATTATTTAAATGTGTAGATTGTTGTTCATTGTCTGATGTGAACATATATTCATATGTCCATTCTGTCACCTAACGTAGACATAGCCACAATGTTATTAGAGAATGCATGTTTTAGCTTCGCCTTCTCAGGAGACAGAAGTAAACTGTTGAGATTAAAATGCCTTAAAGAGTTGATACACCTCCAAAAATTGAGTACTATGCACCTTGCTAAAACCTAAAATTAAGTTTGTCATATTGTGAAGATGAACAAGACATTATTATGTTCTTAATTGTGCTTACTTGTTTGGTAAGTCTGAGAAAAGAGTCAAAGATTAACTTTAATAACTTTGTCATGTGTATTTATGAAGACATTTCCATTCTCCTATGGCATAAAATTTCAGTGTGGATAGTCATTCTGCCTCTAAGCTTCTGAAAAAGAGCTACCCTCCAAAAATGATAGAGATAGAGATAAACAGAGAGATGATCGATGGATAGATAAAAAGATAGAGTGTATGTACACACATACACATATAACATTTTTAATTTCATTGTGAGACTGGTTTTGTCTATAATTTCATAGACATAACACTTAATGAGAAACTGGCCTAATGACCAGCTTAAAATGGGGCAGAGACCTTAATGAAGGCCCTTGCTCCATCATCTAATGGAAAGTACTACCTGTAATTACAATTTGTTTACAAATAATGGTTTCTGTAAAATTCATTTCCCTTTCTTGTTTCTTCTCATTTGATGATTTTACATAGTAATTAATATTTTAATTACATGATAACGGCACTGACTCTAAAAATAAATTCTTCAATTTTATCTTGGCATTCCTGGATATATAGCCATCTATTTATATGTTGGTCATTCATCAGTTTTCTATTTTTTATTTTCACTACAAATTTTAAATTCAAGCTAATGTGTTCTACTTGACAACAAAATCATTTTGTAATATATATTATATATTTTTGTGCATATGTATTTAAACCATTTTTCATCTTTATAATAAAAATGTGGTAGGAATGTAATTTTAAATAGAATAAAAGATAAAGAAAACCAAAAATAATGAAAAGTCAAAATATGCACACTGTGCAAAAACACAGTCACATAGACTTCGCCTTGTGTAAACTTCATCCTGCCTATGTGGGTTTTAACATATTTCCATGGCTTTAAATAGGAAAACATCTTAAAGCTCAGCCCATGGGAAACCCAAGCTTGATTAGTTTTCCCTTTTACTACAGCCTGCAGAGTGTAAAACACAGCACATCAGAATTGAATTTGTCATCTCCAGACCTCACAGGAATTTTAGGAACTAAAAAGTTAGGAAGCCATCCTGGTACTTCTCTTTGCTTTAATCAAAGTCGAAGTTTCAATTTAAACATTCAGGAAATCTCCCTTATTTAAAGCAATCAACTCGTTGCTGACAGGGTCTGGCCTTACTGTGTTTAATTTTTTGGCATCAAGCAAAACTTGATTGGTCACAGCCAGTGCATGGGGCATCCACCCCTTCCCTCAAAGAGGAGAGAAGCATTCCAGGTCTTCGTTGTGTCCAACACAAGTCTAGAGATACTGATGTGTTTTCAGATCAGCAATGCGCAGGTATAAACCTAGACTGGAGAATGGAGCTCATGTTTAAGACCTATAAGGGGTTTCAGAGTCAAACAACTGTCCCAACTGCGAGCTGCTCAACTGTAATATAATCTTCTGAGACAATATCAGTCAAGTTTCTTTACTCCTTCAATATATCTTTCTTTTATCACACTTTTTGGAATAGGTGTCAAGTCACCAACCTGCATTTTATTATTAAGATTTCAATTTCCTGTTGATCAAGTAAAAAACAGATTTAGTGAGGCATGTGGCAGGAGAGGGGTTGTGGCATCCTTAAAAGCTAGGCACCAGAATCTCCCAGGAAAATATATTTAAGAAACATTCTCATGTGACACAGCATAGAGGTTGAGGTAGATACAGACACAGGGGTAGAGGCAGAAGTTGAGATGATGATAGAGATATACACATCTAACTACATTTAAGAAATCTGTAGCAAAAAAATAGTTAACAAATAAAACTAAACCAATTGCACTCAGGTTAAAAAGTATTATTAAGCTCTGAGAAATAAATCATGTGTTCAAGGGTTGAGAATGGGTGCATCTGTTCTCTGAGCTCTCAATGTTTTGTCTTCTTATATTAAATCTTCAAAGATGGGGAAGATGATGTGCAGTCTCTTTAGTTTTGTTAATCCATGGAGTTATGGGCAAAAAATTACTGAAAATATTCCACACTAAATTAACCTCTGACCTTTGTAACACTCAATTGGAGTTCTCCGAAATCTCTCTTTCCTAATGATAAATTCAGAGATGTGAAGTATATAGTGAATTTACTAGTTTTTGAGTGAAGGGTATCTAGAAGTTACTATATTTAAACACTTTGAACTTTTAGTAGGGAAATTTTTAAAATAAAAAGTAAGTGGTTATAATATTTAATGTTGTCATAATGTATAACATGCACACAATTTCAGGATGCCCTTAAAATTAGATTCTGTATAAGATTCTGTTATTCACAGAGTGCTTATTTGGCCTATGTATTGGTCTGCTAGGTTGCCATAACAAAGTGCCACAGATGGATGGCTTAAACATCAGAAATGTATTTTCTCACAGTTCCGGAGGATGGAAGTCCCAGATTATGGTCCAGAATGTTCATTTATGGTGAAAGTCTCTTCTTGACTTGTCAACAGCTGTGTGCTCACATAGTCTTCCCTCTCTGCTCACAGATGGAGAGAAGAAGAGAGAGAGGTCTTTGGTGCCTCATTGTATAAGGTCACTAATCCTATTATAGCAGGACCATACCCTTATAACCTTATTAACCCTGATTACCAACTTACAGACTCTATAGAGCTTCTACATTGGAATTTGGGGGGACCAATTCAGTCCATAGCAGCCTATTAACAAGATTTCAAATGTTTATGTTGCTTACCTACCAGCAAATTAAAAAAGTCTCTTTTCCACTATAAACTCAAAATCCACATACATCTTCTATATATCATCAGAAATAAACTACATTCTTGGAAATTTGTGCACTTGTGTATTGCAGTATGGAATTCTGGTATGTTTCATTAGAATATTTAATGTTTTAAGTGATGCTACCGATGAAAAACATGATCAGTTTTACAAATAACTGCACTCAGGTTTTAGTCAAAATCAGATGCTACAGAACAAAAATGTTGAGAGATTCAGACTCTCTAAAAACCAGACTATTATTTACAAAATGGCCTATGATAATTGTACTAAATGATTTCATGCCTTTTCTCTTAACCAATAGGAAAGAAAATTTCTATAGAAATTGCCCCCACAAAATACGAGAAAAGGTGTTACACATTTTTTTTGTACAGTGAAATGCCTATTACCCTTTCATTTTTCAGCCATGGCATACCACAGCTCAAAACCCAAGGGCAAAGAACTCACTTAACTAAGATACATCCCATACATCACAGAAATGTGGCTGCCTTTCCTGAAAGATGATGTAATATTTAAGGCAAGTATATTGTGTTACTGGGTTTTCTGTATTTTTTCCTTGTAACTGTCACAATTTGGATATGATAAGTGGGGACAACTATTTGATATACTGTATTTTATTTCCTAGTCATGCATCATTTGAGCCAGAGTTTGTCCCAAGTGTGGTCCAGAGAGCCCTGGGGGCCCTCTGGTTAGTCTATAATGCTTCACATGGAGGAAGAACTTGACTGGAGCAGGGGTATCGAGTAGAGAGTGATCACTGCAGAAAGCAACTGAAACTGTGGTAATTCTTACCCACAAAAGGAGGCCAAAGAGCAGAAGCCTGACAAGTCTGAAATGTGAAGATTTATCACCCAGGCCTCATGGATAGAGGGCAAACAGGAGACAATTAAGCCTGAGGACCACTTCCCCATCCCAGGGCTGAATTTTCTTTCTTTAACAAGCCACAGGACCCCTGCTTGCTGTCCTTTCTCCAACTCAACACATTGTCTCCTTGCGTGTTCTCCACCATCACCTTCACCCAAGACTTGCTACAGAGCAAACAAGGTCCTCTGAGCATTCTCCTCCCATATTGTCACCAAGGATGAGATCTCCTCTTTCAAAGCCTGGTTTGTTGTCTTTGACTGGGGAAGAAAACAGAGAATAAAGAAGTAGCTAAGATAGAAAGTTACAGATATCCCAAAATTCGTATACCTCTTTGAGATGATAACTAGACTTTTATTTCCACGAATAGGACTCTCTGCTTGCCTCTTTCTCCTTGCCAGGAAAGTAAATACTTTCCTCTAAGTCCCTTCTTCTTGAGGGGCATTTAGTGTAGTTCATTGGTGTTCCCAACTCACAAACAGGTACTTCGTGCTTTCTGCATGCTGGTGATGGGTGAAACTAAGTGTGTTAAACAGTCCCTGTCCTGCACAAGAAAGTTCCTCTCAAACCATTCCTTCACGCAGCATTTTATTATGTTTTTCATATTATTTTTTAATATACTATAGCAGTCCTATGGCATTTTAAATAAAAAATTCAAACATTAAAATGGGGTATACAGTGAAAAGTTTACCCGTCCCCTTTACCTTGGTCCCACAATCTGCCCTCCCTGCCTCCACTTCTGGCTGTCCTTTGGGAAGCAGTTCAGATTGCCACTATATATGAGGTATCTTATGCACATACATCAGCCAATACATATATGAGGATTTATGTATGTATTTGTGTACACGTCTATCATCTTTCTATCTATCATTTATCTATTTATCTATCTTCTTGTTTCTTAATGCAGTGAGGCATTCTCTGCATTGTCCCAAATTCTTTGTGCAATTTCCAGCCTTAGTAATTTTAGAAGTATAAACGCTACAAACTTCCACACAAAAATTAAAATGTTAATCATTTAAATTTTATTTATGATTTATTTAGTCTTTTAAATTTAGAATAGTGCATTTTTTAAGTGTAATCTTTTCATCAACATTTGCTGTCTTCAATTTGAGGGATTGAAATATATATGCTGTTCTGCCCTTTGCTTTTCCCACGGACTGTGTCTAGGTGATTGTTCCATCTCAATGTGTACAGATCTCTATCATTCTTTTCCAGAGCAACATTGTAGTCCATTGTAAGAATGGATGATAAATGACTTCACTAACTTTCTATTGATCTACATTTAAGGTGCTTATAACAACACTCTAAAGACTACTCTTACACATAGCTTTTGCTCATTTAGAGTAGCATATTACTTAAGTATGCTTTCAACTAGTCAACAAGAACAATAATAACCTGACAAAGATGGGCAACTTCACAGGTTCTAGCTTCAAGTCACATTAGAAATAAGACAAGGGGAGAGTTTCAGTGACTTCATCACCCTGCCCTACCTCCATCTCTCCTGAAAGCTCATTCTCTGGTTGGCATAGAGCTCTCAGCTTCAGCATAAAAGTAATCAGTCCATCTTTACACCAGAGAAAGTACTGAAACTGCTCTCCTCCGCTCTGAAATTGGCAGTGCTATGGAATTTTCCAATATGATTTTTTCTTTTTTCTTTTTCTTCTGGCAAAACCCACATTCTCTTTATTAGAATTTAGTCAGTTATCTCAGCTCGTCATGAACAACATGGCCTTAAAATGATAACAGAAATGAAGAGAAAAAAGATCTCATAATAAATATCCTCAATCCTCAATTTGATTCCATGTAATTAGGGTTTTTATGTTTTATTTAAATCAATTTCAGTTGCTAAACACCACTCAAAAATGCCTCTATCCATCCATACCTTTCCCCTGAACATGAGGCTGAATATCTATTTGCCTACAATTAATGCATCCCAAACTGTACTCTCAATCTGTCTCTTTTCCTACAATGTCACTCTTTCCAAACTCCATAAATGTTTTCTTTATCTTAATTAATAGCAAGTAATTCTTTCAATTGCTCTGGCCCCCAAGTTTAGATGTATCCTTGACTCCTGTTTTTCTCTCTTTTCTCACATTCAGTCATCAGGAAATACTGATTTTTTTAAAATATATTTTATTGATTTCAGAGAGGAAGGAAGAGGGAGAGAGAGATGGAAAGATCAATGATAAGAGAGAATCATTGATCAGCTGCCTCCTGCAAGCTCCATGCTGGAGATCAAGCCTGCAACCCGGGCATGTGCCCTGATCAGTAACCGAACCCTGACCTCCTAGTTTGATGCTCAACTACTGAGCCATGCCGGCTGGGCTGTTTGCAGTATTTTTAAAGTATATATCATCTAACTCCTTCTCTTTCTGAACTAGAATATACAGATTAGATGTTTTCAGCAGACTTCTAAATGGTTTGCTTTGCCTTGCTTCATTTTTTAATATTTATTGTTGAAAGTATTACATAGTCTCTCACTCAAATGTGGAATCTAATGAGCAATATAAACTGATGAAGAAAATAGATTCAGAGACAGAGAAGAATGGAACAAACTGCTGAATCTCAGAGGGAAGGCGGGGATAGGTGGGTGGGTGGGAAGAGATCAACCAAAGAACTTGTATGCACCTATGCATAATCCATGGACACAGACAATAGTGTGGTGAAGGCCTGGGGTGGGGATGAGGGTGGGCTAGAAGGAGTCAATGAGAAAAAGGGGAGACATATGTAATAGTTTCAACTATAATGACTTTTTCTTTTAATGCCTTATCATCATAATTAAGACAATTATTGAATTAGTTTTTCAGAGTTTGAATGTATGCTTCTTCATATACTACATAAATGATAAATAAAACCTTTAGTGTGGCTTTTTTTTCCTCTGGTGGATAAAAAGAACAAGATTGAGATTACTGGCCAATTAGTATTTAGTTTTATTTGATGTTGAGTCCAGGAACTTGGAAAGCCACAGTCAAATTTTAGTTGACCAACTGGGGAATGTTCAGAGGACTAAAGCCTTATGCTAAAGAAGAGTTTCAAAGTTCTAGTGCCAATAGTTCTCTCAAGTCCCGAGGCAATCTGTTGCTGAAAGTCTTTCTTGGGACTTATGAACACATATTTACGTAGCAGTAGATTATACCAGACATTAGTGTTCAAGGTCTTATGTCACTGAGTTCGTTATCTCCAGCAGGGTCTCTTTCAAAAAGAACACAGTAGTTAACTGTGGCCCATGTTGCCCATGCTGAGGGGAAGAGTTTGCAGAGCTGTACTGCGGTCAAGTGAGACACAAAGGCCTTGGTATCAGAGTATAGCCAGCTTGCTTCCTGGCAGTGTGCTTTCGTATCTGCCTGATGATCTCTCCGGCCTGAAATGAACACTCAACAAGTGGAAGATCTCTTTCCCCAGAGGTTTTCCACTCAGCTACACTCCATCTCCCAACTACATCTCAGTAAAATCTGCATGAGCTAAGCCCTTCCTAGTGCTTGACCTCCTGTCATATCACAGAAAAGGGAACACTGGGCAAAGTCTCCACCACCCTCTAGGTTTTACCTCCTTGACACACCCTGGGACATTGAGTTTTGGACATTTCCAACTTAGAAAGGAAAGCAAAAGCACATGTTAATTTTGGTGTTATGAATCTGCTAGAAAATAGGGGGCCTGGAATAACTGTATGCTAAAAAATACTGGTCAAAACCACGATGGGACTTTTTTAAAAAAATAAGAGGTTACGCAAAGTTCTGGCTCCTCTTGCCTCCCAGCTGCTGTCTCACAGACCCCTGCACTATTCTAAGAGCCGGAAGGCTTCTATACACAGGCTCATTTGTGGTCAACATAAAGTAGACTGTAGCCTTGTACCCACTCCCTTTGCTTTGTTAAAAATAACATTAATACACATTCATTGTAGAAAATTTGGAAAATGCAGAAAAGCATAAAGAAAATGAAAATGACCCATAGGGCCACCATTCCACTCACTTTCTTAACTGCTGATCTAAAAGCAAACACAAAGATCAAAAGAACAGCTAAATGCTCCAGAGTTTCCTGGTTCCTTTTTACATAGTTCATACCCAAATATTTATTTAGCCCAGGAACTGGCAGCAAAATGACCAAGCAAAAACACTGCCTTTGAATCACAGCATCTTAGAGGCAGAATAGACAACCTGAAATCCTACCCAGGAAACTCCTCCATACTACCTCTGCAAAAGTGTAAGCCAGGTTCAGCTCAATGCTTCCAGGAACGATTTTCTAGAGAGTTGGCTTGGCTCAGTGAAATTATGTTTGCTCAGAAGTTCTACCTACCTGATGTAGTTCTAACTCATGGGTCCTACTCAGTACTCTGAAGCAAATACAATAGCTTTAACTCTCTCTTGTGTTTTCCTAACAATCAATTATTGAATCCTCCTAATCTTCTTAACTCAACAGCAAACTATTCTGGACATTCTGCTCTGGATGAACCCTGCTTTGATTAAATCATGGTGTCCAGAACTAAATTTAAGAAAAAACTATAATGGAATGCCATGTCAACTTCTGTGATATTGACACTGGATATCTATTAATATCAACCTAATAGTTAAAATGCAGTTAAAAGATGTTTCCTAAGTGTCATAATAATTGGTGCAAACCCATTGACCACACCCTGCACTGAAAATGTTGGCAGTGACGTTGGCTGTAATCACCCTATTCCACCAGCACTGAAAGGACATCTTAGACAATTATAATGACTCTACATATGCTGTGATGCTTAATTTTAGGTGTCAACTTGACAAAGTTATGGTGCTCATTTATTTGGGCAAACACCAGTCCAGACGTTATGTGTGATTAATATTTAAATCAGTAGATTTTGAGTAAAGCACTTACCCTCTATAATGTGGGTGGGCTTCATACAATCAGATCAAGGCTTAAAGAAAATACTTTGCAAATGTTTGGACTTGCCAACTCTATAATCGTATGAGTCAATTCTTTAACAAAACTCTCTCTCAGTTCTGCTGGTTGTATTTCTCTGGAGAAGCCAGACCAATACATATGCATACAGCATTCTTCCCCTTTTCCTTTCCTTTTCTGCTATTCCTTACCTTCTTTCTCTATGCTTGACATACTTGATTTAGCATGAACTCTTAACTAGCCTGACCTCAACTCATTATTTGTCTCTAGACAAATATCTTCACTTCTATGTATAGATCATGATATTTTCTTGACCCAATCTCTATATAAATACTTTTGTCATTTTTACTTAATGAAATGTCTCAGTACTTACTGCCTTATGAACCACAGTTCTTCCCTTAAAACGCTGATTAGAATCACCTTTGCAGGAAGCCTTACGCTCTAAACTCATGTAGCTCTGGTCACTGACACCATCAGCAATTCCCATAAAACACATAGCTCTGTAATATGCCTACTTCTAGTCTAGATCATTGTTTATGTGTTCTTTCCTTATTTTTCCCATGTTCTTTTCTTTTGGTGTCATCTGTGTGTTTTTTCCCATCTATATTAAAAGCTCCTTAAGGATATTAAACATGTCTTATTATTTATTATTGCCTAGAACTATGTTTAGCCTTAGGGACTCCTTAATAAAAATCCTCCACTACAACTTATTCAATTAACTTGAGGTTTCCTAATATGGATGAGGGAAAGAGATAGTCACAAAATTAACCAGAAAACCCATAAATCGAAGCCCCATTTAAATCTTGTTTTTAAGGCCACTGAGAGATTTAGGCTCTTGCTATTTATCAAGCTTCTTTTAAGACCAATTTTCTGAGGATCAGAACTGTTAACTGTTTCTAAGTCCCCCCAGTACACATGTGCTGCAAAGATCATATGCATTGAGGCACTGCTTCTCAAACTTTAATGTGCATGGGACTCACCTAGAGAACTTGCTAAAATGCAGATTCTGATTTAGAAGGTCTGTCAGATGGTGCTGATGGCGCATGGTCCATGGACTACACTTTGATTAATATGGGTCTAGTGGGGAGAATATAGGCATTGAAGTCAGAGCTGAATCATGACCCAAATCATGACTCTCTCACTTACTAGCTCCAAAAAATGCCTATAACAATAAAATATTGGCAATATTAAATAAGAAAATGCATGTAAAAGCTTCTAGAATAGTGTCTGGAAATTAATAGTTGTTCATCTCAATTTTTTTCTTACCATGTGAATGACTATTGCTGTCTACCTGTGTTATAGCTTTCATAATTTCTGGCTCTGTTAACCTAGCCAGCTTAATGGTGGTATTTTTTTATTAAAACACCCACTTTGAGAGAAAACAGCGTACATACCAAAATAAAATTACTAAACCTGGCAAAAAATATAAAGGCAGGAAGGAACCAGGTGAGTATGGGTGAGAGTTGTTTTTACAGGTAAATGATAATAAGGGATAAAATATAACGAGGAGTAGATGTAAGATTGGTTAGAAATATTAAAATTGTAGCACTATCCCATGACTAAGAATTCAGTGTTATATCAGTATGCTGTTGCCAAACATCCACATAATCTCAGTAGTATTCCATAATAAACATTAATTTCTCACTTTTTTATATAGTCTAAGACTAGTTGGGCTTGCTTTAAGCTATGGATTGAATCCAGATCTCAACTTGTGTTTTCATCTTCTTTAGACCAATGATTATCTAAAGCATGGTCTTCTCAAGGCTAAAGATAGGAGTTCAAAGACCAGTCTAACTGTACACCCGTATGTTAAGCCTCCACGTTCATCATGTTAATAATATCCCAATGGCTAAAACAAGTCATGTGGCCAAGCTCAATGTCCTAAATATCTCAAAGGGGAAAAAAAAGGTTTTTGCATATGACATAATTGTTTACCTAGAAAACAATGTATAGACAAAATCTTAGAAAAGTTAAGTTACTGTATGTAGCAAGGTGGCTAGATATAATTTCAATATACAAAGAGAAGTGCATTATTATTATCTAGAAAGTAAAATTATAAAATATAATCTTTAAAAGTTATCATTTATAGTTGAAACAAAAGGGAAAAAGAGTGAAAATACAGAATAGTGGATACAAGAATTAGAGGAGGAGGTGAAAATTATAATATATAAATATTTGAAATATTAACATAGAGAAAATGTGAGCAAAAGAAATATTTGTAGAGATAATTGTTGAGAACTTTACAAAATTGATGAAAAATATTAAATGACAGATTTAAGAATTCCTACAGATCATAAGCAGGATAAAATAAATCTATACCTAGATGTGTCATAGCAAACCCATTGAACCCACCCACCCACCACCTAAAAAAGAAGAAGGCAAGAGAAATAAGACAGACTCTTGACGGGAGCCGGTCCATCCTTGCTGTTTCAAGGGACCTGGCATATATGGCATACGGTTCTTAATATGTTTGCTCACCTTCTTGGCGCTGTGTTTTAACCAAGGTCACCTCTCCGAGAAAGGTTGAATCCCCAGGTAGGGATTTTCCCCTGAAGTTAGGGAGGGGATGAAACTCCTTAACTAAGTGCCAGGTGGGTAGTTAATCAATTTAACTACAAACAATCATGCTTAAGCTACATAATCTTTACTCCCTGGAATGGAGATAAGAAACGCCCTAACCTTTGTAATAGAAATTGATAGGATTGAATCAACTGGTATAAATACAGTTGTTACAAGACAGAAACACTCAGAACTTAGAACACAGAGCTTAGAAGACAGAATCAAGAGAGACAGAGCCTAGGCACGGAACCTACGGGAGCGCTCTCTGGAGACGGAGGAGCTTCGCTGGAGAGAGCATGGCAGGGGATCCTGGACAGAGGCTGGCCTCAGAGCCTGGAGATGGAGCCTAGCGAGAGAACATGGCAAAAGATCCTGGACTGAACCTGACTACAGAAATATGGCAAGAGAACCTGACTAGAACCTGGTGAGCGAACCTGGCTGGAGAACCTGGACAGAACCTGGCTGGAGATCCTAACCAGAACTTCGCTGGAGATCGGGCGCCAGATGCCGGGGTCCAACCCCAGCAGGTCCAGGGGTCCCCAAAGGTGTGGACGGAGTCGGCGAAGAAGGAAGGACACGGAGACAGTGTTCAGTTGATCAGCAGCCTAGCCAGGATCTCTAGCCAGGATCTCCAG